>NC_138945.1:17337500-17750000 GCF_965226115.1 Aulonocara stuartgranti | reverse complement strand
ATGAAGGCATGCCGGCTCGGACGTCGCCCGGATCAACAAGGTCCGCGTCAGGTGTTGAGGAACCAGGGCACCCTGACGAAAAGTGGGCTACTGGAACAAGAAGGCATCGGTGGGCAAGGGACGAAAACAGGGCGTTGTTGGAATGCTACTACGCAAGTAACCCCGGCGGAAGGGGCTACATGAATAGGATGAGGGACCTATGGATTCTTCGATACCCAACATCCACAATGACGGCGAAACAACTAGTAGCTCAGTGTTCCAACATTCGAAAGAAGGGACTGCATATATATATATATATATATATATATATATACACACATATATATATATATATATATATATATATATATATATATATATATATATATACATATATATATATATATATATATATATATATATATATATATATATATATATATATGTGTGTGTGTGTGTTTTCATGAAGAACATTTTTCTGTTACCAAGGGGGGAGGTATTTTAATAAAAAAAAATCTTTCAACTATACTTCTCCAAAACCAATTACATGTAAACATTTACAAGCTTATAAGAACGGGAAGACCAACTTTAAAACACTGGAAGACACAAAACTTGTCAACATTTTTCTATTACCTTTGCAAATCCCAAAAGCAATCAAAAAGAAAATGGTGGTTACAACCATGAAACTTTTTCTGAGCTAAATCCCCAGTCCTTTCATCCATCTATAGTAGTACAGATTAAAGGTCACATCACTCACAACAGAACAGCAGACAAAAATAGACAACTTCCATTTGGCCAAAAAAAAGAAAGAAAAAAAGGTCACACTTTGAACAAAAGATATAAAAAGGCCAAAATCAACTTTTGTGCTGGGTCTTGTTTGCCTAAGCAAACATCTTCATTTTCATTTGCTGCATCTTTGTACTGAGCCTTTGTCCATCCAGATTCATCAAAATCTTCTGACAGAACTCAAACGTGTACTTGTGGTCATTTGGATAGCTCAGATCAAGTGCATAAATCAGTCCAAAGAGGACGATGAATGCCATGATGACACTACCGAGGTTGTTCATAACTGTAGTACCTTCAGTGACAACTCCAACATCCTCTGGCTCCTGAATCCCTTCTCTTCTGATGGTGTAAATACCCATGACAGTTGCTGCAGTGGACCTCAACCGTTCATCCTCAGTGGAGGAGGTCTGAAAAACAGGTTGTTTCAGGTTTAAGGGCTCTGTCACTTGGAAGGGGACATATTATGCAAAACTCAGCTTTTGTATCATTTTGTGCTGAAACATAGGTCTCTACCGCCTCTATAAACACTCCAAACATAAATAAAACCCGTCAATCTGTTTCCTATCAATAGTTTGGGTTCAGGTATTATGTACCTCCCTTTGGGAGGGGCTTGATATAGAGCAGCAGCTCCTCCAGTGTCTATCAGTGTGTGTGTGTGTGTGTGTGTGTGTGTGTGTGTGTGTGTGGGCTGGGTCAATTTCCCTTATTCCATCACAATTGGGAACCTTTTGAAACAGCTTGTTTTATGCACATTATTCCTGAAACCAGGAGATTGCTGTAATGGCAGTGACACTAGTTAGTGTCTTGATGCAATCTGCTGTGTTCCTTATAATGAAGACTTTTTACTAATTGGCATAATAAACTGAACTCCATTGGAGTGTTTACTTTCTGAAGTGCCTTGAGATGACTGTTGTTGTGATATACCGCTATATAAATAAACTGAATTGAAACACTGACAGAAAATGGATGAATGTTTTGTCCACATTTACTGTGTTTATAGAGGCAGTAGATACCTACATGGCAGCACCAAAAGAATGAACAATTGAATTTTTGCTGAAACCGTCCCCTTAAAAAGTGCTCTCCAGTGCAAGTTTCAACAATGACTATTAAGAATAATACATATTTCACAATTATATTGTCTCTTTTGAATATATGAGGATTTTGTGTGCGATGAACCTAACTCAAATTGAATCTAGAAAAGAAAGTGTGATAAGCGTACCAGATACTCCTTGAACAGTAGGTCTGGATCTTCATTAAAGTAGATCACCAGGCTTTTAAGAGTATGCTCCCTCTTTATGTCGATGTCATCACACTAATGCAAGGGTGGAAAAAAAAGGGTGAAAAAAATGGAATTGATTGATTGCATTTAATTGATGGGTTTATCATTAGTACCGACCAAACTACTGATCGCCATGATATCCTTGATCTTTTGGCCCTTTGCTCCTTTGCTCCCCTGAAAAATTTGCATCAGCTTGTCTGTTAAATTGTCCAGCTGAGCCAAGAACTTCGCCTGCAGGGGTTTTGTAGTGATCTGCAGGAACTCTGCATTCACCTGGAAATAAAACATACATAAATATAGTAAACTAGAAGTTTAAATACAGACTGCTGAATCAACACACTGAAAGTTGCTAAACATTTGAACCATCAGTGAAGTTTGTCAAGACCTAAACTGTTTTTAGCTGAGTTTAGGAATATATCGCCACCTGTTGCTTTGGCATGTTCCTAGCAGCGTTTTCCTTCATTTTTGCGTTTACCTGTGGACGGGATTATTTTTTAAAACGAAAACGGAAAATCTCCGTTTTCAAAAATACCTGTGTAAGTGTGGACGTAGCCGAAATCTTTTATAATAATAAATAGGTTTGAACGTCATGGGAGTGCGCATTGTGCTGCCTGCAGTTACTCTTCTGGCCACATGGTTCGCTTTTGGTAGCACCCTCAGTAAACTATGTAGTGCTTTTAAAGACATCTCAAAACGATACTTTCTACTAGAAAATGGCATATAATAATAAACACAGAATACCACATTTTTAGATTATAAAAAGAAAACAGTAAGAAAGAAGTTAGCTATAGGACATCATCTTTCATTGAGCACAATGGCTAGCTGCTAATAAGCTAGCACACGCTCCGACTTAAAAGTTGGCAGATACACAATTTCTCCTCTAAAACAAGGCACTTTTGAAAAGACCTGGCTATATTGTCAAAAAAAAAATAGTATTCAAGCAGAGAAGAGAATGGTAGCACCACCAAAAGTTCAAAAAACAACTGTTACAAGCTTCTATGATAAATAGCATTGCCATAGATTTAGCTGATAAAGAAATACACAATTGGATATATGAAAAAATAATATGTTACCTTACCTGAAGGTGTAGTTTTATCCAAAAAGTACAGAGAGGCGAAGAGCAGCTGCATTCATTTAGGTGATCCTGAAAGAGCGCAAAATTTTCAAAGAAGGCGGACCGTTGTGTAACTCAATAACTTTGTGTTCTTGTGACAAAGACTGCTTTGAGAGAAAATAATTTAGGTTCACCACACGAATAATAATTGCAGTAACGCTGGAGTGCTACATTTGCGTTGAATGAGATTAAAAATAATGTTTAAGCTTAAAGAGGGGCTTGAATTTATTTATTTGACTTTACAAATACTTAAGTGCAAAAATGTACTCCTCCTACCCCCAGTGCCCCAACAAACTCATTCATTTTGTGTTCAGAATCAGCCTCTGCTGGTTTTGAATAATTTTAGGTTTACACAAAGAAAATCAAATTAATTTGGTATTTTTTAATTGCATTTGTGAACAACTAACATAATTTGCATGTGTTCTTTGAAAGGAGGACCTGAATCTGTTTTTTGAGTGTGTTCTGCTGTGAATTAGCTATCCCATTCAGGTATAAGCAGAGATGGGCAGTAACGCGTTACTGTAATCCAATTACCTTTTTCAAGTAACAACTAAAGTAAGGGATTACTATTGCAAAAAAGTAATTAGATTACTGTTACTTTCACGTAAGCACGCTGCGTTACTAAACCAAGATTTTGTGAGTGTCTCATGACAATGACGTAAGCGCGTGGCAGAGACAGACGTGTGTAGATCAACAATGGATGATATGGAGTGTGGGAGAGAGTACGACCATGCAGCGTTTAAAGCTTGGAACTACTGACCTTACTTAGAGTTTGATTCTGTAAAAATTGACAGGAACATCAGCCTCCGCTGTTCACTCTGTGTGGGAAGAAAACTTCTTTCTACAGCAAAAAATTAAACTTCAAATCAGGAATGTGAAATTCACAGAGAAACCCCCGGATCCCTCCAGTGACATTACCACATCCAAAACCTCAGACGGCCCCACTCCAGCTAAACAGGTATGTTTTACTTGCATTTATTTCAAAGAGTGAGTGTAAACACAAAAAAAATATTTTATTTTATATGCTGGAATATGCAGAAAATAGGTTTAAATGCTAAACAAATTTCTCCAAGTCAGAGAATGTTACATATATTTTAATTTTTGCTTGATGCAATGTGCATAAAGTTAAAAGATTAAAACTAATAAAACAAATTTTAAAAAGAGACTTTTTCATTTGATTCAATTTTATATGATGGATTATGCAGAAAAAATAGAATTGGGCTGTAAGGTCTATTGCTTTATTACATATTTAGGTTGTGTATCATGTTTTTAAACAGTAACTAATTACTTTTGAAAATGAGTAATCAGGAAAGTAATGGGATTACTTTTTTATAGAAGTAATCAGTTTATTAGTAGCTAATTACTTTTTTCAAGTAACTTAACCAACACTGGGTATAAGGAAAATTTAAGAAACGTTCCTAAATTTGCCTCTATCTGTTAGTGTTATCTAATTATGGTCTTACATGGCCATCTTTTTATATAGAGGAGCCAGCTTTCTAGAAGCACTGGACTACCACAAACCACAAACTCAACTCTATGCATCACATAACCCTGGATTTTAGTTTAGATTCAGCACCATGTCTTATGGAGAAAATGGAGCACAGACGTGGAACCCAAGGGGTCTATAGTGTGTAGATTGATTTCTTTTAACATACCTCATCTTGCTTTCTCCCCTATTCAGTGTTAGAGAAAGTCAAGGGCTTTCCACATTTCCAACAGATGGGCTACAGTGTTGAAATTTTTACAGACAGAATTTGGGTTTTGAAAGTTTTACACTTTTTTTTTTCAAATGGTTTAAAGAGATTCATAAAAAATACCTTTTGAAACAGACTACTTGGAGAAATTGTGTTAAGTATACTTTTCCAGCTCTATGGCTTTCTCTGTGATACACATAGAGAATGATATCTCATTTCATTAGGTTACCTTCTTTAGTAACCTGCAAAAATATATTTCATTTTTCAGTAATTCAGTAATTTTTGTTATTGTTGGTTCTTTTCTATCCCACTAGAAACTAAATCCTGATTCTTGAGGTATGCTTAATGGTTTTTATAGTGGGATATTTATTCTACTATTATAAGGGATAACCACTTATTTTTTATATAGTTTCAGTCTAATTGTGAGAATATTATTAGAAAGTATGAATCTCTCTCCCACCTTTTAATCCTTGTAAAGGCTGATGTAATAACTGTCACAATGTCCAGAGAGAACAGCGATTATAAAATGCCTAATATGTAATAATTCTCAAATAACAACTTATATAATCATCTTCCTGAAACTGTTTTTAATAGAAGTCATTTTGCTTGGATAAAAAAAGTATTTCTGGCATTTTTTTTCCCATTTGCATCATTCTCTTGTATTTTTCTTTTCAGATTTTCCATAGATATGTGAATTATTTTGTTAAGGCAGCAACTTTTTGGCCATAAAAATTGTGCAGCGAAAGCCTTATTCCAAACCTGAAGGCCTGTCATTTACTCGTTTTCCATGGTCATAATAAGAAGGACCTTTTTGCAGGCTACTCAGCACATCCACGTCACTTTATGACACAATCACTGAGCATTATGTCAAAGTGCCCATTGGCTTCTTAAGCCATTTTTGGGTTCACATACACGTTCAGTTCCCAAAAGCAAGTGACCACAGAGGCACCTCTGAGCGGTATGACCAGTCCAAATTTTTCCCCAAGCATGGAAATCATGTGTAGCTCTGAGCATCCATCAAAAACCACATTTACCATATAAATATACATAGTAACATCGCAAAAACTGGACAAAACTAAGATGTAAAAAACAAATACTCATGTGCTAGTGAAGGAATGGAGTTGAATAGAACCACTTAAGGGTCAGTCAGTATGGCACAGGTACATTTGTAACTCGCTTGATCCCTATATCAAAATCCTATTTGAGGTTGACAGTGATTTTCTAAATTGTTAAAATATCAGTGTTTGAAAACTTGTGAGACCATGGACTTAGGTTAGAGACATGCTACACATAAAAAGCACTGCAAAAATAGCTTAGATGAAGCTTATAGCAGGGCACACTGACACTAATAAAAATAAGGGGCAAAATGATACAGCATGTTAAAAATACGAGAGTCAAAACCAGCACAGAATCGATTCAGACACAGAATCAAAATGTTATCACTTAATGTGCAGTCTCCATAGATTGTAGTGGTTTATGTGAACTCATTAAAACTGCTGCAGTTTTACGTAAAACTGCTAACCTATCTCTTTGTGATACTGATGGCATGCAGTGTATAACAAGAGAGAAGAAAAAATGGTAAGAGGGTGACAGAAGAGAAAAAGGAGATGGAGAGATAGTGATGGGAAGAAAGCATTTGCAAAAAAGAGTTGATGCTGCTATTACCTGCAGTGACAGGTGTCATTTCATTCCCTGATAGTCCTTTTCCCTACCTGGGGGAGTTATGGGTCATAGGCTATGGCTCAATCACATAGGATCAGCTTTATATCTCCTCTCGCGCATAGTCTCTTGTCCTTATTCTCATCCATCCATCCTGATTACACCTCTAATGGTTTCTCTTCACAGCAGCCACCAACTGTAATGGAATTATGCTTGAATGAACAACTGTGTCTCTCCACTTCTCCCCTTTTCTCCCTTTCTCTACTTTTTTTGTCTTTCTTAACACACACTCAAGCCTTCCCTTTCTCATTTGTACTGAATACAACATACTGGAACCCATGGAAAAAGACAAAAGCACTGCTTTTTCATATTTAGAGTGTGTTTGTAGTTGGCTCCAGTTGGAAAGAGTCCCTCAGCGTATATATCCACTATGTGAAACACTTCATTCAGGAGTAAAGGTAGTTAATCATCTCCTGCTTTGCCCTGTATTTCCACATTAAAATGCTTTAATAATTGCTCATACTTTAGCATTATTGTTCAATCTTGTCCCTTTGCCCCTCCCCGTGTGCCTCTTCAAGTCTGTATTGTGACACTGTTGCGTTGCATCTCCCTCTCCTCAGGGAAAATCATCCTCCCATCGTCCAACCCCGCCAGCCTTATCAGTGACAGGGTAGAGATGAATAAGGGATCAAAAGGGCCTTTTCTCTCCCTTTTTTCACACTGTCAGGTTATATTTACTCTGGGTCCCTGTGGCTCAGCACAGTGCCACACACACCAATTACACATGACAGGCTTTTTCATTCCTGGGATCCTGTCTAATGCAACTATAACTGCTGTACCAAACATGTCTGAAGACCATACCTGCAAATATCACCCAGCTTAATTTTACAAACTTTTTTTTTTTTTTACAGTAACTTGATTATTTTCTAATTTTGCACTCTGTTTGCCAGATTTTGGAGAAGTTTGCTCACGGCAATCCTTCGAGTATAGATTTACAGCAGGCTAGAAAGGCCAGAAAGTGTTTACATGAAATGATTTAATTGACAGAAAAGTATCACCAAGCTACCGTTAGCTCATGTGAGACCAATTATCATCTTGCACCACAAATGGACAGCTTGTTTGGCAACATGATTCATCCATGGATTCTCTGCTAGTTCAAATAAACCCTGCTGTGGAGAAAAAAAGAAAAAAAATCCCCAAATCCCACAAATCATTTAAAAGGAAACAATGGCTAACAGTATCAGCCAAGCCAATATAATGACCCGTGTCTCATTCTTTTAAAGAATAAAAGATGCCTTGTTTCAAGTCTCTACGCTAACTGCAATGTCACGATATGTCCGCGCACTACATAAGTGACGAGTTCACCCCTGCCACTGGGATCAAGGTTAATAACTAATCCTTGATATAAGCAGGCAATTTAGCTTTACAAAACTACAGCAGGCCAAAAATCCCAGTGTGTTTGAGTGTTTACCCAGCCCCCATTACAATGTACTAAAACCTTGGCTCTGATGTTGAGCACTGGCAATAACCCACCACTTAATGAGTAAGGCCTACTGCTGCTCCTGCCAGGCGATAATCTTCTCTTGGCATAACCAAATCAAGCAAAGAAATGTTCTTATCAGGAGGGAACAGCACACATCCCCCCCAAACACCCAACAGACCCCCGACGTAATTGATTTTCACCATCCCAAGGCAGCTCATTGCATGCATCAAACTATTTTATTTACTGGACTCCCTGTTTGGGTGCAGGATTGTTTTCTCTATATTTTTTCTGCATCCTTTTTGATTTGATGATGTGATTTTGCCCTTGATCTCGGTTGTGGAAAAGCAGCACAGATGTCATTGGGCGTTTTTGTGTTGCTGGTGTGTAAGTGGCCTTGTTTTAGTCAAATTAAATCGGTTTCAAAGTTACATCAAAATGTTGTACAATGAAATATTAATAAAGACTTTTTTAGGGGACATTCCAAGGCTTGTTAGTCAGATTAGTCATTTGTAGGACAGATTCATACATAACATGTGTAAAGGGACCTGTCTCTGTGAATGTCTTTGTAGGTCGGTTTCTCTTAATACAGTATATAATGACTTTTATAGTTAAAACAGCAATCAGAGTAGAAAGGGTTAGTTTCATATTTTATATTTGTCTTGTCAAATGTTAAACCTAACCTGATTAAACAACTAGACTACCACTCGGACTAGGGAGAATAGGGATGTCCAACTAATCATACATCCTGGATCACATGCAACTGGTGTAGCTCACATTGATGGGTTGGATCAGTTAAATTCCCTTTTCTAAAAGTGTAAAGACATTTTAATTGAACATGTATTACATATATTAAGACATGTCTTAATATAAGAAATAGCAGTGCAGTCGTGCAATTTGTTTGTAATATATGTCTAACAATGCATTTCAGTTTTCTTCATGACAGACCTGTAAAATTACAAAAGAGATTTGTGTATCTCAGAACCCAGACTGTCCTTTATTTTTAATGTTTTTTTGTGGTTGTTTGTTTTTATCATGGACCTACAATAAAAATAAATAAATTATTAAATACTTCTATAGCAAATATTAGAAAAACAGGAACTTTTCCATCATTTAGTTGTTTGTCTATTAGTGAACTCAGTTAAGTTAGGATGAATGCTGTGAGGGAGCTATAAAATGTATGAAAATACAATTAACAGTTTAAAATCTATGCACTCACATCCCAAAGCACTGCAGTGAAGTCTCTGCTGTCTGGTTCTTGCCCCCGGGCCTTATTTTTAACACCTCAGCATTAGACTATTAGATATTTTCAAACAAAGCTTGTCAGATTTGAACTTTCCCACTTCTCCTCTTAATTACAACTTTCATTTTTTACTTGGTCCTTGAGGTATAATTAATCCTATTAGACATCTCCTTGTCCTTTGGGTAAAATATTACAAGAGTGTTTTGTAAGTATTTTTTTTCTTTTAAAATAATAAATTTAACATGTAATATTGTAATAGGATTCTAGAGGATGAACCTGAGCAGATTGCGCCTCGTGCTTTTGCTGTACTTGTAAAAACCTCTTAACAGGATGACAGGTGATGTGTTCTTGGTACCATTCATCACTGTAAAATAATTAGGCAGTTAAAAAAGAGGCAAGAGGACACGCAAACACTGATGGAGACAGGAAGTGACATTTTCTGCATAAAAACATAACAAATCTTATGGAACAATTTAATCAGATAACTTATGTAAATGTTAGTCCAAAATATACACTCATTCAGTCATTTTATGACCAACTATTGTTATAAGATGTTTTTATTTGTCACTTGCACAGACCTATTTTTTTTTAAAGAAAGAGGAAAGGCGGGTGAATTTATGCCTGTCTGGATGCCTAGATTTAATCCTGCTACAAAACAGACTGTTGCCTCATTCAAAGCTAAACTCTAAACTGTCTTGGAAGAGGGATTTTTTTTTAATCTACAACATGTTTTTCAGTAGCTTTTTTTCTTTTTTTTGCTATACCATACCCGTTCTTGTATTTGAAGACTCCTGCTGCTCGTCCTTGAATAGTAACTTACTTTAGAAGAAGCCAAAGCATGCAGAATGCCTAGTGGCTATGGATCTCTCAGTATCACAAAAGTTATTAACCCTTAAAGCAGGGTTTGAACTTGGTTGCAGACGGGAACATAAACAGCAGAAACCACAGATGAGTAGTCACTCCTGTTCTTTGAAGTCCACTAGAAATCCATCTGAAGGGTGCATGTGTAGATAGTTCATTCACAAAAAATTGGCAGCGACATACACATTCTCACTGAGCTTCAAACTCACTTAAGAGGAAATTTACACGAACCCCAGCACACGCAAGGATATGCAGACGCTATACAGAGCAAATTTTTTGTTTTGATGTGTTTCAATATTTAATCTCGTTTTTATCTATGTATAATAGAGGTGAGCCGATGGACAGTGATGCCAGGGACGGACGATGGTGATAAGGTTAGGTAATGGTGATAGCTCATCAGTCAAGGAGATTTTTATCTAATTTCACCGTTGAGGCATTAAATTAATATTGTCATTGTGCTGAGCTTGATAATAAATCGTATCTGGAAAGCCATCGTTTCATATCACACCTCCACACATAAGCAGTGCTGCAGCACAGACGTGTCTGGGCCTGCACAGGCGTCCTCGCACAAGTTGGCATATTAACTTCTGCACGCGTTGAAGTTGGTGTGTGTGGAGCAGTTGCATGGATCCATCATAATCATCATCAAATGAGAGGAAAACAGGAGGAGGATATTTCTGACTGCCGGATTGATTTTTAAATCAGAGCTTAATGTGACTGCATTTGTGGAGACGCTCGTTTGTCTCGTCTCCTTAACTTTGTTCCGCCGGGCGTTTTTGTCAGCGTGTTGGTGGGAGGGGGTCAGTGAAGAGACATTTTATTCAGAAAAAAAAGATGAATCAGTAGAACTATAAATGCAAGTTAAATAAAATATAAAGAGGCTTTAAATCTCATGACCTTATAACTTTTTAGCTGCCACATTACTGTAATTACTGGCTACCAAGTATTGTCGATCAGCATTTTATGTCGACGTGCAAATATTTCTTCATCCTCGAAATGAGAAATAAACTCCCAGTGTGCATGCTTCTATTTCACCTGTGTGTGTGTGTGTTTTGTTTGGGTTTTGGGGGAGGAGGGGTTCTGCAGCTTTAGACCACAGTTTTGCTACATTACGAAGGGTGGATAGCACTAAAGTAATTGTAGGCTCCTCTGCTGCCCAGCAGAGATGCCATTGTTGTAATGGGATGCAATAGGATGATTGGACTATAAAGCAACCCTAAAGTAGAATGTAACCAGCTGTCATTTCTAGCTCTTTTGAGATTGTATCTTCTGGTACAGATTATTACTAATTTGAAGTTTGCTGTACTAGTAATTGAGACTATTACTTTTACACTGTTTATTGTCCCTAAACACTCTTTCGGTCATGGAGCGTGGAAAGTACATGGACCGGGCTCCACATCTGCATAGTGAAGCACGTGGGAATGTGTTTTAATCTGCTTTCGTTCTAATAAACATAATGAGGTGACTTATCTAGTTGCAAAACAGAAAGTCTGACTGTAAAAAATCAGAAGACATCTTAAGTTAATTGCCTTTAGATATGTGTGTGTATGTATTTCTATAAAATGTTTAACTTGGATAATTGTTGCTTCATGTATTCTCTTTGTGTTCAGTTCCAAAATGATTTGCTTCCTGAATTTGTTTTATTACACTCTTTAATTTAACCACTCCAGTTTTGAGACTGTACATTATAGCAGTTTGGCTGCATGACAGCCTTGTCAGCAGTAGACGATCATTTCCTCCTCTCCTTTACCCGAGTTCCCCACTGTCGAATGAAGCGTATACAAAGTGAGAGTTAAGCAAGATATATTTGGCATTGTTTGGCTGTGGTGTTTAGCTCAAGTCAATTTGCATACATAATGATTAAAGTTTTCTGTTTTCAAACTTTGGAGGAAGGCAGTGCTGCATATGCAGTGTGCGGTATGCAATCCCAAACATTAAAGCAGCTTTAAAGCAGCTTTATTATAGCAATAAATCAAATGACTACATGTAATGTGAAAGCTATCTAAGGATTGCAATGACAGTGCAACTCTTACACTCCTCCGGGACACAGCAGGGAAGGACTGATCAAGAAATAGCAGCTACTATGGATATTGTGGCTTTCCGAGCTCAACTGACTTCCGATCTACTCGGGTTTATGTCTGTGAGAGATCCCATTTTGTTTTTGTTTACTCTCGTGGGGGGGAAAATGGCAGTATTTGCAAGCCAGAAAGCGAAATCGAGATGAGATAACACAATGTATGCTCACAGTCTCCCACTAAGAAAGCATTCAACAAGGGGACAGAGCCGTTTGTAATCCACCCGTGATAAACTAAGTGCTTCGAGAGACGGTTTATGAGAGCCGCTCCATCTGCTCCAGATACCCGAAATGCATCTTTTATCTTCCATGAGTATTGTAATCACTTCCACATTTAGAATGGATTTCTTTCTTCCTTTTAGTCTTCCCATGCAATTTGTTTCCAATTTGCCTTTTCTTGGTACAGCACTTGAATACACACATCACCCGAAACGTCAGAGTGCTTCAATAAAACTTTGCACAGTAAAGCAGTAAAGCATATAGTCCATGTATTTATGATCCTGAGTTTTCGTCATTAGTGCTACCTGGTGTATACAATGTAATCTTTGTTTAAGTTGCACACTGATACAATTTATTAATGGATATGTGCCTATACACAATAGGCATTGGCACATATTGTGCATCAGTGGAAATATTTGCTTTGTATTGCAATACCAGTTCAACACTGCGTCCTACTTCCTCTATGAGGATACTGCTATTATTCATTTTTGCTCCACACTAGTTTTAACCACAGTATCCACAAACACAATAATAACACTTGACTACATGGGAGACAGGGGTTTCTGCAGTCACACCACTGTGTGCCTGAACAGCTGGTAAATAGCTTTGCAGCCCCACAGGAAAAATTCCTGTCTCCTTTCATGTTCACACTGCACACTGTAGACTTCAAATGAAACCAGGGCTCATCGTGTCTTTGACAGAATGCCTCAAATGACTCTGCAGGATAGCTAAGCAGGGGTTTGAGTTCGGGGAGCAGACTGACAGCTTGATGGAGTGATGTGGTGTGAGCCATATGGACCTTATTGTGACAAAGACAAAGAAGATTGTTGATTTAGGGAGAACGACGAGCAACCGGCCGGTCAGTAGTGGGTGCACACGTAGCATCAGCAGAAACCAATCTTGCTGAGGATGTCTCAATCTAGTGCAAGTCCAAACACAGAGGAAACAGATAAACAATCACAACTTTACTGGCAGAGGCTTTATCTAAAACTCATGTGGCCAAAATGTAATGTCACAAAAGTCCATGTAGATGGACACAAATTGTTCTGTAAAGGTTACCATGTGTTTGAAAAAAAAAACAATTAGAAGTGTGATTTATGTGAGCATATGTGAGGTAATTTAATCACACATACAACCCCAAAAGGGAGCTTGGAAAAATGTTAAAAATAGCATTTTTACCCAATCCACATTCTTTTAATTAGCTTTAGTTTGGTGTGGAAACTTAACTAAGCAGAGTGTTGTTGTTTTTTCTTCATTTTACATGTTTTTTAGCCTAATCCTAACTACACAGCAAGTTAAAACGGTCACGATCCTGGGTCTTTTGACCCAGCATTTTAAGTTTTAGTTTATGGTTTATGTTTAAGCCCTTCAAGTTTTCTAAGTTCATTTTTATCATGCCTAGGTTGTTATAGTTCTTTGTCATTAGATTCCCCTTGTGTCTTCCACCCCTGTTAAGTCTCCCTTGCCCTTCATGTGTTTCATGTCTGCGTCTTATGTTTCCTGTTTTATTTTGAAGAGGTCTTGCGTTCCTGTGTTCATCGTGTTTAGTTTTACTCTTCCACTGTGACGTCCTTATGTTCATGTTGTCAGCTGTTTCCCCCATGTGTTCCCACTTCTCTCATTAGCCTCCTGTGTGTATTTAGTCTGTGCCTTCTCATTCAGTCTTTGTTAGATTGTCTGCGTTGTTCCCATGCCATGACCTGCGTTCAGGTTTTCATATATCCTCATCATCATGTGAGGATACATGTTTAGAGTTTTGTTTGTTTTTCTGTTTGCCAGGGTTTGTCACAGGTTTCCTTTCTAGTTTACCCAGTTTAGGTTATTGCTTAGTTTGCGTTGTTTTTGCCCTTTTATTTTGTACTGTTCTGTCTGCCTTAATAAACGGCTCATCATCAGTTACGTTTGACTTTTAGAATGTCTGCACCTGGGTCCACTCTTCACACTCCACGCAGTTTGCCTCGGCAAACTGTGACAAAAACACATACACGTGGATAAAGTCACAGTTTACTACAAAATGAAAATTCACAAAGAAAAAGTAACAAACAATGGTCACGGACATTTTCAGAATCCCGTATTGACAACTTTCAGCTTTTTGGTATCTATATTCATTAACAGAATTCAATTCACAATAACAATCACCTCATATTACTTTACTTATTGTAAGATAAAGACCTACAATAATAGAGAGAAAACCCCAACAATCAGATGTGCTCCCGTGAGTGAGCAATTGGTGACAGTGGCAATAAAAAAAAACTCCCTTTCAACTGGAAGAAACCTTCAAAAGAGCCAGGCTCATGGACCATCTGCTGCGAATTACTGGGAGTGAGGGGAAAGAGATGAAAGCAGATAGACAGGACTAGTGGAAAATTATAGTAGAGAGAGCCAGGGATTAATAATTGCAATAAATTAAATATTTATAACAAAATTCCATGAGACAGTGTAGGAATTGTTAGCCCCAATGGATAGAGCTAGGGCCACTTACAGAAAATCCACTGGATTAATTAAACTGATTTCACTGCAAATCTTCTGCATTTCATGTGCTGTGATTGCAAGTTTAGAGATGTCATCAAGACTGTAGTGCATTATCAAATGTTAATGTATTTTATTCATTTCTTTTCAGTCTGTGGTATGATCCTGGGCTACTAGTAACACATGCCCACAATGGTATAATCAAATCATGTCAAGCACATATGAGCTGTAGGCTACAGATGTCTGGTAAGCTCATTCTTTCTAACCTCCGTTTTTGCTTTCAATTAAAAATTTACAGCACTTGTTCCACCCCTGCTGACATTGCCAAGTGACATGACTTGAGAAAATTTATTAGACTTTGCACAGCCTCCTGTAGGACTACAAACAGTTTTTTATATTTTATTTATACACAGTTTCTCTTACATGAGAGTATCCCAAAACCTAAAGAAACCATGATGTTTAAAATTTATTAAGTTCACCTTTAATTTATAAAATACTCTGCGTTTTTTTACGGTGGAGATCTTTCTTTTGTTTGTTTCTTTGATGTTCTCTGTGTGGGCTATTAAAATATTTAATCAAATTTGATTATTTGTCATGAATTTCATCAATACTTGTTTGAAGCACATTAATTGGGTGGACTCGTAATATTTTTATGGTGTTTTTCGGCTTTGGCTCATCTCGAATTATGCATTATTTGTTGCCTTTGGATAGTCTGTGGAAATAAAGTGAATACTGTGCAGATTTATTTAATATGAACATTTGCACTATGTTTAGTACGGGCGCATCAAACAGAGGATTTCTGTTCTCACTCCCAAAGTACCGAGTTAAGTATTTGAACACAATTCTTGAGGGAGTGAGCTACGTCCAAATTTAGATATTAATCACTGACTGGTGGCAGAGTATAACTACAAGCAAGCAATAAGAGCATTCAGCCTTTTTAGGCAAGCATAAATTATTCAAAAACTTGATATTATTTCTTGGTATTAAATATAATACTGTCGAGATTCAAAATAGACACAACCCCAAATATATTAGGGTCAGCCAAAGCTTTTAGGAGAACAGAGCCTTTCACCTTTGGCTTGCTCCCAACATAAGTAATTTACAGTTTTTGTGTATGGATAGATATGTTTTTCTACACCAAAAGATTAAAGAGTTGGATCCTCTTTCATCCATGGCAACTCAACCCACACACCCCTCTTTAATCAAGGTGCTGTTTTACCTTTCCTTCAAGTCAGGAATGAATTCAATAGGTTGACATTCTGTCCTGACCTATCTGCAATCATCTCCAATAGCTCTGATACTTCAAGCAGCAAGACTGTGATATTATGATTATTATATATCATTTTCATTCTTCTCTTTGGTTCAGGCTCTTTGGTTTCACCTGAAAGTGCACTGACACAGGCGGAGTGAAGAATTTCATCTCTCTACCTTGATAATTCACACACATTACTGCATATCGGCACAGGAGAGACTCTCTCGCACAAACTACAGCTTATTCATTTCCAGAGCTCTGCGGTCACATGGTGCAACACCGCAAAATTCTGGTGATGACCACAAACGTTCAATTCTGGAATACATGCCGTAGACACAACATACACATTACATTGGTCCTTAATAACGTATGAGAGAGAAGGGCACAAAAACATGGCTATTATTTAACTATAAACAGATCCGAATTTATTTTGTTGCTGCTATTGTGCTTGTTGTGGGACCTAGATAATATTACCTGCATAACAATTTGCTCAAATGGCTAGAACATGTACAATACACATTGATACATAGAGCCCAACGGTCAGACCTGACAAATGGATCACCTTAATCAGGTTCATCTCATCCAAAAGGACAACAAAACAGCCCCCCAATAAATCAATTAAAGGTGGAATTATGCTAATGAATCCCAAGGTGAATGACTGCAATGCTATTTAACTACATTTCATGGCATTCGGCTTATGTTAGCGAGCAAACCGTTTCTGTGATGAGCTACAACATGTCGAACATCACAGCTGACAGATAAACATCTGTCCTCTGTGCTGTGTAATCAGACACGAGGCACGACTTTGATGGTCCTGCAAAGAGAGTTGGCCAGTTGTTCCCATTAGGCCAAATGACACACAGCTCCATGTGAGAACTGTCATCATTAAAAATCCCACACACATTATATAACCTATTTGATTCTTCACAGTCAAATGAGAAAAAAAGATAGAACAGAAAATTAAATTCATGTGTTCAGGAGGATGTTTATGTGTATTCATAATTATGCAGGACTCTGCTGTGAAAATATTAAAAAGCCATGCAGCTAAAATCAATTTCACATTTACAGTAATAATACAATAAAATGCGATGATTGCATTCAAATTCATAAACATGACACATGACTGTGTGAACATTAATATTTTCTTCATTCACTGGTGCAGGCATAGTCCAACAATTCCACAGGAGGAGGATCCAAACACAGGCCACCCTGAGAACAGAGTTAAAGTCCAAATTCCAAATCTTTAATCCAAAAACAGGAGATGGTCACAGACAGTGAGGCAGGCAAACAGTTCAGTGAGCAAAAGTCAAAATCCAATAAACAGACCAGAAGGCAAAGTAAACAAAGAAACAAGAAAAAGACTTGAAACATGGGAAACAAGAAATGATGCCTGAACACCTTAAGCAAAGAAACAATACGATCGAGCAAATCAAAGCTGCAGGCATAAACATATACGTAGACTCATTACTGACAGGTTTGACATAAAACTACTGGAAACAGAAATGCAACTAACTGAAGTCAGAGACTTCAAATTAAAACAGGAAGCCAGTAAATATATGCTAATACAGTGACCGAAAACTCTTAGCAGTGGGCAATTACCAATGATGACAAAAGGAAATAGCTCAAGAGAAACTCACTGTAATAAATACTAACATACAAACTTGTTTCTTTCTCGCTCCTCTCACCCCAAAACAGTCAGTGTAGATGGCTGCCCCTCCCCGAGTCTGGTTCTGCCAGGGAGGTTTTCCTTCCCGCTGTCACCATAGGGGGTCGTCTGGGATTTTGTCTGTATTATTGTTGAGTCTTTACCTTAAAATATAAAGCATCTCAAGGCAACGGTTGTTGTGATTTAGTGCTATGAACTGAATTGTTTCATCAGCAGTCTATGCAGTGCACATCTGACTGTTGCAAAGCTTCAGGTTAAGTTGAAAGTGGATGCAGGATACAAGTGCATTGTGTTATATACATAATGTTTCCATTTTAGCCTCGCAGTAAACACGACTGACACTCATTGTTATATAAGTATAGACATTTATTTAGCAGGACCTCGGTGTGTTCATGAATATAAAAAATAAAGATATTCAGGGGGGAAAAATCATGTTGTACAGGCAACTAAACCCAGAAAGCACACACTCAGTGTAGTAATGAATCAACCGTTATATAAGTTACATTAATTTGCTAAAGTTAATAAGCATAACAGGGTGTCAAAAACATTTTTACTAAATCAAGAACCAAAGCCTGACATGTTTTGAATAATACGGCACTATGAGACACTACTACTACTGAGAGACAAAACAGAAAACTACAACTCCTAGAGAATCAAGAAAACCAAAAGCCTTTGGTCAAAGAAATGACAAATTTATGACAAACATCTTGGTTGTGTATTATGTTGCATGAATAATTCACATTTCCTGATGTGTGTGGCTACACTCCCTTACAGTACTGTGCAGAAGTCTTGAGACACATTTTGTTTCCAAGGAGTCAGACTTTCTTGTAATTTTTTTTTAAAGTGGTCGTGAGCAATAGTTCTCCAGGCCTTCTGTAAGACTTTAAAAGTTTTTCTTGGGGCACTGGCTGCTTTTTCATTCACTTTCAGTTCAGCTCTTGTACTTGACCATTTTTGGAGGAATGCTTTTGTCCTGTTAGGCTACTTTACACTGACCTATGACTCATTCAAGCACATAAATGGCACTGAAGTTAATGGAACAAGTGTTGTGTCACAGAACAGAAAAGTTAGAAGTGAACTGATTTTTAAAATGTATCTTTATATCAACAGTAGCAAAGTTTACCAGGCTTAAAATAGTAATTCTGCACAAAAAATGTGATTCCAAAATAAATATTAACTGAAAACTTGGCATACTTCAGCAGGGCGTGCAGTGTGCCCTAAAACGTGGTGCAAACTGAGCAACCAACTCACCCACAAAGTGACTTAATAACCTCAGACTTCCAAGCCTCCTCTAGCCTTAACATCAGCACAAAAAAAACTGTGCACCTGGGAGCTTAACAGTGTGGGTTTCCAAGGCCGAGCAGCTCCTAGGGTAGTTTAAAAGCATGACCTCACTCAAAAATTGCAAAACAAATGGAAATGTGTTGAAGATATTCTGTACTCACAGCCCATCGTCCTAGTGTGCGGTGAGTTCATTGATCCATTTCTGCACTTAAAGAAAACTTCTCTCCCTCCTGCTTGTGTCCTACCTTTGCCTTTGCAATCTAACACTGATATTTTTGCACTTCTAGAACCGTGGCTACATTTCTCTGTGAGGGCACTGTCCGTGTATGGTTGTAATAAGATTTGTGACGTAGTTTAAAGGAGCTTATTTATCTATAGATTTGTTGTGTGGCCTGTAAATTTATATAGGTTTATTAATCATGTAATATTGACTCTTGTAGTACTATTTTAAATATACATTTACATTTTTGCTGTGTATTTTAATTTATAACCTCTGTTTTGTTGACATAGGGTGCAAGTACAGTTGCACTTATGCACCTATGTGACAATATGAGTATTTCAGTTTTCTTTTGTTTTTAATTCATAGCAAAGTGGTTTCATACAAATGGCCTGCTGACAAAGTTGGTTGCCCATCCAATTCATATGCTCTGGCACCATACGCCACACCCAGCTACTACAAAGAAACACGCAGAAACACATAGTTTCTGTGTCCTGTGATGGCAATCAGAACTGTAATCTATGATCCTGAAATGAAAGAAAATCTGAGTGTCTACCATTTGCATATACCATGAATGTAATAAGAGCAACCACCCTCAGCCATCTGTTGTTTTGGGGAGATACATCCTGATCTAGCATTATTGTAGACTTTACCAATTCACCTCACATGCAAAGTTAATTTTCACTTCAGCCACACCATGTTTTAAAATGAGATTTGGGTGGGCGGTCCACATTAAAAGAGAAGCATTTTCTTTCCAAATGTAATGACCCAGGAGTATTAAGGAAATCCTTGTGTTATTTAATGTCTCTTTCACTTTGTGCAGATTACACTCACAGGAGATTTCAGGGGCTAAAAAAAATAGTGGGGCATCCTTTCCTACCCAGGAGCTACCTACAGCTTAAGGACATTGTAAGGTTAAATGGTAAAATGAGGTATCCGTCTGTCTTTTGGGGAAATAAATAGCCTTCATCAGGTAACTGTGAGCATGTGATGCTGAAGCCTGTGTGTTTAGTTCTAACACCTGTAAACACAAGGCAGAAGAAAAGCTGACACTATATTGGGAAAGGAGGCCACTGGTTTCTATTTTCTTTTTTTCCCTTTTTTAAAAAAAAAAAGGAAAAAGCCTTAGGTAGACTTAGTCGTGTTCCACAGAGGAAAACAGCTAAACATGTGCAATTTGGGGCATCAAAGAGATTTAAGGGCATTATATGAGTCACATTAAGTCTTGAACTACTTCAGATATACAGGGTCGTCCTTGTAGGGGGTAAAGATACTCAATGGAGTTATATGGCCCTATGAGATGAACAAGTATTTTTGGATTACTTCCTTCCTACTTAATGCCCAATCCCTTAAAGAGGTACAGATTGGATTTAAACCACTCTGAGAGCTGAGTCCCACATACATTAAGAGACTTTACATATTACAGGATTCATCAGAGTCAAATACTTGTGTGTGTTTTGGTAGGTGTGCTTGTTTTTGCATATACACATCAATGAGTTGCTTAGGAAAGTAAACTGGGAAGTCAGAGGCTGAGAGGTGAGTGTGTATTAAAGCAGAAGGGTGGGTTGGTTTTTATGAATACTCCTACTTTCTACTATCTGCATCTCTCAAACTAAATGTGAAAACTGTGTTTTCAAACATCCTGCAAAGAGCAGTAGCTTCAAGTAAAAAGGGGTTAATCAGAGTACTGCAAACTTGTAAAGGTGCCCCGAAGCATTGCCCATGGGAGGCCTGCGGATAATTACAAACCATTCAGCAAACACAACCCAGCAGCTCACCGAGACATTCTGACAGGGAGCCAAAAGGTAAACACCGTGCAAACAAGACATAGATGGCAAAACACGGAGTATATGGTAAATGGTAAATGGCCTGTATTTATATAGCGCTTTACTAGTCCCTAAGGACCCCAAAGCGCTTTACATATCCAGTCATCCACCCATTCACACACACATTCACACACTGGTGATGGCAAGCTACATTGTAGCCACAGCCACCCTGGGGCGCACTGACAGAGGCGAGGCTGCCGGACACTGGCGCCACCGGGCCCTCTGACCACCACCAGTAGGCAACGGGTGAAGTGTCTTGCCCAAGGACACAACGACCGAGACTGTCCAAGCCGGGGCTCGAACCGGCAACCTTCCGATTACAAGGCAAACTCCCAACTCTTGAGCCACGATCGCCCGATCGCCCCATATAAGTTATACAACATTAGCTCTCAGATTGAAAGCGTGGATCGAAGGGACACCTGACTCATAAATGGACCACAGCTACGCGTGGAGCATAATCAGGCTACGGATACTGTAAAACATCACACACAGAGAGCATAATCATAGTTAATAGCTTAGATACAGAAGTCTCCCACCATATTTCCAAGATCATAATCATTACAGTCTCTTTTGTGATCATCATCAGCACCACCACCACTTATGTAGTTCCAACTCCCAGATTTGTGCCTAATTAGCCTCATTAGTAAATGTCACCTCAATCTGAATTTGTACTCACTGGACCTCCAGTGCTCAAGAATGTGTGTTTGCAGTTTGCTGCGTGTGTGCTGCGTTTGATAAAATAGTTCTGCCCCACGGGGTTGATATTGCAGCTGAAAAAAGGAATAGGGCAGAGCGAAGACTGCAAAGAGTCTGATGTATCAGTAACCTCCATCTTGTCCCACACCTTTGGCTAACCTCGGGCTAAGTTAGGGAATTAACAGAGGGAGCCGGGGAGAGATGCAAGACTGCCTTTGACTTTGCACTTCAGAGGTGTGAGTGGTTTTTGCCCCTCCTCTGGAGACTTTGAGAAAGACCGGCATTATACATTAATAACACCAGAGATTTTTCACCCCGTCTGCACAGCATTTGTTTGTGCTCCTTATTGATTTTTCATGGAATTCCTTTGATGAGAGTATAGGAACTGACACCTTTGATACCACCTACCGTTAATCGTTGTGTGCCCTTTTGTGTAAGCGTGAACCTTTTTAGTATATAACCGTGCGAGCCATTGCTAATTGAATGTATTATTAAACTGTGCACATCTGTATGTGCATATATGCGTTTTACTAGGTGTTCTTTTCTTGTTTAGTAATGAGTGCTGTTCAATTATCTACATTAAACCACAGTGTCATAACGTCCCTCATATTTTTTTTATAACCATGCAAGCCTTCACACACATCTTTTCTTTTTTCTTTTCCTTTTTTTTGCATCTCTGTCACTTTACAAATTATAGACTTGGTATTTTGGGAAGGGCAGTTCACGCTGTTGGATCTTCACAGTTCTGTGCATTTGTCCCACTGCCACTCCATGCGTGAAAATAAAAAAAAGAAAGGAAGAAAGAAAGAAAGAAAGAACATCCAAGAGGAGAAAATCTCAGACAGCAACAATGAATGAAGTATGAAACATAACAAAAAGCACAATGGATGTTAGGAAACCAATGCCAATAAATGGCTGTATAGTTTGGGTTAATTTTAGAGATAAACAGCTTTTCCAGGAGATTTCTGGATGTCTTTGTAGATGTAGCTGATCAGATTTCAGTGACATTCAGAGATGAAACCAGAACTAAGCACACAGATGAATGCACATAAATGAAAGCATGCACGTTTCCAGTCAAAGACACAACTGATGGGATGACCAAGATTCTAACTTTAGCCGCTCTGCTGCATTTCTGGCAGCCCTCTGTTAAGTCTCTTCCCTCGATATTAAATTCATGGCTCATTCCTTGTGAAATAAATTGCTATATTATTGCAATATTTTGTCAAAAGCCCGGAAGGATATGGGCTAAATTGAACACCCCTGCAGTTTGTAAGCAAATGTGCAATGTTTGCACATTCCTTGTTTTTCATCAAGTGGTTACCACGACCCCAGGGTGTAAAAAGACATTTGGTGTTAACTGCCTTTTGTTCCAGTAAGCACGAGTCGATACTGTATGTCTGTTTTTACATGTTATGATATATGACACACTCTCTTGAAGCTGTTTGCGAATGCCTAAAGGATATCATGTCACCTGACTTTGTGTCAAAACAGACATAATTCATGTCTGTTTGCATAAAAATACTTCACCGAAATTTGTACATTTGAAAAACATGTGATGCCCCTGCCAACATGTCATCACATGTTATCTTGAATGGTGAGCTTGATGTTTTTTTAGGAGTACTCAAAGGCTGCACAGATTGTGAGGGGAAAAAAACACATTGGGAATGACAAAATAAAAAAATAGGAGAAACATAGAAGATTTGGCTGTAACAATGAAAAGCATATTTACTGTTAACCTGCTCATTAAATATGTAGTACCCAATCAACCAATTGCACGGCAGCAATTCAGTATGTTTAAATGTTTGATAAACAGTCACCCATTACAGCCAAGGTGTGCAGCAGAGCATCTCTGAATACACAACACGACCATAAAACAGAAGGGCAGCAGAAGACCGCACCTGTAGCTGAAGCTACAGTTCACACATTGGACCACAGAAGATTGGAAAGACGTTGCTTGGTAATGAGTCTCTTGTGGCATTTGGATGGTACGGTGTGAATTTGGCATAATGAAAGCATCCATCCAGCCTTGTATCAACTTTTCAGGCTGTTGGTGCTGGTGGTGTAATGGTGTGGTGGATATCTCTTGGCACATTTTGGGGCCCTTAGTGCCAACTGAGCATCATTTAAGTGCCACAGCCTTTACGCAACAAGTGTCCAGTGACTGTACATATGCTCTTTCTACTGTGCATGTTGCACTTACATGTTATTATGTTCATCCACATAGCCAATGTCATTGAGCATGCATGTATTCAAATACAATTACACAGAGATATGTGTGTTTTACAACCAGTTTTCCATGCATGACAGTTTGTGGATTTGAATTCACATATGCATATTGCATATTATTAAAAACATACATACACATGTATTTTTAAATAGCTAAACAGATGAAAGGAAAACTAGAATTAATGTGTAACATTAAAAACTACAAGCTTTTCCCCCATTCTTTCTTTATTAATCGCCCTACGAAGCCTTAGATTGAAGGAATTCACACCACCAATCCTCCAATAATTATTAACAAAAAAGTGGCAAATATGTCTTTTCAGAAAAATGCAGGACCAAACTTTAAAAACTTTAAACCACAATTCTCCAGTGCTATTGTGGTTTTCTAATATGTCAGATAGGTTCCTGCATGAGCACAATGTGTTCTGCCAAAACGGAAAAAGTTATTTCACACGAGAGTTCAAAATTCCTTTTCCATGTTGATTTGTAGTCGTCTCGTTGGTTTAAAATGAACTGGAAAGGGTGAAGTTGCATACTGTCCTTGAAAGATTTATAAGAATCTGTGTGACGGACTTAATCTTCACCACTAATTTAATGAAACCTTATCTGAATTGAAAGAGCTACAAAAAAGAGCAAGTCTGCTGCGTATCATAGCATTATTTTCAAGACATTCATGACGAACCATGCAACCTTAACCTTTACATACTTTTCCTATTTCATACCTTTATAGTATGCTATCATGTATCATGTCTTGATTTACCTAAGAAATGAGAACATGATAGCTGTAACAACTTAAATATATTTTATTGTATGTAAAAATGGCAAAACAATTCTGAAACTGTTGGAGCTTGTTACATAACTACATTATTGTATAACCGTTACAGCTGGTGTGCACTCACTGCTATATCCTCACTGCTATATCACAAAAATCCTCAGAACAACCATCTGTACTGTAATCATTATTATTAATTCAACATTAAGAATCACTGAAAACACAAAACATGCTTATTTCAAATTAACATATTTAAAGCAGTGGGAGGAAACCTTACATTTATGGGATTTCTCACGTGTTTCCCACACACTCACTGAAATGGCAGCTCAGGTGCATTATAATCTTAGGACTTTCCAGCCCCTCTTGGGATCTCTCGTCTCTGTCTTTAATCTCACGAAGCTCTCAGTTTGATCTCAGCTCAGAAAAAAAGAACTCTGATTGGTTTAGTTTTAGATTATTTTATTATATTTCAGATGCTTTATTTAGCAAGAGCAAATATGTTTGCATTTATATCTAATCTCACTGACCACTTAAACCACTTTTAACTACAATTCAGACTTTAACTATACATTAATACAGCACTACATTCTGTGCAATTCAAGGACTTTATTTACCTCATACCCATGGCCGATTTAGAATCACCAATTAGCCTAACATGCATTTCTTTACTTGGGGGAGAACATGCAAAGTTTAAACAGGCTCTGCCTAGATTTGAACCAGGAACTTTCTTAGTATGAGTTGACAGTGATAGCTCGTGCACCAACATGTCACTCCTGCTTTGCCCCCTGCACTAATTATCAGATCTCTAATCATCAGTTTATCACACTTTCTTAAATGAGCAGAAACAAGGCCAGTATTGAGGCCCATCTTATTGACCGTATCGACTGCGTGGAAAAGAGAAGGGTGGTGGTGGTCTGAGGTGGGAAAAATGTTGAAGAGAAAATTGATTTTTAGGAACGTTCATCAATTCATAACTGGAGTTCAAATAGTAGAGCTATTATGTTAACCAGCTGAGCTTTCTTTTAATGGTGTTTTTTTTTTTTTTTTTTTTTTTTTGTAAAAACTGCTTCCAAAAGAACCAAACGAGTCAAGTGCACATTTTTCCCTTATTATCATTTCCCCCCTTCATAGTGGCAATTCATATGATTTTCCTTTTATTTGGTTGCCGCTACATAGTCACTTTACTACAGGTGGGAATGAAAGGAAAAGGCTGAATGAAAGAATGGCACAACACAAAATATGCAAATGATTCCACACAGATTCATCGCATGACACAATTGGGCAATTAACAGCTAATCACGCTCTGTGTTCAGCTGTCTGGTGTGTCAGTAGATACAGTGCATTTAGAACTATGGCAGACACCAGAGTCAGAAACAGAGATGGGAAAGTGCGCGTTTACAGACCTTGATACTTGTGCATTAGTGCCATATGCATGGAAAAACAGAGGATCAACTCTACCTTAGAAAATGTCAGTGGCGTGATTAAACTGCAAGCAAGACTAGTCAATAAATTCTTCAAATACAGAGAAATTTTTTTATACCGAGCTTTAAGTGGAAAAACTCAATTTTAAGATGAATGCACACTTTAGAAGTCAGCATTGTTCTGCAGAGATGCAAAGAGAAGGTGATATGGTGAGATGAGTCATCCATCACCAACTTCTCAGTGTGTGGGCGAATGCATGTCATGCACCAAGAGAATGCCCATGGACATAAAGGCTTGACCCCAGCAGCAAGAGGATCCAATGGCTCTGTGATGGTATGGGAGGAATTTTGCTGGCATCAGGAAGTGTCACTGCAAACCACTGCAAAGCTGTACCGAGTGGCCACCTTTATTCTGTGACCAAACATTTCTTCCCTCATGGGAGTAGCCTACACTCTAAAAAATATTCCTTGTGTTTGTCAGTAGAACTTAACAAAAAAGCATTTTTCTGCTAAAAAAAAGTAAGTTGCCTACATGTACACGTTTCAGTGAGTTGAATAATCAATGTTAGAAGTCAGTGCAACACAAAAATTAAAAAACAGCTCCTTAACTTAAATGTTTGAGTATATTGAATAAAATACTTTTGTCATCAATCAACAACAGAAAATATTAAGTTTGTGTAACATGTAAAAATGAGTTTCAACATCCTTCCTGTTTGAATTGAGACCATTCAGACAGACGAGGGCAACCCCGTAGCATATGTTCGTATCTTGCGCAACAGTTTCTGGATTCTTGTGGCTTCGTGGGAGAAGAGGTGTGTTTGCCCTCGACTGTGTTCGGTGAGTTAAGTAAGTACTGAATTCTAAATAGATGAATTACAAGTTATATTTGTACACTCTAAAATGTCATATTTAAAAAAAACTGAAATTTGATGGTTTAAATCGTAATTTAGCAGAGTAGAGCTGTTGTTGTTTTTTTAAGTTTAGCTAGCCGTTTCTTTTAGCTAGCAAACGTTCCTCACAAATAAAAGAGACATTAAAACATGTCACTTGTCAGGGTACATTTGGTTAGCTGATAGACCATGCCGACAGCAGAGCATGTTCAATTTGAACCCGTATATGTTCAAATTAACCGGTCAGTAGCTGCCTGCATTTTTATCATGGTGTCAGAGTAAATTCGTGTTTCCACAAGATGGTCTCGGGTGAGGTAACTAATTACTGATAGAGTAAAATGTGGTGAATTTATCCCTGACTAAAAGTAACTGCTCATTTGAACATATGCTTCTCATAGGAACCGAAAACACACTCCTCACTCATTGGATGACTTCAAGCCTGAGCTGATAGAGAGGTGTGTCAGTCGTTTGAATGCAGGAGATGATCCTCTTGAGGAACATAATGAAAATCCATTGTGTGAAGATGTAGCAAATGAAGAGGATGAAGAAATTGGGGAATTGCCTAATTTAATTGAGAAACATTTAGCCCACCTACTACTAAAACTGGAAAGTATATATAATGTACTTCGCAGGTGTATTGATGAATTAGTTGTTACAGTTACAGTTATAGTTCATGTCATTCTCTGATTCAGGTCCTATTCATCAAAAGCACAATTGTGCTGTTGATGAAATTGAGGTTACATTTACTTTTAGTCACTTCATCCTATTGCTAGCAAAGTGGGCAGTTAAAGCAGGCCAGTGTGTAACAGTTTAAATTGAAGTTACAAAGATTACATCTTTATTTCTTTTAAAAACATATTTAAAATCAATATTTGGCACAATGCAAGTCACATAAATGTAATAGTTTTGACTTTTCACCTAATAAACTGTAAGTTTAAGTTTTGTTTTGCTTTTTTTATTCTCCAGAGTTCGGTGGAAATGAAGAGAGAGGTCGCAATCCGTTGCCTGAAGGTGTATCTGAAAGAGAAGGAAGAGGATCTCTTCAGAGAACAGCTGGTAGGTGAATCTCGCATTCTTTTGTGTTTTATTTTTAAATGGCACATAAAATGCTGACATGTTTCCATTTAAACTACCTACTTGCCAGGATGGTGAACAACAGTTCCCAGAAGAAATGGTAAAGACTGTAGTCACCAGACGTGCAGCAGTGTCTCTCAAAGCTGTCGCTAAAATTGTGATTGAAGGAACAGCAGTCCTGGAAGACCTTGATGTGCCCAGAGTGTGTGCCTTAATGATGGGGCTTATATACACTCTCAATCTGAGCTACCCAAAACAAGTAAAGAACACTAGAGGTATTTCTGGAACTTGATGGGCTTAAACCAGTCCACGGGTAATGTCTGTTAAGTGCAAACTTCTGTCATGAAACGAATGTGAATTGGACTGTAGTATTCCGATGTGCCTCTTACGTTTTTGTATGCAGTCCTAGATGAGTGTAGTTTTGAGAAAAGTTTGTAATACATATAATCTTAGCTTTGGATTGTTCTGTTGTTGAACATTAAAATCTTTTGTCATTTCCTTGATTCTGCGACAAGTTGAACAAGTTGATACCAATTTAAGTTAATGTACATGAAGTACTTTTTTTAGTCATTTATAATTAAAGGGCTGCTGTAATGTTTCATTTATGTTGTATTGACACAGAAGTGTATTACTTTAATTTTGTAATAAAATAATCAATTGGAATAAGTGAAATGGCTTTGTGTGATTTTAGAAAAGCTACTATAGAAACCTAAACTAATTGGCATGGATAATTGTGAGTAGGATATATGTAAAAAAGTTCGTTGGTGTAACTCAACTAATGTAATTTCTCAACTTAATTTTACCAGAAATTTTAAATTAATATTAGGTTGAATAAACTTAATTATGCTTGTGGAGGTCAAGGTAAATCATGTTGGTTTGTTAAACAAGTTGAGTTAGCCAAACCTAAAAATTACTTGCTGAATTTACTTAATAATATGCAAAATTTGTAACTTAAAAAGCTGAGTGGAAATTGTTACCTTACTTTTTTAAGTTGAGGCAACAAAATATTTTTTAGAGTGTATTTGAGGATGACAGTACCCCCTTCCCTATGGCAAAAGTGTTCACTGAATGGTTTGAGTCACTGGCCGGAGCTGTGGAAGCTTTTGAACCAACAGCGCTTCTCATAACCATCATTGAAACTGTCCAAATCTCTTTGGATGAATTGAGTTCAATCTCTCAGGTCGAGTGCAGAGTCAGTACAGACGTGCATGCAAACTGTAGTGATGTCAACACCAAACTGAGACGCTGTATGTATGTTTTTCTTTTAATTTGCCACCCCTTTTTTTAAAAACTGGCCTGGATTTTTATGTTTGGGATTTGATGTCCACTGAGCTTGAAACACAACACAAACTTGTGTTAATCCAGGAAAGGGCTCTAGTCGTCTGACTTCTGTGAAATAAATGAGGTAGTAGCTTCAGTTTAATATTCTGATTCATCTCCCTCTTTTTTTATATACCTCACTGAGGTTCTTCTGCCTTTAACTCCCGAAGAGGCCCCCCCCCCCCCCCCCCCCCCACACACACACACACACACACACACACTTCTAACGGCTGTCACACCAATTAGAAATCCTAGGTAATCTTACGTCTAGTCATTAAAATCCAGTCAGACACTGGGTGCAATAATGTTCAAAGGGTGCTGTGACAATCTCTGAAATATGAAGCAACCTTTATTAGATTTCCACAAGGAGGATTCCGTCAGCAATCTGTTCTCAGGATTGTGTTTAACCGCCTACAGTCTGTTGTCTCCACATTAGAAATATATATATATATATATATATATATAAATATATATATATATATAATCTATGATCTGCTTCTGTTTGGGTTGCAGCGGGATAGGAGGGTTTGCGCTGAGGTGGAAGTGAAGCAGTAGGCGGTGAGGCGGTGGCACATCTATCGAGGGCAGGGCGGTACTGGGGTGGAACGTTGCCCTGGAGCGCGCCGCACGTACCGAAGGGACGCGCTGATTGACAGTCGGAGGCACGGAGCGCCCCGTGCGGAGCTCGCAAGCGGAGCACGCTAATCTCACCGCAACACGTCTTGTCAACGGCATTGTGTGAAATTCCCAGATAGATCAGCCTGGCGCAGAAAAGAAAAAGAGCAAGAGTATCCGTCCAGCGGCTCCGTTATTGGAGGGTTTCTGGAGAAGTGGAAAGGACGCGGCGGCTCTGCAACTCTCTCCCCATCTTCTCTCTACCTGTTCAGTGATAAGTGGAAACAGTCTTGGCCAACCTGGCGCCTCAAAGTGTCCGGATAACGGGAGTGGGTGGACGCAAAGGTCAGAATGCACCAAGCAATCTGAGCGAACAAAGATTTTTGTCGATTTCTTTTTGTGGACTAAAAGGACTGCGCTTGGTGCTTGATCAAGATAAATTTTTGGGGGGAGAGGTTGCTCTTTTTTAAAAAAAAAATTGTTAAATGCAAAATAATCGCGTTTGTGAATCTGTTTTTAATTTCCAGGCGATTGTAATAGAAGAAAACTCTTTCTAATTGGAATATTGGATACAGAAGCAGGAAAGTCTGGAGGAATTTAGTCTAAGTTCCCTTGGTGCGTAATGTGTGCAAATGCCACATAAGTACTTTTGCCTTGTCCGTTTTTCTACGTCCAGTACCCCCATTTTTCTTTCTCATGGAGTAGGCTGAATCGCAGGTAAAGACTTAAAAAGAGTGGGCTTATTCCCTGCCGCCCCGAAACACAGGCGGATTCGATGCGCCGATTCTTCGTGTGATGGTAAATGACCGATGGGGAATCATGAACAGCTCTTCTGAACTCGAAGATGGAACTCGGCATAAAAACCAGGTATGTTCCGCACATTCTCCACTCGATCTGTGGGCTTTTTTAAATTATTATTATTATTATTATTATTATTATTATTATTATGAGGAGTGGTGCATCTGCTTGCTGCAGTGTTACCACGCTGAATTTGGTGATGTGCCTCTCGGGCGAATCACTGCACTGTAGAGACAGAAGCTGCAGATGAGCTGTTATTCCCGACTCCCCGAGCTTTAGCACTTCTGTTCCTGTCATAATGTTTCAACCCACCCGCGGATCACACGGTCCCCACGGCTACTTTTTATTTATTTTTTTATTTTAATGTGTCACAGCGCGCGAACGTGTTAGTTAGCCCTACTTAGAAATACATTAATTAAGGGGAATAGGTGAAAATCACTGCAGGAGATAATTGCGCATCTCGGCTGCATCCTCACCACATATTGTCAGATTACTTCGGGCTGCAAACTGCTCGCTTGTCTGAAAATCCCGTTTGTCTTGTTGAAAATGCCGAAACTTGGCGCACAGACATCCTCCCGACAGTCTTGAGTTCAGCCTGTCTCCCGCTCGGGTGAACTGGGACAGGGTCGGACGTGTATGGTGTTGCATGCACGAAAGGCTTACTTTGGGGAATAGTCAATGTGTTTTCACAAGGTCAGTAGAGGGTTATTGACAGCCAATGAGAGAGAGAAAGAGACAGAGAGAGGAGGCGAGAGAGAGAAAGGTCTCCTCGGGAACAAGGGATCGGATTTCGGGGCACTGATGCAGCTTGTGGCCTTTGCAAAACACACAGAAAGGAGAAAACACACGTTTTCCTTTCCTTGTTTCTAAAAATGTAGATGGCTTTTAATAAGAAATGTGAAAGTGCTGAAAAGTTCCTCAGAGAAATCTGAGACAGTAAGAGCAAATCTGACGTGAGCCTGCAGTTTGGCGACCTTTCCATTGCTGACGCACCTTTGATTTGTTTCAAAGGAAATCAGCTCACATAAATCGCACAATAGATTTTTTTTTAAATATACGACAACATTATTATCCCAGTGAGACTAATCAATAATATGTGTTTTTAGAATGTTTTTGTTTTGTTTTTTGTACTGTGAATTGCGAATGGTGCCATTCCAATTGTTAGAAAGACGCTCGACTTTGGCACATTTCTAATACTGCTTAGGTGTTGGATGTGTGGCTTGCTGCTCTCCTGTAGATTTCAGGGCTCAGTCAGAGTCACTTGCATGGTGGCACTGTGGGCCTGTGTTTGAGTCTTGCTGCATGAGTATGGACTGATACCGAGATGAGTTTAATGTGTTGTATGTTACAGCTGGCAGATCTTCATGTAACCTGCTTATAAGTGAAGTCGAGGCCAGCGTTTTATTGCCTACAAGCTCCCCTGTCTATTTTATAAGCACTTAAAGGTCACGTGAACACCAGATAGCCTGCCCTGGGTTTTAATGTGTTGAGTGTGTGTGTGTGTGTGTTCTGCAATGCTAGCCTCTCTGTGTCTGATCAGTAAACTAAACTGAGGTTGGGGGGGGGGGGGGGGGTGTTGTTGATGAATGAATGAAAAGTGAAGAGTCATGTTTAGATTTAAAAAAGAAAAATCTGAATGACTCTAATATTGTGAAAAAGCCGAATGTTATCCATAACTTCAACACTGGGTGAGAGGAGATGTTGTGGGAAATAAGAATGCCTAATGCTCCAATCTGTCCCACTCCTCCCTACATCAATCTGTCTCTTTCTTCGGCACTTGTTATGTTACTATCACACACAGGCAGACATAGCCATTCTCTCTGCCACCCCCACCCCATCCCTCTTTTTCTGTCAGCCAGTCTCTCCCTGCAATCTTTAGCAGTAATACCAATCTTTTATCTCCAGTCTCGTGCTATTGACACAGTCATTTCAGACCCAGTGGGGAGGGATCAGGTAATAGAGATCTCTTGCGGTCTCTGTTTGTCTTGATATTACAAAACATCGCCTGGTATTTGTCTGGTAACTCTGCATATTTGAGTCGTTGCTGTAGGTGGGCTGTCATCTGTGCCCTTTTGTAACAGATGGGTGCCATTTAGAGTAAAGCGGAGATTCAAGTGCGACTTAAAAACCGGCTTTGAAATCTTCGCCAGATACAAAGCAACTGTGTGACTGTGGCCACATGGTTGGATGTGCTATTAACTTGGGAGAATTTCAATAGCGGAGCATTCATATTAGGCTTTTTTGATGAAAAAAGTCAGAGCTGAGAAAAGTCAAGGCAACAGTCACCTCAAGGTGCTTTATATTGTAAAGTAGACCCTAAAATAATACACACAAAGAAAGACCCAACAATCATATGCACCCCCATGAGCAAGCACGTTGGCAACAGTGGGAAGGAAAAACTCCCTTTCTATATCAGATTTATAGATTTGTATATTAGTTACTGTGATGTGATTCTTATAGCAGGTTAAGGGGCATTTTCTTTTTAAATTTCATAGTGTGATATAAGTGCATACACATGTGCTAACACCTATGGTATATATAAATGTACTGCACATAGGATATGTCTGTATATTTCTCATCTTTACCACACATGATGCAGAAACACGCACACAGTACAGCTTTAAAGGGAGATAAGCCCAGTGGGGTTGCCCACTTGGGCTGGAGATAATCAATAACATTCTCTAAACTTTCCAAAGCATTGAGGAAAAAAACCTTTTTGTTTATGACTAGAAAACCATGGAATATATCTGACAGTTTGTCAGCTCTTACACCCTAAGCTTCACTTTAGAACCACAACCAACACAAACTGATCAAAGTCAAGAAATGGAATCAATGAGTCAGCAAAGCGTGTAACAATAGTTAGGAAGTCTATCTATCTCCAAAACATCATGAAGGAAAGCTATATGAAGGAGGATGATGTGCAACACATACATGCAAAGATATGTGCACACACACACTATGTTTATCACACACAAGTATCAAAAACAGACTCAGCAGCAACCCATATCACAAATTATGTCGACACCTCTGCTGGTATTTATCAAACTGCACTAACTCACTTAATTAGATGTTGTACCCACACGCAACTGTGGCACAAGAGTCAGGCTCTGTAGCACTTCATGCACACACTGATTTACGCCTACAGCAATAGTGGAAATTTTTTTATTTCTAAGTAACTGTGTGATTATTTTATTTCTGTCCTGTACATTAAACTGAAGTGCCCTGAAGTGAGTGCAATCACTAAGTAATCTTACTCATGTACTAATGGAATATGTATCATATGTATTTTTTAAGCACCTTAACCTCAGTTTTTAATGGAAGGGAAACGTGCAATATCTTCTGGTCAATGGGAGGGGGTGTGCCAATCAACAGTAGTCTCATGCTTGACATTGCTCAGTAGCATTCAAACATAATGAAGAAGTTCCAAAGTGCCTTTAGATTTCTGGATAACAGCACAACACGATTGCAGAGTGGCTACTCCATGATAATAACGACAAGCAGCTGTTAAGAGGCAACTGATGGTAATCTTGATATCTGCAATCACAAAGCACGCTTCTTTGCAGCTCTGAATCGTTCAGGTCACGATTTATAGCGTTCATGTGACGAGTTCAAAACAGTAATGTGCGTACAACTGAGAAGCCATTTACACTCGACAAACAAACACATGAAACTGCCATGATCACTGTACAAAAATGGTAATTATTCTTTTTTTCCATATAAAGAATACGTCAAATGGCAGCAAAACCTTTCCCACATAGCGATCAATACAGAGAATTATTAATCTCCTCTTCTCTGTAGAGCCTTTTAAACCAAAAGCCATAATTAGTGAAAAAGAGTGAAAATATAGATGAGTGCAGCCTGTAAAAAGTCAGCTACTTCCCAAAGGATTTGGTAAAGACCAAAAACATGACTAAAAGAGAGTCGTGGCTGTACTTACATTCCCCGCTGCTAATTAATGATCAAATTAAAACTGCTGGCATGCCCACAGTTAGCATACTAGCTAGGATGATAGCTAGGATATGCAAAGATTTAACATTTATTAACTGTAACAGAAAGAATTTGCAGTTGTCATCATAGTTTAAACTTTTACTCGCTACGGCTTATTTGTGTTTAATAGGGCAGCATTTGCGATTGGAAAATTGCGGCCTTTCATATCGTGACTTTGATTAATTGTTCGGCCCTAATAACAACGCTACACTGGAAGCAGACACATGTGAAGTATATGTTCTATACAGCCATGCCATGATACTTTAATCATCAGCATAACAGTATGTTGAGGGCTGAAGATTGTAAATGCGTGCCGTCTCCGTGACAGATGTGGGCTTGCTGCTTCTGTGGGTACCCTTGTCGAAATAATGAACCTGCTGAGCTGGCCAGAGGTATAGGAGGCCATGTGGACTGGAGCAAAACAGAGCAGAGAGACTTCCCTGGATCACTGGGCCTGTGATTTCCCTGTGGGGGGTCTTGCTGTGGCAGGACTACAGCTCTAACAACCTCGGCCTTGGTCTCCCCTGCCTTGCTCTGGCTTGGCATCGAGGAAGCACCTGACACCAAAGGGCTTCGTGTATTTGTCACATCACCGATACGGATACAATAATAGCTACACATTCTGCTTTCAGTCAACTTCAGCGCATCAATTACAATGATAATGTGGAAGTTGCTTTCTCTGTCTTTACATGTGGGCGCTTTTGTCTGTACTGTAAACATCTCAAATTAGGCTGTGTTAAGAACTGTACAGTACATGAAAGTACTTATAGTTTGACATTTTCATGCGAGGGTCTATGCATGTTTCTCTTGTGTGATGACTTACTTTTATCAATCCTTTCAAACTTAGTTGGGGGAGGGGGACAGAATAGATATAGTAACTCTATTTATCAAGAAGAAAACAAAAACAGTCCCTCGGTGTCACTGATTTCACTTTGCTCTTCATAGCAACATCCCCTATAAACTGGCGCGTGTACTATAATGAATTTCAAAGCCTTAATTTTTTGCTGTTTCTCATCTTCCTGTGGGTACGTCTCTTCTCACACAAATGCTTTTCTAATTGCCTCTCTCTGTTTTTATTCTTTGTATTGGTGCAATATCAGCTTCCTTCCAGCTATAAACACATCCATGCGCTATAGATGCTTTCCATTGTTTTAGTATTGTTGAATTGTGGGTTCAAAGCCTAAGTGGTTCACAGGAGTGTAGGACTATTGTTAGAATGAAGGTATGAATGTGTGAGAGGACCCTGTGTGTTGGTGGATCAAAGAGGTAATGAGCCATTACTGTCAAGTTGTTATATAAGTGAAGAGTGCTTTCTCATAGAAAGTGATTGAGTGTCGTAATGGAGCGGCATGCAGTTTTGTTTAGGTTTCCGACACAGACAGAGCCATTTTGTGTAGCATCCCAGCACACTCCATGGTTACAGCAATAGAAATGGTCACTGTTCAGCTGCAAAATACTGAAGGGTCATAATGAGCAATGAGGCCAGAGGTGGCCAAAATATTGGTTACCAAATTGCTATGGAAATAAAAAGCAGATGCATGTTGTTTTTTTATATTTTTTTAATATTTCCAACTTTTTTAGTTACAAAATGGTTGTAAACAGATAGTCTTAATATGTTGAGTTATTTTTTTTAATTGAATAAAAAAAAAAAAATTTATGTATGTATTTCAATGTAGAATGTTGGTGGTTCAGTCCCTGAAGAACCAGAATCCAATCCAATCTGAACCCCGAGCTGATCCTGATGCGTTCATCGGACTCTGAATGTGTGTCCGAATACTGGATAGGAAGTACTTATGCAGATGAGACATATTGTATAAAGCCACTTAAGCGCTTAAGTACTCAAATGGCACTATATAAGAACCACTCCCATATTTGGAGTTTTCAAAATCCAATACATAGGCTGTATTTTTTCAAAATATTGGTTTATGTGTAGGGATGGGTATCGTTTAGGTTTTATCCGATACCGGTGCCAAACCGGTACTTTTCAAACGGTGCCGGTGCTTAAACGGTGCTCAAACCGGTGCTCAAACCGGTGCTTAAAGAATGGAGAACACAAAATTGGTCCAAAAACCTCTCATGTTCAGCTGTTTTTTTGTAAAAAGATAACAATGTTAGCCTTTTCTGCAGCTATAGGGGATTTATGGCATCACTCTGGGCTGGAAGCAGTGCTTAAACAATGGAAAAAACACAAACTTTGTCCAAAAACCTCTCATGTTTAGCTGTTTTCCACTTTTTCTTTGGTCATTTTAGCCTTTTTGGCCAGGGTGAAGGGAGTATCTGCCATCAAACAAGAAGACAGCCGCATGTAACTACGACGGTGTTTGCTAGTTCACCTTACATGCATTAATGTAATAACGTGGTTAGCCTACTCAACGTAAATTACACACAAACAACATTAAGCTACTCACGCAGAGAAGAACGGCTGCTGCTGCCATCATCATCCGTCATCATTTCTGCTACACTGGCAGGGCTAGGGGCCAGGACTCTCTTCGGGTTTTTGGGGGATGTTGCTAACTCCGGGTCCGATAACAGGCACCACACCCGCAGTAGATGTGCTCAGTGTGAGGTCTCGCAGCAAGCTATCAAATACGCGCATTTTTCAGCTTTTAAAAAAACGCTATGCGTCGCCAGGTGTTTCATCAGATTCGAGGTGTTACCTCTTTGCACAGTATCACAGTATCAGCTTAAAGCACTTGTTGCAGGCTGCTGAGTTTGCATATTTTGCTGTCAAGTACAGCCAGACTTTTGACCGCTTGGCCTTGGGCGTTTTTAATCTGTAGCTCTGCTCTAAAAGAACGTACGTACCTGGACCCGCCTACTATCCTCAGAAACGTAAAATGATTGGCTAGAATCTAAAGTGTATCACAGCTCAGGAAAAAAAAAGCACCTAAATAAAGCACCAAAATGTGCGCTGCTTTTCGGTCTGGTTACTACCGTTTATGTCAGAACCGGTGCCATCATGGCACCGGACACCGGTACCCATCCCTAGTTATGTGTATTAAGTTCTTACAATAATGACATAAAGATCATCTTTTTTTGTTGTCATGACAAGTCGTATATCACTCATGTCTTATAGTCTGCTAGCATTAGCTTGTTGTTATTTTTGTGGTGTTGAAAACAGAGAAGTTGCAGAGCGCCTTCTGATGGATAACTGTGTAATTAATTTTCAATTTTCCACTGTTGTAAATGCCAGTACCAATATACTGACAAATAGATAATACACAAATACAACCCTATGGTTAAATTGTAATTTGGCTAGTTCATGGTAGGATTAAGATTATGAGTCTGTCTCATGATTGTGTTTAATGTTCTCATGTTTCCTACTCTTTTTATAAGTATTTCTGTCATCTTTTGTTCTAATACGACGTTTTTGTAAACAAACTGCTTGTTGGTAAAAAGTCCAGGAGGGGCATCTAGGCGATATTCAAAAAGGACATAAAACAGGTCACATCTGGAATGCCTGCACCATTTTTCAAACAAGACTACAGATCCACAATATTGGTGAGCTAGTGGATATTCAGAATAGAAATGTATGCTGGGATGCGTAGCTCTATGAAGATAGGCCTTTGCTCATTTGAAGGTTAAACATGGGAACTGCTTTCCTGTGTGCTTTTCACCCCTTATTTCTATATTTTTTCTCACTTTCTCAGTGTATATATTTCTTATTCACATGAATGTGCAGACTTTCAGATCTCTAGTGCTGCAAGCTGGCCAACGAGGCCTTCGGAGAAAAAAGAGCCATTATCCAGGAAGGACAGGAACACAAATGAAAACAGAATTTGATGAAGAAGAATGAAAACAAGACCTAGAGTAAAGAAACAAAAGAGTAACCCAAAGTGGAGTAAAAATGACACAGGAGGGTTGGAGCGAATGAATCATAGACAGTCCCAGATCAGTGTTGCGCAGACAGCGGGCTAGCTGGGGGCACATGTACCTTTGCAAGATGACGCAGATATATTCCAGCTGCTCAAAATCCCACGTACCATCAACAAAGGGTTGTTATCAGATATACCACACATTGCTTTTGGGGAGGGAACGCAGTCTTTTTCCACACAGTCAACTCTTGGATCAGTTACAAGGCTCATTGCAGATGCCCCAAAGCATCACCAAGGGCTCACTCGCATTCAGGAAAACAGCTGTAATAGGGAATAACTGTACCTAATTGATTCATGGTTCTGGCGATTATGTTGATTTTGTGCACTACATACGCTTTGGGTCAAGTGTGTATGCCCGAAGGTGCACGTGACTCAGTGTACTTGCATGTCCTTAAATGTGTGTGGGCAAACACAACGTGTGTACATGATGATGATGGTGGTGGCCTGTTGTATGTTTTTGAACAGTTGTGAGAAAAAGTAAATGCGAGCATTAAGAAAGAGGCCAAGGTTACTCTCTACCAGCCAGAGCACGTATTGACAGACCTGTCAACAAGCTGACCTGATGGGTAGGGTTTTACAGTAGAAGAGCTAAGAGTCCAGGAAAAGACTTGGGGGGAGAGGAAAGCAGGCAGGGAAGGACATGAAAAGTACATCTGTTGGACCTTTGCTGGTCCTGCAGCATATGTTGCAAAAAAAGTCATGAAGATTAAAAAAGGAACACTTTAAAGGAAAGAAAATGTTTTATTTTATTCCAAGAGACTATAATATCACTAATATGCAGCTGATCATTCACCTCCCTGCTAATTCAGCATTAAAAATGCATTGGAAATCACCTGTGAGAGGCAGCAGAGCGAGGCAGATGAGAGGTGTGTGGAGATGGGAGGAAAAGAGTGGGCTAGATGTGAAACGAGCGGTGGGGTGAGGGATGAGAGCGATGCAGCGTGTGCATGTATTACAGAGTTCAGTCATCGCAGAGGACAACTAGCCGGGCTCGTTTCCCTGACAGATTGGACCCTATCTTTATATCTGCAGTGAGAAATGTCCAATTTCCTCCTGGCGATTTCAATGTAAGAGTTAAAGAGCTCTGTTCATGTCACGCTAGCGTCTTGATAAAATAGAGATGTGAGATTAGGATCCTTCTTTTAAGCGAACATACATCGCTCCACAACACCACATAATGGGCTTTTTTTTGTCTTGATGCTCCCTCATCATTAATCAACTATTAAATATCATCACACATGGAAGCACACAAAACAAGTCACCTACGCATTTTTCCTTTCTGATGCATCAAACTAAAAATGAAGCCTGAACAGTGAATTAATTGAGCGAATTCATTTGAAAATCTAGTAAATAATTTATGATATACAGGGAAGTTTAATCAAGAAATCCATCTGCTGGCCACTGGACCTGGAGCAGAAAAAGCATAGGAGAGCAGGGGGTAAGAGGATGATAATGCAGTCTTAACATAAACTAAGCTGAATATGGAGAATGCCTCGGAGCAAGCCACAGCTGATTTTTAAAATAGTAATGCTAAAGAGTGTCATCTGTTCCTGTACTTGTGTACTGGGGGCCTCTTTTTACTGCCAGAGCACACGTGATCGAGATACTTTGCTCTCTCTCGTGCAGCCATCTCTCCAAAATCACATTATTGGTTCTTCTCTGAGCCAAGTAAAGGCAATTCCACAGCAAACCAGCTTCATATATTTACCTGCTGATGACTTGCTTAGGCTAACGGAGGAAACATAATAGCGTCATTATGGGCCATGCGCCATCAGATGTCTCAAGGTTAATAGCAGCATTAATTGACAACAAGGATGGAGGCTAAGAAAACCTTGTTCTAATTAGGTAGTATTCTTGACTTATGAATTGGCTTGGAAATGTAATTCCTTATCCATTCAGTTAAATGTGTCAGAAAAAACACACTCAGTGGATGGTTAATAGCCACCGATTTTTTTTTTTTTTTTTAGTTTCAAGGACCGGCTTTTACAAGATAATAAGAAATGAGAATTAATTAGATCCTGCACCAAACCAAGCCCAATCCCTTCCTTTAAAATGTACATCACATTTTCTGCAAGGATGGCACTGACCGCAAGCAGTAAAGCATCTTTGGTATCAGTCATTAATAGTAGAAGAGTTCCCGCTAACTATATTTTAAGTCAGTTATGTTTTACGTTTGTGATTAGTAGGATATGAAGAAAACACCAAGAGAGAGGTTAGGTGAGTGATATGAGTATCCCAAAAGGTATTGGAAGTGAGAACAGTTTTAGGAGAGGAATAAAAAATAAATAAATAAAATAGATTTGATCCATGAAATCTATCCAGGACTAATCAGACACAGAGGGAGGCAGGGGGGTATGCAGAAATGTATTTATTGCAGCTATCCAATTAAACAGTTATGACAAACTCATGGCTAATGTATTAACAGACTTATCCACTAACATCCATTATTTATTCATCATCAAAAATCCAATCTGGCAGACTGTGTGCCATTATTCAGATGTGCTGGGGGAAAGTGGCACATTTGAATAAATGAGGATTGTAGGCCTCACTCCCATGGCTTGTTGTTATTCCAAAACCCTCCTTTTAAGTGATTCAAACATTAAATCTGTCAAAAAAAATGTAGGAGAATGATTGTTGTTGCGTTTTGTTTTTTTTAAAAATCCCTCCCTAGCCCACATAGCTGGATTTACTATATCTTTGGGAAGAAACATATTATTGTTCTCAGCCCATTTAAAAAAAAAATCACACAGACACAGAGCTGCTGAAATGGGCTTTGTCATACATCATCTACCTTGCATTTTTTTAATCACCAAAAAGAAAACCATTATGCTTTATGTCAACTTACATCTCATTTCAGAGCAGTTTTTGAGCCCCTCGTATGGCTTCACTAGACAAGAGCATAATTATTATATGTGGTTTGTCTTGTCTCCTTTGGTGAAATTCTGCACGTCTCTGCAATACTATATCCTGAATGTGATTGGATATGGAAATGTTGAGTACTGCAGACCACTCGTTCTGCTGATGCTGTGGAATTTGGCATCAACAGAACGACATATTCCTCAGAGAAACAAACACTCACTCATGCAGACACCTACTGTGCATGAAACCGGACACACAGACTCTTTAGTAATGCAAAACATTACAGGAAAACCAGCTACAGTAAAATGTACACATCTAAAGCTCGGTAGCTAAAGCAGCTCGTGAATGGACACAAATATCCAGGAAACAGCAGATAATAGGCATAGCATTCTACAATATTCCTAATACTCAATATCACATGCAATACATTTTGACATGGAGTCTGTAGTCCGTAATAAGCTTGTAATGTTAATGCTTAGCATGGACCAGCAAGTTCATCTTGGACTGACTCACTTTGGTTGATCTGGCTTCACTGAGCCTAGCATTAGGTGCTCTGAATAACTAACATCACAGAGCAGGCTGTGTTAGATTTAGATTTACCTATTCAGCAAAAACCATTTTCATGTGAAAGAGGTAGAAGTACATAATTGCAAACTCCATTATGATAATTATGAACAAAGCACCGGGAAAATGGTGTTATAGTTACACACAAATTATGATTTGACATTTAAAATCTGATCTGCAAATATTTCCGATGGTCTTCCTGTCAGTCCTGTGGGAATGATGACTGTAATTTAATCAGTAGTGAGCTGCTGGTCTGATCCTCTGAAGTTAACCCGGTCGAGAATAGCGCTGGGATGACCTTGGTGAGCCAACCTGGTTAAAGTGAGACATCTGTGTGGCAAAGGTAAACACGAGTTAAGCTGATAGTTTGCTGATAATCTTCTCTGTGTGTAAAGTTTACCATGTTACCTTTACCTTTACCTTGGTAACACAGTAGTAAAGGAAAGTACCACTTTTATGAGCTTCCATGAGCAAATATCTGCAGACTGACTCTGCACATATTTGCTCATAACCTTGGTCATATGGGATGAACTGTTGAGATCTCACCATAAATGTTACAGTTTGTCTTTGAGAAACCATGACTTCATAAAAATTAATTCAACTCTATGATGCATAAAAACAACCAGCTGGGCAGAGGTTTTGTATTTTCTTGTTGTGTGAAAGGCAAGCAGTGTCCTTTACTGGCATTTTGTCTGACTTGGCTCTCACAGTGTGTATTGGCGTAGACTTGATAGCCACCTGTAGAATAATTGCAATCTAATACAACATCCATATAGGAAATAGTATAAATAGTTTTCAGGCTTTTAATGTTAGTGTTTTGTTTAAATTGTGCCAGAGGGGATTTTATTATTCTCTGCTGAAACTGATGTCTTAGTTTTGTTATTCTGCTGGAGTGCTTGTTATTTTATCCAAGGACTTAGAAGATGTATGGCCCAAACACTGCAGCATTCAGTCCCTGACTATCAAACAGTTCAAAACAGAATCTTAAGACTATCTTTGCATTCTCTCTGAGCATTATCTGCCCTCTATATCCCCCTATCCTTGTGTTTTTAGTATTATTTAATTTCATTCATCTATTTTTGTGTCTCATGGATGGCATGTAAAAGCACAATTTAAAATCTATACACTTGTAAAAGTTTCTTTTTACTTTCATCTTGACCTTGCTCTTAAATTGACAATTTCCAGACAAGCTGTCAGATTATCAGGTACAAGTGCTTCCAGTCTAGGTTTGTGTGATATTGTAAAAGCCTTTAGAAAGTCTGTCAGCACAGCAGTGTCTCAGCCATTTGTCTGCCACCTTTATTTAAAGTTTCCTTACAGAATCACTAATGAATTAAGTTTACACGCGACGGAACTGGACTGGATCTGTGACAGCCCTCTGTCTTGGTCAGGGCATGATGTGTTACGGCTGTTTGTTCATTTGTGTTGTCTGGTAGGCAGAGTTAATCAGTACAACAGGAAACACCTGGCCAGTCTTCCCAGAGCATTTAAGAGCTTGGTGTCTCAGCTTTTGCTCCATCTCTCCATTCACCCAACACCATATTATTTGTTTTGTGGGCTTTGGCCTGGTTGTTTAAGGTTATCACAACATCCAAAGCCATATATATTTAACATTCAATCACCCATCCAACTAGTGTTACGATGAAAACGCTGATTAGCACACCTCATGAAGCACGATGTTTGTCTACTTTATTTGGTTAATAAAAAGGTAAATTTTGGTTTAAGTCATTTCTCTCCTATTATTTGTCACGGCACTTGACTAACTGTGACAAATTTGGGGGCTCGTCCAGGATTTGAACCTGGGACCTCTGAACTGGTGGCATCATGTTATTGGTTGGGCGGCTTTTGGCCTGGTTGCTTTAGGTTTTACACTAAACAACACATACCTAACATTCATCCGCCAACATTTTTGGAGAGGCTCCAGGTTCAAATCCCAGATGAGCCCCCAAATTTGTCACAGTACAACTAAAGGGCCATGACAAATAATGGAAAAGACACTACTTGCACCAGAATTTAACAATGTATTAACCACATTTAATAGAAAACTATAGTACTCCATGAGGTGTGCTGATGTGTTTTATCAGTTGATAAAATGAAATGAAAGCCAAAGCAAACAAATACCATGGAGTTGGGTGAATGGAGAGAAGGAGCAGGAGCTGAGACACCCAGCTCTTAAATGCTCCAGGGAAGCCGGCTAAACTTTTCTGTCACATATCTAACAGAAAAGTTTGAAGTCTGGTGTTTTTATAAAAGATGTAGGGTTTGGAGAAAAAGCAGCGAAAAGTAAATAATAAAACTGAGAGTCTATTTCTTTTTTTGACAACCCTTAATTTGCGACTAGACTGTAGCATAATTGTCATATAATCACAGACAAGTCTTGAAAATTGTTCTTTAGCTAACAGTGTCTTTCTTTAATTCCCACCATACTTTGAACTTATTTTCTCTCTCGCACAGCCTCTCTCACTTGGGGAATGAAATCTGGCAGCCCCCTCACAGGCTCCTATAATGTGCTAACATAAGAAATCAATCAGACTCACACTATTTCTACAGCCACTCAGCTCACATTGATTTATTGCATGTGTTGAAGATGCAGAGAGAAACTCTTTAGCACTATGGGGCAGGGTGGTCAAGAGGAATGGATGTAGGAGAGGAGGATGAAGGAATGACAAGTTTAGGAGAAGAGATGGTGGGGGGATTTGGGGTCACTAACCTTTGTTCTGACAGACTGACTTTTAACTCCAGGGTTAAGGTACTGCCTTCATCAGCTGAAGAGAAAGTGATGATTGTGTATTTTCTATTTTAGGTGGCTGTGGTGTTATTGCTGTGGGGATTTCTGTTACGTGGGGTATAACAGTTGCTGTCAGCTTGTAGTGAGACGTGTCAGGGGTCACAAAGCTGCAGTGGCTTAGATATCTTCCATATATTATCAATAAATGAACCTGAGAAACTTATAGAACAATGTTCCTGACTTCCCTGTCTAATGGAAGAATTCTGCCCTAATAGCATTTGTTTCTAATCCACTTAACAATTTAACTCGATTCAAGTCTTGGCATCAAGTGTGTGCCATTGATGCATGAGCATCACTGGGAAAATGTGATAAAAAATGACTCCTATCTTTGAAACAAAATTATTACTGTAATAAAATCATAATCTTTACCTAATATACTTTGCAATGGCTTTTTGACTGTTGTCACTGATCTGAGGAAAATTCAGTTTTGACATTTTTAAGCTCAAAACAAATTATTTTGCCATTACTAAAAAAATTATGACTCATGCAGGTGAAGGGGAGGGAATACCTCACCAGTAAGTTATATACACCTCCCGAGTGGAAGGCTTGTTTATCTGTTTTGTGAAAGATGACTGTCTTAGGGAGAGACAGAGTAAGTAAGAGCTTAACAGCAGCTTGGTATATTTATATCATGAGCATACACTTAGAGACACCAAAGGGAGTTGATGGAGATGACGAGTGAAGTGGATTACTGAGATAGGATGGCACTATGGGGAGAATGAAATCGTATGTTTATATTAGGCTTTCATGAAACACATAAGCAGGAAAACACACGTCATTTGTGGCCATATGCAGCTCCGCTGAGTGGCTGTAGGCGTCTCTCTGCTGGGGCTGCGAGGCCGATGGAAGGGGTTAAAGAGAAGATTAAAGTGATAATGTACATCTCTAATCCGCAGCACATTAGGAGGGCAAAGAGGCAAAAACTGCCTCTGACCACGGAGCCTAACATAAAGAGCATGCATCAGTCGCCATCAGGGTCAGCTGTCACCATGGTAACAGATTATTCTGAATAATTGTGTGCCATATGCGCCTTGTCACAATTAGAAGTTGGCTGTGAGCCGGGCCATGGGTCAAATGGTGATCAGGGTATTGGGGGTGGTGGCAAACACATCCCTCTACAGTGTTTATTAAAATAAAGTTCAGCTTGCTGTTCACATCTGTCACAAGCCTCACAACCCACTCTCTGCTTCAGAGCAGATTTTCTTAGAGCTACAAGCTACAACACTTTGTTGCTGTGGCTTACTCGAAATGTCACTGCATGCTGTATGTATTGAGCTTTCAATAGTTTTTTCCCCCCTTTTATAATAGATCTTCCAAAATGAAAATCTGGAAATGAATAAAAATGGATTTATGATTTCAGTGAGACTACTAAGCTTCTCGAATCAACTTTTTAGCAGAGTAGCGAGGAAAGGAAATGACTGTGTGAAGACAGTGCTCAAATGTAAGCTGACAGAGGCTCAAGTAAAAAAAAACAAAATTGTGTGGTGTGTTCTCCCTCCATTAGGAGTCCAGACATTTTAACTCATCACTGCAGTTTTCCCACCGGGCTTATACAGAGAATGCCTCTGTTCCCATAAGCCATGTTCACACTAGTGCAGTGGGAAAAGCAGCAACAAGGTGCAAAGTGGTTTATCCATTATAGTGAATCATTTATTTTGACACTTCAGCCCATGTGTGAAAAGTCATTTAGAGTGAGATACTGTGCTTCCCTGTAAAGCATAAATCCCCAAATCACAATTAATTAAAATAGAAAAGCTGGTCATCCAAATACCATGAAGTAATGCAGCTGAGTTCCTTCTTGGTAACTTAGAGCGTCTTACGTTTGGCTCATTTTCCTAGCCAACATGTGCCATCTGAAACTTAACTTTCTCAAGTGACCCGTGACGATCTCTATTCACATCGAGTTTCTACATCTGATTGTGAATTTGGCACTAAACAGGAATCTCCAGGGAAGTGCAAAATGTGACAGCGGCTTAATCAGTCTTAAAACGCTCGCAACACCTCAGGCTTGTTACTGCAAGCTGTCAGATTGCATGAGTTGCACAATGATACTGCTTTTCTCTGATCAAATTTGTCACATCATGTCAGGCTGGATCATAAGGTGCAGGCGCAGTCGACACATTTAGGAAAGAGCCTAGATGTGTTCAGACAAGTCACTTACATTTAAACACCAATTAAGCCTCGTGCACCACTTATATCTGTAGTCTATTAGATTGTCACCCATCACTATTAAGAGGTACTTGAAAGCCCTCTGGCATTCTGGGAAAATAATTACATTCTTTCTGCGTCATAATTACTGCCTTGAAAGTGGCTCTTTCAAACACTAACAAAGCAGGCTCTTACTCTTTCTCCGTCTCCCCATTTCTCTCCCCCCCCAAGGTCTGCCTTTCTCGTCTGTCTGTTTTCTCCCCAGACACTAATGAAGCAGTTTAATCTCGTAACTCCAGAGAAATTGTCAGCAGAGAACTCCATTAATTAAGTTCTTGTGTGTCTTCCTTTTAAAGTTTCCTTATTTTGAGAATGGGTCAAATCTATAGGTTTGCCACCTTACTGTTGTTTTGAAATTGGAGAATTGGCATGCTGTAAGGACTGCATCGTCTTGTTTAATTAGTCAAAATTAAACTAAGTTAAGTTTTTTAATTTGATCCATTTGATTTCCAGTTGCCAGTCTTAACTCAAGTCGATGTGTAATCTAGAAACTCATATTAAGATTTGTTTTTGCTAGCTAACAGTAAGCTAGTAGCATTAGGATACCATATGGTTATTTTCCTGTCACTTCTGAACCTACACTAGCCCTTGCAAGAAGTTGGTATGAAAAACCTGCCAGACATGAGGTGAGTTTGAGTTATTATATAGTTCTAGTTCAGTAAATACAGTGAAAAGCTTGTCTGCTACTTCCTGAGCATGACTGATGTCTAGCACTAGCTAACCACACTCAATTGGTCTGTTTATGCAGTCACTCTACATTTATTTAGTCCTTGCCGTATTCTGACTGTTCATTTGGAGTACTTTTTTTGACACAGCCCTAGTTCATTCACAGGAAAAGTGACAGTTGTGTGACAGTTCCTATTACAAACAGCCAGAGAGCAAGTGTGCTTCTGCTCTCATATTTGTCTGCTTCTCAGTCCCAAAGATTCAGGCTGGTGACTTTTGATCCAAGTTTTCAGAGTAATGTAAAAGGAAAAAAAGTGCTCTATTTCAAATGGTGTGGCCTGCATTTCATTTTTTCCACCTCATCACTTTTTTTTTCTTATTTGAGCACTAGCCCAAGTAAAGTAAAATATGCTAGGTTGCAATTCGGATTGCATTAACTGGCTTCAGTAACTGTTAATGGAACAGCTTAACAGTACATACAAAAAATTGTTGTATGCAGTGTTGTTCCCGGATTCAAGTGCAAATAGTTATTTCAAACCATATTGAACAAATGGGATGCTTGGATATATCTAACAGGAGTTTTGCAACAAAAACAAATCAAATTCACCACGAGGGAAAATGTCTTACCACAAATCAGAACACTAATTTAGTAAGATTGTTATTATACATGAACATAAATATGTTATATGGTTAAGAAATATATTAAAACATACCACTAAAAATGTTAAGGGAACATGTGAACAACATTAACTTATTTTAAATGCAATATTTAAAGATTTGCTGATTTTGGTTTCTACTGGCTCTTGTTATGACTTTTGGTTTTCAACAAATTATATGTCAGTAAAGATTTTTTAGTTTGATTATTTAACTCATCACAATTTTTGAGCAGTATATACTCCATACCAACCCTGGGCAAGCCATTAGGGTTTTACTTTATTTCCCATTTTTCACTAAGGTGGGTACTACTGCTTTCCTCGTGGAGTGGAAAACAGTGCTTGCAGCGCTTTTATTTTTGCTGCAGCACTGTTTTATGCATAATGCCATTGCTTTGCTTTGTTTTGACTCATTGCTAGGGTATTGCTTTACCATGCAATATGTATTTGCTCGTAAGACTATTCCTTTTCCATTTGTTTGCCCTTTGATAGCTTTAAATCTAAAAATATGCCCTTACTGATGCTGAAACTGTGTCATTCTCAATAAGTTATACAATAACACAAACATTTTCCTGTGACCGATACTACACCTTATAAAGGCAGCGATCAAACCCCCGCACTCTACATGAAGAGGCCCCTTAACGATGCATGCATATCCCCATTCTGCAGTACGTGCTCCACTTATTGCCCATAGCTTCTGAAGGGTTATTGTGCACCGAAGTTTAGAATGTTTCCATTACAGTAAAGGCCCTATTGACAAAATTGCTTTGGTATTTATGAGTAGTGCCAGCAGCAGTACTACTGTGTTTGCTTTCTGGGAAGCTTTGTAAAGGCTAACAAGACCGAAGCCAGTAATAATCTTTTCACATTCACTTTTGAGGAGGGAAAATCAGATTTAGGACTCCAGGAAATTGACCTTAATGAACAGGTGTGTTCACACATACATGATCATAGTCGAACACAAACACATACTCTTTTCTAATGCAGAACATTGAAGAAGTTTGGTTATTTGTTGTAGAGGATGTCACTTTCAAAGAAAATGTGAAAAGGTACAAATGTCAGGGAGACAATTAAACTTAATGGGTATATCTTTAACAACAAATCTGTTCTTTAGATCTTTAATAAAAAGATATTATAGCAACATATCAGAAGGTACCTTCTGTAGTCTTACAGTTATTTATGTTATGATAAATAATACGAGTTACTGTCTACACTTGTGCTGGAAGTAACTCAGTAAGCATTTCATACTAAAACCTAACATCAATATTACAAGATGTTTAAGAAATACACTGTTATCCACTGTTAAGGATTGAAAGTGAGGTCAAGGACTCACAGATCTTAATAATGCCCTTGCTGTGCTTAGTCTTTCTCAGTGCAAAAAGCATAGAAATGCAAGTCATTGCACTTGATTGGTTAACATAACATCCTATTCTTAAGTAATATATCATTATAAAACCTTGATAGAGTTATTAAAGAGCAATTTGGTTTCCATACACTAGCATTAGCCATTTTTTTACAGTTCTTCTGCACTTTAATGAAAAGAGTTTCTATTTTACCTCTTAGCACAGTTTTCATATATCAAGCTAAGTTGCAAAAAAGCAATAGCAGACGTGATTAGCTATAGAGTGGTGAGCATTTACTCCAATGTGTACAGTCTAGCTTTTTTATGCCTGTCTGATTTTTCTGTGATTTTCCAATGATTCAAAATCAGAATAGAAATTCCTAATACGTAGAGCACAGATTATAAAGTTTTGAGAAAATAATATAATCTTCTCCAACTAAAAACAACAAAAATGATTATGCTACAGAGTGCTAAATATAATAAGAGATTAGTTTATTTGCTGTGTCTTCATGGTAGGCCACAATGATTTGAAAGGAGCAGCTCTGTGTAAAGCTCATGATTGATGAAAATGGTGCACTTTCTTTGGATTCCCTAGCTAATGACTCGCAAAAATATTATATTACCCTTTATGAGCAGTTTATATGTATATACGCATATATTTTCTTAATTCTGCTGGTTGTTGATGCTGTATTCCTACTTAGTCGGAGACAGAACACAGGGTCAGACACATTTGGCATATGTGTTTGGCTGAAGAGCCAATGGTGTGAAGCTACCATCTGTGGGATTATGACTGAATGCCTCTAAGACAAATCCTGGCTAGAAATCACAATATTAGAGCAACGTAGAACTTTGGTTGGTCCCAGACAGCCACTCCAGACTGATTAGAAAAAAAATCCCCAGGTAAAAATAAACTTAAAAAGTCATAATAAAATGCATAATATAGTACCAAGGCCTAAGGAATAGTTTTTATGATAATGTTTAAAATGTTTTATATGGTCAGAATAGTATATATAAAATATACAGTATAAGTATTTATATCTCCGTTGGGCTAAAGCAAATATGTAAATTGTGCTGTAGCGCTTTGTTTAACATACAATATCCGTATGTGAATGTTAATGGCTTATTTGAGGATCTGTGACCTTGTGTAACTGTGCACGCTACACAAACTCTAAATTCGGAAAAGACAATATGCTGCATCAGCTAAAATGAATGCATGCAAACACTGCAAGAAATGTTCTTCACCTTCAAAATAAGACAGCATGCAGAGAAAGAAGAGGAAGGAGAGGCCAGCAGGAGAGCAGGGGGATGAGTTCAATCCTAAGAGACAAATCACCCGCTCTACCCTCCACTGCCTGTCCTTGGAGCTCACACTGCAATTGGCCACACAGAGACTGACTCTGTCACCAACTGTCCCTGAGACGCACACACTGGAATGCAAAAACATATCACTGCAGCCACGATTATAAAGCACGCAATCACCGTAAGGTCAGAACGGCTTCTTTGTAAGCATGAAGTGAAACAGCAAGATTGAAAAAGGGCTTTCAGTTTCAAAAGGCATATATTGTTACCTCTTCTCTCACAGGTTATGTGAGACTAACCAAATGGAGACAAAATATGAACTTTAAGTAAATATTTTACATCTACTTTATGTCTTGTAAGACCTATATGTCCTATGCTGTCGTTTAGTGATAAAAAAAAAAGTGTTGCTTGCAATTGTTAAACACATAAAGCCTATCAGTATGAGGTAGGGAAATATTACATATTGAATGAGAAATGTGTCAAAGCAGTAAGTTTCAAACATCTTAAAGAGTTTTTAATAAAATAAAATGATTTGAAATTTCTTTAAAAATCATGTCTCTACCATATGGGTCTTTTTTGCAGACAGAAAACATCATATTTCAAAAGCTCAACCTACAATTTTTGCAATATTATGTTAATTTTCCGTGATTTCTGTGAGTTTTCTTCGACTTCTAAGACATTTCAACTCATAATTTTCACTTTTCTCTTTGATTTTTTTTGTTCCATGTCACTGACATCCCCTCGTTCTTTAAGTTTTTCATTCCTTTTTCAGAACAAAAGCAACCAGGCCTTGCTTTGGTGATATGATGACAAAGAAGACAGTGAATGTGAGATTGGGCTTCACAAATAAACCTGACTTGTCTTGACTTGAAATTAAACTTTAATGTGCAAGACGCAGGTCAAGTAAGGAGGATTTGAGCATGATTGCATAAAATGTCAAAAACATAATGCTCATGCACATATGCACATCAAGAGGGGTGTATTCTATTGGAGATTATACATGCACCAGTCATGCTTTGTTGACAGCAACAGCATCCTAATTGCACACACAAACACAAGAATATCTTTGGTAAAGGCACACCTTCACCATTCAATAAATTATTGTGGAGTGAAAAGGATAGATTTATAGTGCTTTTCCTGTTACTCTCGTCAGGAATAATCAAAATAATTCTCATCAAGGACTCCTCACAGCTGAACTTCACCAGCTTGCTTGTCTTTCTTCGTCCTTTCTACTCCCACTTCAATTTTTCTCTTTGAAATTGCAGGCCACTTAGAGTTGTGATTGCTGTTGCAAGAACAGTTAAGTGCACAAGCACAATCATGCAAGGACAAGAAACACACTTACCTGGGCACGCAAGTACACTCCTACCTGGATGCACAAGCACATTCACTGATACCCTTATGAACTTCATGCAGACACACACATGCGCACGCACACAAATAAGACGCATCATTAAAAAGCAAGATGAATCTCCACCCCACAGTGTTGCTACTTTAATAGCAGCGTGATAAGAAGGCAGACACTTCCTCAAATAGGCAAAAATGAAGAGCTGCGTCTCCTTAATGTATACATTTGCATATATCACTACGTGTAAACCGTACAGGCACTCATAAATAATACATGCATGTTAGGGATACTGGTGTCCTGCTTCATGGTACAGCTACCCTGCAGAATGACTAATGACTGTAGCTCAAATAGCACTACTGGGTCCCCTTACTTGTGTGTGTGTGTCCATGCATGTGTGTGTCTGCCCATCTATCTCTCTGTGTATGTCTATGTTTGCGACTGCGTTCGCACAAAGGGGGTATCCTACATCTTAAAAATTTGACCTTGGCAAGGAGATCAGATTTTGATGCTGATGGCACAAGACAAATGTAGCGTTTGCTCCTTTACTCGTGTTAGAGGATATGTGCATGCATGTGTGCGTGTGTGTGTGTGTGTGTGTGTGTGTGTGTGTGTGTGTGTGTGTGTGTGTGTGTACATGTATGGCAGTGCACGAGTAAAAGATGTGATGGTTGAGTGCTATCGGGTGGCAAGTGGTCATGTTCACTCTCTCTCTGAGGGGATGCTGTGCTGCAGTGGATATTGGTCTTCTAAGGTCAGGGGGTTAACTCAGCTCTCCGTAACAAAACTATAGTTGTGCCATCATAAAACACACAAAACCATTATTTTAAGGACACCAGCACCTAATCAATTTCACCCTGCTAGATATTTGTTAATATGATTACTTCCATACATCTTCAGTCCTGCATAAATAACAATGGGAAGGACAAGATCCATGAAAGATGGATATTGGGTGGTGGTTTACTGGGACTCAACAGATAGCTTAACATTTGGACCAGTGACTGGGTACAGTAAGTTCTACCCCCATACTGACACTCTGGCTGACTTCTGTAAGTAGATGATGATAGCAGATCATCTGCAGACATGATACAGTGCAGCTTTGGGGTGTCTTTTCTTTTAGTTAAAGTTGGAAGCTTCCTTTCATCTCAGGTAAGCATCTGTAAGACCATTAATCATCATTATTCTGGCAAGGCCGGCCTCAGAACTTGTTGAATTTTAAATGTAAGTCCCTGAATTAATGATTAGACAATGTTTATTTTGTTGGGTTGTGACATTTGAATCCTCAGAAAGAAAAAAAACAAAACAAACCCTCAAGAAATAAATGACCGTAAATTTAAAAAAAGAAAAGATTCGGATTAACTCCCATTTAAAACAGCCCCAAATTATCTTTAAAATCCAAGAACTTAATGAGTTCTTTGTGATTTTACATTGCCATATTTTAATGTAAAATACACTCAAAAATGATTCAATGCCCTCATAAACAGGACGCAATTGTGTGAGTAAAACACAGCTGATACAAATGTATATAAAATCAAAAGTGTATCTATTCAGATAAATAATCATTAAGGAAAAAAAGCTTCATATAGACTGAATGTATATCAATCAAGTAGATTTGTTTTGATGAGATTCTGTTAAATGTAATGTTTTACATTGTATAATATATCTACATGTAATCAAATTACTTTAAGTCATTATTTTGGGTATTAATATTTCCTTGTGGGTTTGGAAAATAACTTGTTGAAATAACTGCATGAATTGTTATTAAGGTATTAAAATGTTAGATTAAATGTATATTTTTAATACTAATCTGTCTCATTATAGATTTCAAGGTGTATTATAGTTTATCTTCTTAAGATCTGATTACAAGCTAGAGAACATCACAATTTATTTTGGAGGAATGGCACAAATTTATACACTTAGTCATTATTTTCTCACTAATAAAGTTTCCGTTTGGTTTTGAGTGTTGTTTGGTATAGCAGTGTCTACAGAGAATGCACACTTAAGTAGATAATCTCTTATATGAAACACTGCTGAACTATGTAAGGGCGTTCACCCCTACACAATATCCTTCTGCTTTTCATCCTGCTTTATATACCCCCTTTTTCTGCTTTTTTCATCATTCTGTCCCCTCATTTACCAATCTGCAAGTCCCATTAAATGATTTGTAAGCCCACAAGTGAATATATGCAAAGCCTCTTTTACTCCATCAGCTTAGTGAGCACTAGGCTAAAACACACCTTGCTAAAGTCCCTGTCACACAGTCTCACGCAAAGGTATTCTGCAAAGCGAACTAATTATCCCAAGAACAACACGTTCACACAATCCAAATATTCTTAGATAGACTGGGGATACTGGCCTAAAATATTTATATTCACACACTATCCATGCACTCATGCAAATACATAGGTACGCTTATTGAAAAAGCACACACGTACACATTCAGGCACGCCCGGGATAAGTCTGAGCCCTCTCTGTCTTATCGAGACGTGCCTCATCAGATAGGATTCTGCTTGTAAGGTCCAACCAATAAAAAGCCCAAATATTCCATTAAGTGTAAATCCTCTCCGCTGGTGGAGCTTGTGGAGTCAGTTTAGGACTAGACAAACACTGCCAAGCAGTCATGTCCAAGCTGGGACCACTGCCAACAAGAAGCTCCACAGATATTGGTGTGTCACTGTGGGGCACGTGCGTATATGTTTGTGTGCACGGGCAGCATGAAACCCCAATGTGAGCATTAGCAGGCAGGGGAATGAACAAACTAAAGCTCTGATCCATGCTGCTCAGTATAATGGAAAGGCAGAGTCTCAGGAATCTAAGTGGGTTGCAGCTGCAACACATAAGCTTTTGTTCTGTGTGTATGTGTTCACATGTGATGTTTTTATAAATTTTTTTCCCTTTTGCAACAAAACTGGAGTACACGTTGTGCCCATGTGTGTTGGTGCACACAAGCATTTACGCATTTTGTATACTCACAACACATTTGCCTGCTTTTTATTACTAAAATGAATTTGTAAGACACACAAATTCAGTAGCTTTCACTCTACTATGTAGCTGATTTGTTAGTGCGTTGGTCATATCACTGTGGAGTCTGTGTTTATTTAGTAACGCAGCTCTGTAGCTCTCTGTGTACTGCACAGACAGCTGCAATGTTTTAGGCAGAACAGACATAGATTTCTATCACTGACCCTAAGGCTGCTCATTAGAATTCTGCACACCTCTCTCAAATCTCCCGCTTCCCCCATCCACCCACCCTTAACTTTTTTCTCTCTCTCACTACCTTCCTTTATTTCTTTCTTGCTGTCTTACACCCTGGAAATGAATGCTTAGAGCAAAAAGGTGAGCTATTGGTTAGCCGAGATAACAATGACTGTGTGAGTAGCATACGCGGCAAGTCGCAGCTGACAAAACATACACAAAGGCAAGCAACGCTGCACAACTGCATACATGTAACTGCTGTTTGCATGTTTACAACATGCACTTTCACAGCTACTATATTTGAAATATTAACATTAAAAAGCTCAAGGCATCCATCATACCTGCATTAATCTGAGAGAATTATCAGCAGTCTCCCAACTTTAAGTGGATTTCAAGACTCTTTTAAGTGTGGCTTTTTCAGAAGGCCCACACAGTAACTGTGTGGCTTTGTATAGCTGCCACACTTGCCCCCCATAAGCAGCCATTTCCACATTTAGAAAGCTTAATGTTTAGAGATTTCTCATTTGAGGTCATAAGCCCATTGCTCCAGAGTTAGCCATATTGAGCGTCTTGCTGCCACCAGCTGCAAGTGTAAAATGTGTATTCTGTCATTGGTTGACAAGTAGTTGCCCGAGGTTGCCCATATGGAAAAGATATATATAAATCTTATAAAGTTTGTATCTGTCTTGTGTGAAACTTGTATGAAAAACATACAAGAGTGAAAACAGATATAAGATCCCTTGAAAAATTATATAAATTGAACTTGTATTTTTTGGATACTTACTAAAACAATATATGAAAGTAATGAGAAAGTGGCCACTTTCACGAGTAAAACCTTATATGATTCACTATATGGAGTAGGCCACATCTTATGCAAGTCTTTTATAAGTTTTTGCTATTTCTTTTCCATATGGTTGTTGACTGACACTAGGTGAAATTGGTTGCAAACTTATCTGCAATCACTTGCAAACTGCTAGCTAAGCTACTTGAAAAAGTGGACTTTTATTTTGATGGGAAAAGTTCTCTGTGTCTATTTTGTGTCGCACTTTTCACAGTTTCACTACAACCTTAAAAGTAGCTGCTCAGTGTTTTTCCACGTTTGTTTTGGGGTTTTTTTGTGGACTTTGGATGACTGTGCCAATCTCCGACCAACCAAAGCAATTCCAAAGAGGCTTTTGCCACATCTTTCTTTAGTGTCAGGGAGTCATTGACTTGTCAGCAGATGTAGGTGACTGGGGCTTTTAGCAGTCGATTTCCCAGCAACTGCCATCAACCTCCAGCAACCACTCACCAGCTGGTAGGGGAATACATATTTTTCCCTGATGACCAGTGGTTTTTAGTTGGTTGTAGATGGGTCTCTAGGTTTGTGTGACTGGGGCCTTAATCACTTGGCCACATGTTCAAAAACAGAGCAAGTTAATGGTATGTCGTTAGAAGTCATGTGTCTGCAAAACCACCATATGAGTTATGAGCATCACAACAGTCAGACAAATCAAGTTAGCTTAACAATTAGCACACAGATAGTTCTAAGGCCAAACCAGAGGTAAAAAATGAGTGTGGGAGGGTGGACATGCCATGTCTGCTGAATATAAGAGTCAGTGGTTCTTTGCCAAACCAAAGCAAAACTTAACCAAACCCAACTTACTTCACCCCCTGGTTACTGAAAATTAGTACAGCTCTAAAGTGATCTTATAATACTGCTCATAACAGGTGTAAAGACATATAGTCTTAGTCATATAAATTCACTAATGAAAATCTTATGACACCAGGCTTGGATAGAAAACTCATTTTGATATATTAATTGCTAATGTTTGCTGCATCCATTCTTAAGTACTCAGCTGGGATTGGGGATGTGTGCTTTTGTGTTGGGGTTATTGTCCCTAGCTAATTGAGCAATTCCAGTGGGGGAGGAGTAGTGTTTAAGGTCATGGAATAACGTGGTCTCTGGAAGCAGTTAGAAAGCTCACACTTCCGTAATTACTCTGCTTTTATCTGTGTAGCAGCTAGAACCGCTAGACAAACACACATATAAGCAGCACTAGGCACATACTGTATCCTGAAGCATGTTCAAATTTCACACTGCACACATTTACCTGTATGAATAAGTGCTGCTTGCACACAGTGTTTTCCCCGCATGCAGTTAATTAAAAGTTACTTTTTGATATTTTCTATTTTAGAAGAAACTCTGTCCATGATTTCTGGAAATTGAACCTGTCATAAAAACTGAATTTAATGATACGTTTGAGATGTAAAGGAAACGTTTGAAAAGTCATGCTGAATATTTATACTGACATTGGATTGGGTAATGTGGAATGACAGGATGCCACATCACTTGATGGAAATGAAAATGATGAATCTACTGTACAGAAGGCTGAATTCGGACATCCCGAAAATCAAAGTGGAAAAATGATGCAGCAGACTCCATTTTGACAGACCTGAACAGTCTGAGGTGCAACCTGGCAGCGTTGGACGGCCTAAAACATAAAGTTCCAGAGGTGTTCGATTAGATTTAGGTCTGGCAAGTGTGGGGGTACAGTCATTGGTATCAATTCCTTCAATCTCCAGGAACAGCCTGCACACTCCTACCACGTGAGGCTGAGCATTGTTGGACACCAGGTGGAATCCAGGACCCACTGCACCAGGATGAGGTCTGACAGTGGGTCCAAAGATTTCATCTCGATACCTAATGCCAGTCAGGGTGCCGTTGCCCATTGGCTGTAGAGGTCTGTGCGTCCTTCCATGGTTATTCCTCCCCTGATGATCAGTGACCTACTACCAACCCAGTCATGCTGAATGACGTTACAGGCAGTATAACATTCACCATGGTTATCCAGACTCTTTCAGGTGTGCTGAGGGTGAACCTGCTGTGATCTATGAGAAGCACAGGGTGCAAGTTTTGGCACCAATTGTGGTATTCTATGGCAAATGCCAATCTGGTTTCATTGTGCTCTGCAGTGACCATGAAGCCCTTTAGAGGATGTAGGTTCCTCATAAAGTCTTTTTCTGATTGTTTTCTCAGACACATTAACACCAGTGGTCTGTTGGAGGTCATTTTGTAGTTCTGACAGTGATCATCCTGTTCCTCCTTGCAAAAAGGAGTAGATGCTGGTCATGCTGATGGGTTAAGGACCTTCTATGGCTCTGTCCGGCTCCCTTAGAATAACTGCCTGTCTCTTGAAATCCCCTCAATCCCCTCAAGGTCCAATGTGCTAGGACCTTTGCACCCTCTGTACGGTCCAGATTTCAGCTCACAGTACCAGTAGTGACACTGGCCCTAGCCAAACAGTCAGAAGGGATGAGGAGGGAAAAAGTCAGTGGCCTCCACCTGTAAAACCATTCCTATTGTGGGTGCTCATTGTTACCCCTCTAGTGCACCTGTTTTTAATTTCATTAACACCAAACCTCTGCTGCCAGATCAATATCCTACAAGTTTAATTGACTTGATGCTAAACCCTGATTAAAAAGTATTCCTTTACTTGTTTTCAGGAGTATATATCCAAAGCCTGTGCGTCTATGCATGTATGTGTGTGTTTGTTTGCATGTGCACGCATGCTTGATTGCACATGTGACTTGAACAAACGCCAACACTAGTGGCCCTATCTGTTTGTCCCATGCAGACGTTCTGTGAATGTGTGCCCAGCTCCTCTCAACTCAAACATCGCTGGTCAGATTCAGAAACAGCCAGGGAGACCCCAGCTAAGGTAAGGCCCCGTTATCACAACATGTACGCACATGTATACTTGAGCAATTTGTCTTTTTAACTGGTTGAATTTACACAAATCAAACAAATTATTTTGGCTAGAGTTTGAATTAGATTTCTGCAGAATAATATGTAAGTTGATATGGGGACTAGCAAACACTGACGTGGATAGAAATGGCTAAATAAAAATAATCCAAACTGATATAATGTATAATATTATAATGACACAAATTAAATCCCCTTATTTCTTCCTCTATACTACGTGCACTGCTGTATACACTACCATCCACCATCCTCCTTTTTAGTCAAATCAGGGGCAGACATTGAATAGTTACTTGCTCACCTGTGGAGGAGATTATGTTTCACCGACAATTATTTTTTTAATCACCAGCCACTATCTCACTCCTTTAGAAATGAATCGTTGTGTGTAACACATTATATTTTGCCACTGAGAAGCAGCAATTGCACAACCTCAGCTCAAATACCCAGACGCACAAGAGGAAGATGGATAAGACCCTGCAGATACTCTGAACTGAGAGGGGAGGTCATGGCTACACTGGGAAATGGAGCCTGATTGTATAGCAGATTATAATGAAGAAACTGCACTGAATGCTGTTATGAGTCAGATTCAAACCGCCAGTGAATGAAAGGAGGGTGGAAATGGTGAACATGACTTCTTTTAAAACCAGTCCGTGCATGCCAGTTTAGCTTCAAAATATTTTTGTACCTTTCTGCGTGTATTAGTTTGGCAGCTCCAACGTGAATGTCTTCTGTGTATACATCGATTTGTGTCAGCATGTGCGTGTTTGTGTTTTGAGAAGAGGGAGAGAGGACGAGAGAGTGAGGATGCTTGGAAGAGTTTTGCTAGTTTCCTGCTTATCTAATGAGCAGGCAAAACCTTTTGTCCAAGAACTGTCTGCCAGTTCTCCTGCGTGGGAGGACATCATTTCCACAGAGAGGAATTCTCTCTAATTCTCTGCCTCTTCTTTCCGATCTATCTATCAGAATTCCCCAGTTCTCCTCTCAAATCCCATGGTGTGGCTTGAGTACAGAAAGGAGAGGACGTGAAAGTCAGCCACTAATTACAGAGTGGTCTCCTGCTGTGAGATCGAGAGTCTCATTTACAAAAAAAACCTAACTGTTAAGAGGCTGCTTGCATCCTGTTCTCACTGTCATTATGCCACTACAAATCTCAACCTGAGGTGGGAGACCGTGTACTCCAATGGGGCATGAAGCAGGTTGCTGTTTCATTTCATTTTTACTGACCATCAAAACACAATGCAAAAGAAAATCTCTGGCTCCAGAAACATTTTGGTTGGTTAATAATGCATAAAAAAAGGTTAAATTAGCCACCTTTGTTTCTAAAGTGGAAAAGATGCCTGGTTAGTTAATTTCTTTTTACACTTGCTCTGTTTTCTATTTCTTTTCTGTTGTCTTATCCCTATGCCATGTTTATTACTGGGAACATTGTTTGCCACAGCACAATAAAAAAATAAAATCATAAAATTATAAGATCAACTTAACTGAATAACCACCTTGTTGTTGAGCCAGTGCGTTTCTACAGACCAAAATATTACCTGTAAACAGAAGAATGAGTGCATTTCCTGTGATTATTCTTCTGTTGAAAAATAAATAAATCCTCATCCTGTACTTGTTTGAGCAAACATCCTATAATGACACATAATTATGTTATTGTTAAGTGACCTCGTCTTTTATTGACATTGTAAGTTGTAGGAAAAATTGACATCCAAAGTAGTAGAACTTCCCAGGAGAAAAAAGGCCTTAACAAAAAAAAGTCAGCAAACCTTTTAATCTTTTTTTTTTAATTTGATTTGATGGAATACGTGTGTGGTGAAGTGTGGTTTGTGCAGGGGTGGGGTGGAGCAGTGGGTAACTGCCAGGGTATCCAAAAAGAACTATAATAAAGCACTGTTGACTGTGACACACTGAGTGAGTTGTGTCCTGTCTTCACAACATGCAATTTTGATGATTTTTGGTAATGGTTCAAAAAACTTTTCAAATAAGTGTCTATGGGCATTTCGAGATGGTGCTGAGTAACACACTTCTACAAGGACTGTGTCTCTATCAGTGAACTGAGAGGTTTTCAGCAGTATTTCAGCAAATGCTTCCCAACAATGCAGTGTCTGTGGGCAGGAGGGTGAAATCTGGATTGACAGATTAGCAAAACACAGAACTTTAACACTGAACTGCACTTTTGTTGATTCATTGTTGTATTCATAAACATGAAAAACAGATTCTGCAGTCACGTTAGGGAAAATGGTGGTTTGAGATTGCAGCAACACCAAAGTTACTGCAACCATGTGCAATGAATTTGTGGTTTTGTTGCCCTTTGAAAATGTTTCTTTGAAGACGAACGGCAGGTATGTGTATGAGTGATCAAAGCAACTTTGGTTCATCAAACCAGCAATAGAGCAGCAATAAGACAGACTCAATAAGACTGAATTAGATTAATAACACTTAATAAGACACAGAGTTGAATGTTAGATAGCAAGCACTTAGATGTAGAAAAAAGTTCTTATATAAATGTGTGTGAATGAGACATGTTATATGAAGTGCTCTGAGTGCTCAGAGTAGAAAAGCACTATGTAAAAACCAGCTCATTTACCATAAATGAACTGGTAAACACAAAAGTAGAGATTCCTAAAAAAATAGGATTATTGTACAACAGCAATTTCATGGCAACGTAACATAGGCACGTTCTTTTATAGAAACCAGTTGGCAACTAGTTAGGTCGAGTTGGGAGTCTCTCCACATTTATATATTATATGCCAATTATAATTGGCATATAATATAATTATATTATATTAGCCTTAATTTTTCAAGACTAAATTATTATTACAGATTCGATTATTGTCTAGTTACGGTTCAACATGCATGAAACACATCTACTCCTCTGTGTTCTGAATATGTTTTAATGTATAGAGGTCTGCCTGTCAGCATAACTATGACTATCATATATCTTTTCCATTCTACGTTAATAATCAGTGTGCTAGCAATGAATATTTAGTGTAGTGCCAGTGATAGCTTTCACTGATGTCTTGGCCCGCTAGCGATAGTACTCAGGCAAACCGTTCTAATGTTACGTTGCTGTCATTCTGCAGAGCAAGGCCATTATACACATTATGTACGACACAGACACCCCTCTGCACACACATCCATAGACACAGCCAAGCCCAGTGAGTTAAAATCACTGAGCCGCACCTCATACAAACTGGAAAAAAGAGAAACACAGTTTTGATATGTAATGAAAGATTTTAAGGTAAATTCTAAGTATAGTCATAAGGCCTACATGTTGAATTAGAGCAAGCAAACGAAAAAAAAATGCTATGTGCAGTATTATTCCCCTGGAGCTCATTTCTACGATGATGTATATGGGTGAAAAAATAAAGCAATGCGCCAGTTTTTTTTATGTTCTTTTTCCCAAAAAAGCATTATGGTCAAATTATGTACAGTGGGGCAAAAAAGTATTTAGTCAGCCACCGATTGTGCAAGTTCCCCCACTTAAAATGATGACAGAGGTCAGTAATTTGCACCAGAGGTACACTTCAACTGTGAGAGACAGAATGTGAAAAAAAAATCCATGAATTCACATGGTAGGATTTGTAAAGAATTAATTCGTAAATTAGGGTGGAAAATAAGTATTTGGTCACCTCAAACAAGGAAAATCTCTGGCTCTCACAGACCTGTAACGTCTTCTGTAAGAAGCTTTTCTGTCCCCCACTCGTTACCTGTATGAATGGCACCTGTTTGAACTCATCATCTGTATAAAAGACACCTGTCCACAGCCTCAAACAGTCAGACTCCAAACTCCGCCATGGCCAAGACCAAAGAGCTTTCGAAGGACACCAGGAAAAGTATTGTAGACCTGCACCAGACTGGGAAGAGTGAATCTACAATAGGCAAGCAGCTTGGTGTGAAAAAATCAACTGTGGGAGCAATCATCAGAAAATGGAAGACATACAAGACCACTGATAATCTCCCTCGATCTGGGGCTCCACGCAAGATCTCATCCCGTGGGGTCAAAATGATCATGAGAACGGTGAGCAAAGATCCCAGAACCACACGGGGGGACCTGGTGAATGACCTGCAGAGAGCTGGGACCAAAGTAACAAAGGTCACCATCAGTAACACACTACAACGGCAGGGAATCAAATCCCGCAGTGCCAGACGTGTTCCGCTGCTGAAGCCAGTGCATGTCCAGGCCCGTCTGAAGTTTGCCAGAGAGCACATGGATGATACAGCAGAGGATTGGGAGAATGTCATGTGGTCAGATGAAACCAAAGTAGAACTTTTTGGTATAAACTCAACTCGTCGTGTTTGGAGGAAGAAGAATACTGAGTTGCATCCCAAGAACACCATACCTACTGTGAAGCATGGGGGTGGAAACATCATGCTATGGGGCTGTTTTTCTGCCAAGGGGACAGGACGACTGATCCGTGTTAAGGACAAAATGAATGGGGCCATGTATTGTGAGATTTTGAGCCAAAACCTCCTTCCATCAGTGAGAACTTTGAAGATGAAACGAGGCTGGGTCTTCCAACATGACAATGATCCAAAACACACCGCCCGGGCAACAAAGGAGTGGCTCCGTAAGAAGCATTTGAAAGTCCTGGAGTGGCCTAGCCAGTCTCCAGACCTCAACCCCATAGAAAATCTGTGGCGGGAGTTGAAAGTCCGTGTTGCTCGGCGACAGCCCCAAAACATCACTGCTCTCGAGAAGATCTGCATGGAGGAATGGGCCAAAATACCAGCTACTGTGTGTGCAAACCTGGTAAAGACCTATAGTAAACGTTTGACCTCTGTTATTGCCAACAAAGGTTATGTTACAAAGTATTGAGTTGTATTTTTGTTATTGACCAAATACTTATTTTCCACCCTGATTTACGAATAAATTCTTTACAAATCCTACCATGTGGATTCATGGATTTTTTTTTTCACATTCTGTCTCTCACAGTTGAAGTGTACCTCTGGTGCAAATTACTGACCTCTGTCATCATTTTAGGTGGGGGAACTTGCACAATCGGTGGCTGACTAAATACTTTTTTGCCCCACTGTAGGTCTCCATGCAACTATGTGTCCATGTGCAAATATGCAGTGAACATTAAGTGGCATAAATGTGTGTAGTGTATCTAGTGTCTAGTTGTACAGTATGCAGTATGTTGCAAAATATTACATATTAGGACATAATAAAAAATTATCTGGTCATCACCAGCTCTTAAATTAGATAACAACAGAAGACACATTATACGGTCTCATTACTTATTTAACTAAAAAAAAAGTACATTTGAAAAATTAGTACACCAGAAGATTCAGAACTTTTAGCAACAGTAACTAGATGGCTTTAGTCTGTCACATCATTGTGGAGGAATTTGAGCCCATTCATTACAATGTTGTCTGACTTTATTGAGGTTTGTTGGGATTCATTTATGCACAGCTCTCTTAGGGCCCTGCTATCCAGTCGTTAAGTGATGACGTGACGAATCCTACTTCCGGGCCTAAAGTAGTCTGCGTTTAATATGGCTTTTGTGTTGTTAACATGTTTAATGCTTTGTATTTTCTTCTATTTAATCTCAAAAAGCTCCTAAAACAGTCAGTGATCACTGTTGACCTCCCTCGGCTTTTATTACCACTAATCATTTATTTAAGCTCAGTTTTTAAAACCTTAGGATGTAACTACAGCCCAGTCCATGCAGCAGTATATGAATGACTAACCTCCTATTGTGGATGGATTATCTCAGTTGTTCTCCTGGCTGAAGTTTGGTCCTTTTACAGCATCCTGCCATGCGATTACATTTGTTCCTGACCACCGAGAACACTAACGTTAACTTTTATCGAGTGGGAAAAAAGTTAGCTTGTTTATATTACGCTAACATAGCTGAGTCGCTAGCGGTCACATAGCACATCATTATATATCAGCTAGCCAAACTTCAGTAACCCTACAAACGTCACTGCTGTTTAGTTTTCTGTCTTCATTTATGTTGGAAGTGATAACAGAGCTGTACGCTTTAATTTGTTTCCAAAACCCCGCAGTCTTGACATGCTATATTGCATTTAGATAGAAGCTAGCGAGCTAACTTCCTGCTAACTTCTAACTCCGTTAAATGTCATAAATTCTGTTTTCATTGATGCCTGGATGTTAAACTCAATTGTTACACCTGGTAGAACAGAAGTCTGATCATTTTATTAAAGATGAAAGACTTTAGACAGTTTTTCAACTCTCAGTAATGCCATAGTGATCGTTTGATATATGGACCTGCAGCAGAGTTTAGGCCCAGACACGGCTAGTGACGTCAGACTTAACGACCGGATAGGAGTTCTGTCAAGTTTAGGTCTGGACTTTGACATCTTGGTTCTGTTCTTTTTCAGCCATTTCGCTGTAGATTTGCTGGTGTCTTGGAAATATTATTATTATTGTCCTGTTTGCCAACCCACTTTTGCCCAAGTTTATTTGTCACACAGAAGCTCCCACATTTGACTCTAGAATATGTGTGAGTTCAAGGTCAACAAGTAGCTCCGCAGAGCGGATCAGCCACTAACCAGAAGGTCAGTGGTTCGATCCCAGGCTGCTCCAGTCTGCATGTCAACCCCATGTTGCTCTCCAATGCATCCATCGGAGTGTGAATGTGTATGAATGTTAGGCACTTAAGCTTAGAATTGCTTGTGTGAATGGGTGTGATTGGGTGAATGAATTAGCTGCATAAAGCGCTTTGAGTGCTCGGACAGAGTAGAAAAGCGCTATATAAGAACCAGTCCATTTACCATTTAACTAAGGGACTGCAAAGTGCTCAGGTCCTGTGGCTAAAAAAAACTAGTCCGAATCAACATGCCTCCACCACCATGCTTGACAGCTGGCTTGATGTGTTTATGCTGACATGCTGTGTTTGGTTTTTGCCAAACATATTGGTGTGCATTAAAGCCAAAAATTTCCACTTTCATCTTGTGTGTCCAAAGGAAACAGCTTTGCAAATGTAACCTTTTTTTTCTATGAGCATTATAATTTATTGAGCTAACTGAGGCTTAAAAAGTCTGAGATGTAGCGCTTTGGTTTTTTGTGGTCCTTTGGAAATAGGCTCATTACCTTCCCAAACAAATGGGGAGGATATAAGACCGTAATGAAGTAGCAACTGTTTCTTAAAGATCATTGCTAATGTCTTTCTTCCTTGGCTTTGTGTTAAAACACCTGAATGCCTCAGACCCACAAAACTGCTGCTTTTACTCAAGTGCTCACACTTTTTGATGATTAGTTAATCAAGTGTATTTGATTAGCAGCACCTGATTGCTTCTTACCCTCTTAAAGCAGTAAAGGTTTTTGTTTTTTTTCAGTTCCTGCATTTTGGCTAATTTTTGGTTAAATAAATAATGTCATAGTGAAATATGTCACATGTTGTTCATCTGAGAGCATCTTTTTTCCCATTTCAAAATCTGCTATGGACTTTTTTATTTTGTCCCAATGTGTAAAACCTTACTATTGAAAGAGGGTGTACTTTCTTTTTACCATACCTGTACACCAGTTAACACCCTTAACCTACTAATGTTGAGATCCTCATCATTTTTACCTGTCAGGGCATGGTTGCCCATGCCCTGTAGGATGATGCCTTATAGCATGTTCTGAAGCATCCCATCCCTCTGATGCTAAATCAAATTGGGTATTAGAAAGTATGGAGGCCTGGTACCCTCTGACACTTTAGCTGTCAGTAGTTTTAACAACATTGTTTATCATTACATCTGTACAGCAACTCATTTTAAAAAAATTTACGCAAGAGAGTTTTTGCAGCGACAGTGATCACACACATGTGAATGGTATCTCAAAAACAAAAGCCACATTAAGGTGCTTTAGTAAGCAATGATTCATGAAATTTCACTAAATGTAATCAACAGATTCTACTGGAGACAGGAATTAAAAAGAAAATAATAAAATAAGCCAAGTGCGGTTGAAGTAGTCATATTGGTTGTGTGTCTTGTGTGCTTCAGGTTTACAAAATTGGCATCCCATGTACACCTGCACATATCCAGGCAGTAACAACGTTTTATGTCTTCTATCCAAAGACTGTGGGTAAACAAAGTTGATAGGAGTACTTCCTGCACAACACAATTGATTTTCCTCACATTAAAAGAACTGTAAACCTCTCTCGTAAAGCAGGCCATTAGCTGTCTATTAGTGTGCTTCGCGGTGCTTTGTACAGCCAATTTACATATTAATGTGCTCACTCTCACTTTCACATGCTAACATAAACCAAAGCCCACATACAGTCATTGAGAACAAAAAAAAATACAGACTGTAGAAAATAAAAAACAAAAATCACTTAGACATCAACTGGTGATTCATTTGTTAGAAAGATATTGGGGAGCTAGGAACTATTAATCATTCATATAGGCGGGCCATAGTGCTTTCTCCTATCCATTGCTTAACCTAAGTGGGCCATCATAAAAAAACATTTTATAGCCCAATTATTGAAGACTATGTTACCGGTACAGTTCCTCCATTTTTTCTCTAAGTGGTTTCTGCTCATTTATTTGCATCCGACTGGCCGTCCACATCGTCTTTGCTTTACTCTTTCTCAGTAGCTCCAATTTCTTCATGTTTTCTTGTTTTCTTCTCCATGTTAGAACTGAAAAGAAGGAGCTCTCAGGTCCCTGAGTGGTTTCCAGACATGTATGAGGCTAGTATCCTCCCCCACACTGCATCACCACTCCAATGATAAGCAGGGTCTTTGGACAGAAATTGTCTCTTTGAGTTTTAATAAGGCCGACAGTTGATGGGATCTTTTTTTTTTTTTTTGGCTGCATAAATAATTCAAAACTACACTTTATCACGGAAATATGGTTACATTACTTAAAACTATGGCCCCGGTGATTGAAGAAAGTCATTTCTTTTTGAATAACTCAGCTTTTTTTTAAATGTCATTTTTGGTGTAATTGCATTTACTTTTCTAAAACATACCTTTTCTCTGCCTACCTTTCTCCCTCTCTTCTTTCTGACTTACAGAGGATGAGCTGCAGCTACCTGCTCTGCACTATCCTTCTCTTCGTGGCTGTATTGCTGGCTGTCACTGTAACTGGCACCATCCTTTTCATGAATCACTATCAGGCTCCACCCATGTCTGATGGCCTACCCCACATTTCTACCAACCAGGATGAAGCCAATGCCCTGGTCACTGTTGAGAGAGGCGATGGCTCTCGCATTAACATCTTCATTGACCCCAACTGTCCGGATTACAACAGTAACTTTATGCGACTGGAGGGTGTGCAGACCTCATTGCTCCACTCACTGACCGACCACGACTCCGACTTGAAGTCTGTGAAAGGACAGGATCGGGCTCTGCTTGTCAGTCTGGCTGAGGAGGTGGCCAAGCTGTCAGCCCACGCAGGCCAACTGAAAATGGACTATGAATCTCTACGCAGGGGGCAGAGCAGCCTCGGGCAAGACCTTAACACACTGCAAACGGAACAGGGACGCCTCATACAGGTGAGACGCATAAGCAGAGAAACATTCCTTATACCTCAGTGTGATGTAAAGATCAATACCTCTTTCATCACAGCTTTTAGTTGAAGTATAAATATATGAAACCATCCAGAGTAGTAAGCATCTTCAATTTTTTTGTACTTATTTTGGCACATAGAAGATTAGAAAGGGTTTTATTTCTTAAGAAGAAAGGGAAATTCATGCAGTTTGTGGGAAAACTATCAGTTTTGATTTGATTGTTTGTTTAGTTGTTGTTGTTGTTTTCTTAATCAATGAACCAATTTGTGAACTGTATTTAAAGCAATGCTCCTAAACCCTTGGGCAACACCCAAGTCCTGACTTTAAGTACTGTACTGAGGTGTTCAAGGACTGGATTGTGACACATCTATCAATATGTATCGATTGTGACACCACCTTCAGGAGCGTGAGACAGCATTGGACTTTCTGGTGTTATTTAGTTACTTCCTTTTCCCGACTAGAGAATCCAAACACCATCACTGACTAATCAAATGCCAAGTAGACTGTGTCAATTTCTTTTTAGACTGTTAAAGCCAAATAACAGCTAATTTGAAGTGCAAATAGGGCTCATGTTCCACTGGGTACAACTCGCTCACTGTAGTGTTTGAAGACGAGGTCACGGGGGGAAGAAAATGCCCATCATGTTTCAAGAAACAGCAAACACATTTGCACATTAATGCAGTAAAACAACATAATGTTTCCCAGTGTGTAAGTCAGACTGAGCATTGGATGTAAACATAATTAGACACCTTTTAGTTTCGACTGTCCACATTGATTTATTGATGATACATTTCCCAAATGTGCGTGGAGAATCTTCACACTACATGGTCTTTTAATTTTGGCCCATCAGGCTCAGTCTCTCTACTCTGCAGTAAATAGATTTCATAGCTGCCAGCCATATAGCTCAAACTACTGAATTCATTCTGCTTCTGCCAGTCCCCCTTTCTTTTTCTTTTTTTTTTTCTTTCTTTTCTTTTTCTTTTCTTTTTTTGTTAAGCCAGACCTTTAAAGCTCACAGATCAACATTGTATAAAAATCACCCAGAAACTCCCTAGATGAGTCTGCTCTGGACCTGTTGGCTAAGAAAACATGGGTGCTGATTGAGCACACAAAGAGAACGTAAAACGGTCCATTGCCTTTGCTCCTGTTAATTTCTGGTGTGGGTGGCATCGTGCAGTGGGTACTGAGGCTAAGTGGAGGTGGTACTAGCAGCTTAGACAGTCCAAGTGATTGATTTCCTCTTTGGAAGCAAGGCATGTGGTGCGCACATCCGCTGTTTCTGCCTGACACTGTGGTGTGACTATGTGATCTATGGGCCACCTGTGGCCAAGACGTCTGATTTATACGATGACACAGAGCTGACTGTGCCAGTGTTAGTAATGGCTCTGTGTGCACTGCAAGCCCCCTGAAGAACAGTTTCACCCAGCTACATAGGGAGAGGCCCTTCCACATCACCTGATGTACAGGGAAATGTGATTGCAGCGGGTTTAGGACCAATCTTTTTCGATCATTGAAAAACTGACATTCATTTTTCACAGTAAGTGCTTGCAGCCTCAAATAGAAAGGTACGCCAAAGCCCCCGTATTTGCATCCAAATAAATCACTGTGATGGGAAAGGCTCGTGAAATATAGGGATATAGCAATGAGGCAATACATCCAGCTCATGGTCAGGTTTCAGCACCAGCAGAACACAGGCGGTACTTCTCGTTAGTTCAATTTTCTTTCCTTAATTTGAAAAACATAGCTAAATTTGACAGCGTTTACTGTGCTGTAGTGTTACTCTAATCTAAAAACTTTAATTGGGAATTTAAGATTTAGAATTGTGAGCAATGACGTTTTGACCACCTGATAATGAATGCACATATCCATAACACTTTGTTCATTAGCCCATGTTCACATTTTAGATAACTGATTATTTAGATGTGCGTGCATAACAGGCTGCTAGCATAACACATCTGGAGCAAGAGCAGATGAACTACAAGCTAGGCAGTCGAAAACTCTGCAGTTCTGCCTCTGAACACTTTTGCTGAATGTTTTGACAGATTTCTCATGTTCCCACCTTTACAAGCAAAAGATCTGTTGCATTTGTGACAACACTGTCGGCATCGACTCTAGCAAAGTGCAACCGCACTTTTGAGCATTTCATTCTCTCCTCCATCTGCACAAAGACCAGGATCTGTGTGGTATGTGCGAGACAGAGCTCCCCTCGCCCCTCACATGCAGGCTCTGAGAGAGATAAAGAGACAACTGTCCTCAGGATAGGGAACAGGGGAAATGCCTTGGATTAATGGCTTAATCAGTAACAGAGGAGGTCAGATAAAATGTGAAAGATAACTTTTATGTACCAATAGTAAATCTATTTTCTTAATTTTTTCCAGTATTGAAAATAATACAGATAACATTGGAGCTTACTGATACTTAAATCGTTTTGCCCTGGAGCCTGTTTAATATCAGATTTCAGTACCCATTCCCATTTAGCATCATATTTTTGCTGCTGATCAAATACAGTTGTTAGGATAGAGTGCCACTGTTTCTGTTGTTTTTAGGCACAAATAATCATGGTACCCTGTTAAATTAACACTCTCTATTAATGTTACAGACAGGCAGGAATGATAATGTTAGCTGCCAAGGCTCCAGTGTTAACATTATTGTTTTATTACTGAGCTGTAGCCTTTGGCAGCTACCTTAATGATAAAAGACAGCTAATGTTACTGTCAGGCAGTTGCGAATGGTGAAATGAGTAAAATTAACGTGTCCGTCAGCCAGGTTAACGTTAATGATAACTATTTAATACTTCAGTGTTGTTGAAATGGGAGCTTTACTGACCTCTCAGAATTCCTCATGAAGAGTAACTCAGTGTTATGAGCCTCAGCTACTTCAGCTGCCAGTGAGGGGAGGGGCTGTGCGCCTCACTGCCCACGGTGGTGCTATGTGAAGTTGTCCGTTAGCTGGAGGAAGAGAAGACTATCATAAATTAGTATCTAAACTGGTCGTCCATTAGTATCTGAGAGGTGATTTTTCTTTGACAACCCAGTTGCTTACTTGTTCAGAGTACGGCAGTGAGTATTCATTTGGAAAATATTTAAGGGCCATGAACAGAACCCTGGTGGACTCCAGTTTGCTTCATTGCTGAAATTCACATATGCAGTGAGGTGATGCCTATAACTTCTAGCTACAGCTTCATTCAGACACATGTGATTTATTACTTTCATTGGTGTGGCCTCACCAGCCTCAATGCTATGATGTTATAACAAGCCAGAATGAATACTGTCAGAAAGGTTACATTTCTATTTAGGTCTTTATTACACATACACATAAAGGTGTCACACCAAATTACTTATCTGTAGGTTTAAGCTTTACGTACTAAAAAATATAACTATAGTGCTTAATATTCTTGCACCCTTTTCTCAAGCGCCAACTCACTGATTTTGCCTTCTGTCATTTATATAACATAGTTGTACGCTGTAACTGAAGATTACACTTCTGGTTACCGCAGGGACCAAAAGTCAAGCTAACTTTTTAGTTCTTATTGTAAATTACCCAAGTCCCAAAGCACTCCAGTGCAACACCCTCACACTACTGCAGTGTAGATCTTTATTTCCTGTGAAGTGTTCTTACCGTTAGGGGTTGTCTCCATTAATCTTTTTTTTGTATTAAGTTAGAACCTGTCAGCAGCGGTATGAATTACATTAAACATTTTTAATGTATTTTATTTTTAGATCTGACCAGCAGTGGCAGCCCTGTGCATAAGCTATGATGTACAAAGTAACCGTAAAAACTGAAGGCTATGGCCCATTAACAGAACTCCAGCGCCCACAAAATGAGCCTAAATATAATGTTTGGCACAATATATGACTGCAAAAACTCAATGAGGAAAAAGCAACAAGGAAGAGTATGACTTGCTGATATCCTTGAACCACAGGTCACAGTTTAAACTGAATTATGTGCCTGTGGAATTTTAATGTTGTTGACAAGCAAAACTCAGCAATAGAAAACCGTATTGCTCAAGATGTTCATTAAAGTTGATGCAAGTACTGTAAATAGCTGAGGAGTTTAATATTTTCTGCCAGAAATAAGATTTAAAGAGCTTGAAAAGCTAAAGCCTCAGTCACAATCAGTAAAACTAAGACTAGTAATTGGTTGTTTATTGATTGTGGAAGGCTGCCAGCTGTCGTTGGATCAAATCAGCTACAAAGAAGGCGCCACACTAAAATCCTCCTTGTGGAAAATTGCATAGATGACACTTAACTTCTCATGAATATGCGTTAACTAACAACTGAGCTGTAGTGAAATTTGAAAAAAAAAAAACACAACTTAAACTGGAAATACAAACTGTTTTCTTTTATAATAAACATTTTTCTTTTCCTCCTGAAGCCAACATGTTTCATAAAGGAGCAACTTTTACTTTGAAGGCAAAATGGCCTTCATTTCCTGCATAACACTCTTTATAGTTTCACAACTGCTTAGCAAGTAGGTGTGCATATGCATCTTTGTGTCCAGTTTCACTGAGCTACAGCACTACAGCAAGCAACTGGTTCCCACCACTTGTTAACCGGTTGGGGAATGCACATTTTCCTAGGAAAAGTTGGTTTCCAGGGGGTCGCTGACTGGTCTCTAAGCCTGTGTGACTGGGGTTATATTAATTTAATAGATTACAGTTACCAACCAGTTTCTTGGTCTGTGTGACTATGCTCTATTAACAGTAGGTATTGATGACTTCATAAAAAAATCAATTGCAATTAACAGTTTAAAAGGAATAAGGAAAATGTATGTTTTAAGAAATAATTGAAACAATACAAATGCTAAGATAACCTTTATTAGTCCCACACGTGGGAAATTTGTTAATATACCATATTAAGCTTTTAAAAATATCCAAAATACAGTCAGTAACAATAGGTCATTTGCCTCTAACATGAATGGGATCATTTAATTCAGTGGATTAAAATTAGAACTGATGACTGTTTTTGTTAAATCTAATATTTTGTAACAAAACACAAGACATCATGAATTTCTAGGACTGTGGAAAACAACTCTGAGACAGAAATGAAATGCAGTACTTATTTATGCATGTGTGGGCCTATTTCGCAAGTGAGACTTAGGACAAGTATAGCAGAGAAATGTTGAAGAGCCATTGCACGTCTTTATTTCATTAACAGTGATTTAATGGCATAGCTGGGCTCTTTGCACTCCACCCCAACAGCAAGCTACATATAGAAAAAATCAAAATCCTTATCAGATATTACTCATATTTGATATGAAAACATCCTGTTTATGTATGAAGGCTCTCTCAATCATCAGGGTAATCTTTTATTCATCGTTTCTTTGCTTCAGAGGCCTCATATATCTAGAATCGCTGACTGTTTAATTAAATGGATACAGGATAGGAAGAGGTCGGCCTAACATTTATGAAACACTTTAATACAGCGAATTAAGTCAAGCCCTTGTTGATGGTCAATTTAAGCACTGCTGAATTGCTTTCACATAAGATATCTGTGCATATCTGTGAAAAGTATATGTAACTTTTTCCCCCTTAAAAGATAAAATGATTATTTTAAAACTGCATTTTTGTGTTTACATGGGTTATCTTTGTCTAATATTGAAAGTTGTTTAATGATCTGAAATATGTAAGTGTGACAAAGATGCAAAAAAAAAAACAGGAAAGGGGACAAGTACTTTCTCACACCGTAAACTCACAGGCCTGTTAACTAAAGATATGTAGTAAGTACACATGTACAATATGATACGCAAGATTACATTAATTTACTTACGCATAAACTTTTAATTGAACATTTGCACACATCATATGCTAACACACTTATTTCCCATACTATAGTATAGTAAATGGTAGATTGTGAATGACAGACAATTCACAGACAAGGTATCAACATAAATTACAGCTGACAATGATTATGCGCCTTAGATGTGTTACAGTAAGTTACAGGTGTTTCCTTTTTCATTGGAAATACTTTGTGGAACCATTTGTATACTACCCAGGTTGTCTGCAAATGAACTGTCACTGATTACGCCGCTTGAGCGCAAAACAAAATCTTAATGTTTTCCTTTTGCATTTTAGACCTGTTTGAAATTATATCTGAGGTTCGGAATAGACAGATATGGCTGAGAGTTTAAATTATTTCTAATTTGCAAAAGGAGAAGAGGGTGACTTTGTGAAGTGAAGATGTCATATTATGCAGATGGTGACTAAATGACATTTTGTAATTGCCCTTTCTAGCCTTGCTGTGCCTCTCTGTTCTGTGACTCGGCACCCCAGGGATGAGAACGGACTCTTTATTGTGTTTTGCCACAAAGTTTCAGCAGGTCAGCATTTAAGTTTGCAGTTTTAAGAAACAAAGCATCAGATGAGAGTGGATTTTATCGATGGTGAGAAGCAAAGAAGCTGATTTTGAGTGCGAGTGCACTGCACATTATCGTCTGAATTGTGTTAAGCTCTAAATAGGAACACTTACTAACAATTTGACTTTAACCTTGACTCATGAAACAAGGCTCCATGTGTTGAGTGCTGTGGTGTAACTGATTTTGTAAGACTGTGCAAAGGCTGCCTAATGAGAGGTAATTACTTCATGATCCTAATTGATGTGTCAGTCAAGGCTTAGCATTAAGACCACAGACAATCCTTTGTTTTTGGTACGTACAAACAAACACAATTAACTTTTAAAGACAACACCAGTAATAATGTTAAATGTGCACAAAAACAACATTTACAGGGTAACTCAAATCTTTGATAATTTCCCTACCTTTCTCATTTTTAAAAATGAATTTTTCTGACCACACAATGGGTTTGTCGTCAAACAATCAAGATGTGCTTGAAGTGCAGACTTACAGCTTTAATTCAACGGGTTTAACAAAAGTATTCCATTAAACTTTTACATGTTACTGACATTTTTATATGTAATCCCTCATTTTTAAAGGCTCTAAAGTAACTAGCCCTCCTTCACAAAAGTAAAGAATTGCTTTGCATGAACCAACTAACATCACCAAATGCCGTTTCCTCTGTTGAGAAGAACTGCAGCCACTTTCCATTGCTGTGTGTTTGTAGGTCTCTTTGAACTGAACTGAAAAGCTCGAGCCATTGGTTTAAGATCAGGTGACTGGCTTGCTTACTGAAGAATATCTCATTTCTTTGCCTTGAGAAACTCTTGGGGTTGCTTTTGCAATATGCTTTGGGTCATTAACCATTTGTATTGTGAAGCACTGCCTGATCAGTTTTGCAGCATTTGACTGAGCATTGCCCAGTACACCTTTGACTTTATCCTGCTATTTCTAGAAGCAGTTTCATCATAAATATATTCTAGTCACAGGTTCAATTGGCAACCATACATTTGCATGCTATAAGATTGCCTTCACACCATGTTTGACAGATGATATGGTATGCTTCACATCATTAGATCTCTTTCCATCCCTATAGGTTCTGCTTCCCATCATTCTGATACAAGTTTTATTCATCCAAAGACTACACACACTCTTTTAAACATATTCTGGCCATGTCCAAGCCGACCTTTTTGACTTGACTCAATATCATAAAAGGGTTATTCTTAACCAAAGAAACAATTCTGTGACCCTGAAATAACAATCTCTCAAGCCTTATTAAGAATTTGGCTATTTAGCTGTCTCTCTGAATTTTTCACCCTAATAATGGCCTAACTTCCCTCCCTGTGGTCTCTTTGGACCTCGTATTGATAGTACCTGTCACCAGTCACCAAATCAAGTTCAAATCTTTAAATTAATTCTAGCTCTTAATATATAAAGTCTTTGTCTGTCCACACACTCCTTCTAGACAATCAATAGCTGACCAACCAAACTTGCCACACAGGTTCATCTTAGACCTCTGAAGGTTTTGTCTACATCAGGTATTATGACACCATCATGCAACTGCTTAGCAGCCGGCTAAAATCACGAATTTTTCAACACTTTATAAAATATAAAAAGGGTCACATCATATCAATTTTACAGCCAACAGTGCAAACAGGCCCAGCAGTACTGTAGCATGGGCATGTACTAGTCTGTTTAATTTGGCATAGGATCATGAGGGACAGACCTTACTTTGCTATGAATCTCCTTGTCAGTAAATTCACCAATTGCTTTTCAGCCCCTTTAAAATTGAGGTCTGGTATACTTGTTAAAGCCCTTAAATTAAAGCTGAAAGTCTGCACGTCGATTACATCTTGACATTTGATTTCAAATCCACTCTAGTGGTGAACAGAGGCAAAATTACAAGCTGCATCATTGTCGAAGTAAGTACGGACCTGTCCCTGCACTTGCAGTTGTACACATCAAACTGTCTTTCTTGTATCTAGTCTAGGTGTAGAGTAAGTGATACCTGTATGGAAGGCATGCGTCTTCTTCTTTTTTTTTTGCTTTTAAATTAAACACAGCATGCTTATACAGATTCAACTTAGGACAATTACTACATTTAGCATTTGTGAACTTATAAGCATGGAAAAAGGAAGAAAAAAGAGGAGGAAAAAATATAGCAATATTAACTAAATAAAGAGTAAAATAAAATAAAATAAAATAAGAAAATTCACGCGGGGTGTGAGGCATGAATTATGAGCAGTTCATTTTTAAGAATTCTAGAAATGGCTGCCAAATCATACAAAAACTCGCCAGTTTCCCCTTTCTATCACTTATCTGTTCCACCCTGGCCACAGACACCGTCTCATTAAGCCACCTTTTAAAACACGGGGCCGAAGAAGACCGCCACTGTAAAAGCATACGTTTCTTTGCCACCAGCATGCCCATTGTAATTATCTGTTTTTGTGAAAAGGAAAAAGATTCGATTGATGCAAATGATCCAAGTATAGCCAGTGTACCATCAAGTGGTACTTTTTTCCTAAATTGGTTTGAAAACCACGTAAGAATTTGGCTCCAAAAAGCTTTCAAGACAGGTCAATGCCAAAATAGATGTGCAAGGGAACCTTCACCGATATTACTTGTATCACATAAGTGGGACACAGAATTATAGATCCGGTTAAGTTTAAGTTTAGAAAAATGTGATCTGTGAATGACTTTAAACTGGATTAATTTATATCTGGCGTTTATTGAGCCTTTCTGAATATTGGTAAAAAAGTTTGACCATTGGTCCTCAGACAGAGGAACGCCGAGGTCTTCAGCCCATGTACTCCTAATTCAATCAGAGTCAACTGGGATTGTAAAGCACTTGACAAACTGAGATATCAGATGTTTAAAATCTGCTTTCCGAATTATATCAAAGTAAGTATGACTTAGTGGCTTCAGCGGAAAGTCTAAAAAGTTTCATTGAACAAAAGGCATGCGTCCTCTTTGCACTGACATGGAGGCATGCATGTAAATGTGTCTTTTTGTTTGCAACTTTGTGTTGTGTTTGTGCGTGAGTTAAACCCCCAGTGTCACCATGATATTATTTCATTTTAGGTTGCTGTGCCTCAGAGGTGTGTTGCATGGTTATTGAGGGCAGGGAATGGCCACTGGGGTTTCTAGCTAATGCAGTTTTAGGACCCAAATATAGCTGCACAGACATACGTTTGATAGAAGATTCTGAATCCCCTATACATGTCTTTGAACACTGCAGGTCTCGGTGTGTGTTTGTGGGTGTGCATGTGTGCATTTGGGTACAGGTAAGATGAAAGAGAGGGAATGAGATGAGGATTGTGTCCGTGTACAAATAACAGCCAGACTATTTCTCCTGTCTGCACAATATAGTGTGCAGTGTTCTCAAATGGAGCTTAAGTCCTGGCTGTGCATACACTTTGGCCAACTAGGGCAATGTGTGAAAACAACCTTTCTGCAATGAAAAGCACATTAAGGGCTGCAGGTATGTGGCCGTGGCAGATCAGAGAGGTTACACTGATCTTTGCAAGTCCTAGCATACATATTCATCAGCATCCTTCCCACAGGGCTCTTTGTGTTTCACAGCATAGTTGATTGCTGGGAAGCATTACCAACACATATTCTGAGTCCAACCTGGAAAAGAGCCAACATGAACGTGGTAAAATACATCGAGTCTTGCATTTAACATACGAATCCCAATTATAGAAATTGGACTGCTAGAAATATTCAACCATAACATCTAGATCATCCTTGAGAAGACAAAGGAGGAATTTCAAAGTCTGCATATGTAACATTGATTTTACATTGGAAAAGTTCAGAGAATATAACATTTTAGTTTGGGTTTATGAAGCGGGTAATTATAAATGCATCTTTCAAAGCTACACTGTTAAAAAAACATCCTAAAACAACGGTAATATTCCGGCAGCTGGGGCGCCAAAATACGACCGTAAAATAACAGAAAATAACTGTTCCATAAAAATACGGTTATTTTCAATAATGAAAATAGAGTTTGTTGCGCTAATTTGACATGGGATTCTGCCTTTTCCAAGTGCTTTTAGACATTAAATTAGGAACATTTTTACGCGATCAAACAATGAAATTACCTATAAACAAGGTCACTGAATGTGGAAATATGAATCATAATACGTAAATGTACAGAAATATACAGTTAACAGTTGGTTTAAATAATAATTGATTGCATGCCCTGGGACAGACTGACAGAGGCGAGGTTGCCATATCGCTCCATCGGCCCCTTTGGCTATCACTAGTAGGCGGTAGGTGAAGAGTCTTGACCACGGACACAACGACGGCGAGTGTCCGAGCCGGGGCGCGAACCGCCAATCTTCTGATCACATGGCGAACTGCCAACTCTTGAGCCATGAACGGCCTAACTAGCAACGATAATAATACTTATGTGATGTAACACAAGCTTATAGGGATCATGTTATATACTTTTCCATAGCATTACATTTGAATTCAACAGTTCAATCTTTCAAATAACGGACAGATATTTGTGAAATCATGATACATTTGTGAATGTATTTTAACAATCTAAATATGCATATGTACAGACAGATACATTTAATAATCATGACAATTATGTTGTATTACATTACAGTGATTTAACGTTAATTTACATTCAAAATGTGAAGTTAAAGTCTATTTACGTAACTTTAATGATATTCTAGAAGAACAGAGCATTACTGTAAAATGCACAGTAAAATGCCTTCATATTAGAGTTTTTTCCTACGGTCGCAGCGTTACCCACAACCTTGTTGTTAGTTCACATTCATTGGCCAATGCTTAGCGTCATGTTATTTATATTAATTGCAATTCCTACCTCTACATTTCTTTTTTCAAAATATATAATTAGCACAGCGTGTCCGTGCAATGTTTTACATTGTGGCATGCAGAGAAATCTTAACAAAGTAGCTCACAGAGAGAGATTGAGCTTGTTATTTAACCCCAAGCTGGTAGGGGGAGCTCCTTATTAAAACACTTGCCGGTGCTACAATGTGCCTCAAGGTTCAACAACAGCACAACAGAAGTCACTCATGGTACAGCACTCTCTCTACAAAACAACAACTGTCAGTGACTCTGCACCACGGCGTAAACACAACATTCAAGATAACAGTTAAAAGTAACGTAACCATAAACAGTAGAACAAGAACATCTAAACAGCAGCACATGTCCCAAGGCATGATGGGAGACATTTCTGGATGTATTTTTACGATCTAAATATGCATATGTACAACAAAATATATTTAACAAACAAGTAAATTGTGTTTTATTACATTTACAGTGATGTTATGTTATTTTACATTTGACGTGTCAGATCACAGTCTACTTATGTAAATGTAATGATATTCTAGAAAAACAGTACACAACTGTAAAATACACAGTAAAATCATTTGACATTACTATTTTTTGGAACAGTGTAGACTCTTCAGTCCATTTTGGTAGTGATGAAATTCATAAATCTTCCTTATGTAGCTGTATCTATAGTTGTACTGACAAATATGAGGAGATTAAAGGGAATGGCATTATTTCATTTGAGGATAAATTATGTTACTGCACTTGGACTCTGCACCTGGTTAGCTCCTGCCTTCCAGATAATGTGTAGTACGTGTATTGTTTTCACATGGTATTTGAATCCAGTGCAGAAACCACTGACAGTGCACACTTTTCTGAAGAGGGGTTTGTTATGCTGCCAGAGTGTAAATACATTTCTGTCAGGAAACAGTCTAAGTAGCATTGCTATTCCATATGCATTAATTCATATTTGGAGGTATGGCTCTGTTCTGGGACTCCCCAGCTGTTCTATTTGCATTTGTAGAAAGATTAAGTATGGGAGAGCACACACCTCCTCCCCCTCCATTTATGGACATGGAAAGCAGGAGGCAAAGATAGATTAAAGACACTGAGCATGAAGGTGGAAGTGGGATTGCAAAGGGGCTTGCCTGTATGCAGGTTGATGAGGCTTAAATAGCATTAATCATTTTATATTTACCATATCAGCTAATGTTGGCTGGCACTGACATCAGCTGATCTGCGGGGATTGCTGGCTGAGCTCAACTCTGCAGCTTGCCAGAACTAATGTCATGCTCAATTGATTGTTTATAACCGAATAAATTCCAGCCCTTAAGAGGGTCCAAAACTGATTTCTTTTATGAAAACTTCAAGAACCACATTTTACCTTAAGACTCACATTCAGTTTTACTATGCATATCTAAACAGTAATGTGTATGACATGTTCAAAAAGGTAGAAGAAGCCTGGCTGTCTAGGAGGTAGTAAAAAACCCTCGGAAAGCTTTGGGAAATGGTCTGAAGCAATGTGCAGAGTAGACAGTTTAAAAATGTTCAAAGTAAATAGAGACGACTGGCTTGTGTGCATTTGCATTGTAATTACGAGTGTAACGCAACATATATTTAAGTGTTTTTCTCTGTCATTCCCTGTTTGTGTGTTGCAGCTGCTGTCAGACAGCCAGATCAACATGGTGAAGGTAGTGAACTCGGTTAGTGATGCTCTTAATGCCATGCAGAAGGAGAATGTGGGTCTGAAGGCACGTGTCAAGGCTGACTTACAAAGGGCACCAGTCAGAGGTGCCCGCTTCAAGGGCTGCTCCAACGGTAAGAGAAATGAAGCATGGTTGGACTTTATGTATCTGTCCTGTGGGCTTGGATTCTTATACACTCAACAAAAATATAAACGCAACACCTTTGTTACTGCTCCCATTCCCCATGGGATGGACGTAGAGACCTAAAATTCATTCCAGATACACAATATAACCATCCCTCCCAAACAGTGGTCACAAATCAGTCCAAATGTGTGGTAGTGGGCACATCTGCCATATTGAAATAATCCATCCCACCTCACAGGTGTGCCACATCAGGATGCTGATCTGACATCATGAGTAGTGCACAGGTGTACCTCAGACTGCCCACAACAAAAGGCCACCCTGGAATGTGCAGTTTTTTGCGCTATTGGGGGTCTGGGGACCCAGAACCGGTCAGTATCTGGTGTGACCACCATTTGCCTCATGCAGTGCAACACATCGTCGCATGGAGTCTATCAGATTGTCAATTGTGGCCTGTGGAATGTTGGTCCACTCCACTTCAATGGCTGTGCGAGGTTGTTGGATATTCGTGGGAACTGGTACACGCTGTTGTATACGCCGGTCAAGCACATCCCGAACATGCTCAATGGGTGACATGTCCGGTGAGTATGCTGGCCATGCAAGAACTGGGACATTCTCAGCTGCCATCTGCCCTGAACAATGTGAACCATGATTCATCCGTGAAGCGCACACCTCTCCAACGTGCCAGACGCCATCGAATGTGAGCATTTGCCCACACAAGTCTGTTACGGCGACGAGCTGGAGTCAGGTCAAGACCCCGATGAGGACGACGGGCATGCAGTTGAGCGTCCCTGAGACGGTTTCTGACAGTTTGTGCAGAAATTGTTTGGTTGTGCAAGCCAATTGTTCCAGCAGCTGTCTGGGTGGCTGGTCTCAGACGATCTTGGAGGTGAACCTGCTGGATGTGGAGGTCCTGGGCTGGTGTGGTTACACGAGGTCTGCGGTTGTGAGGCCGGTTGGATGTGCTGCCATATTCTCTGAAACGCCTGTGGAGACGGCTTATGGTTGAGAAATGAACATTCAATGCACGGGCGACAGATCTGGTTGACATTCCTGCTGTCAGAATGCCAATTGCACGCTCCCTCATTGCTTGTGGCATCTGTGGCATTTTGCTGTGAGACAAAACTGCACATTCCAGGGTGGCCTTTTGTTGTGGGCAGTCTGAGGTACACCTGTGCACTACTCATGATGTCAGATCAGCATCCTGATGTGGCACACCTGTGAGGTGGGATGGATTATCTCAATATGGTAGATGTGCCCACTACCACACATTTGGACTGATTTGTGACCACTGTTTGGGAGGGATGGTTATATTGTGTATCTGGAATGAATTTTAGGTCTCTACGTCCATCCCATGGGGAATGGGAGCAGTAACAAAGGTGTTGCGTTTATATTTTTGTTGAGTGTATGTAAGGTTTTCTTTTTCTTATATTCTGTTTTTACCTTTGTCTCTGTATATGTAATGTATACATCGACACATTTGACCTTTTCAAACTCTATTCTGCTCCCCGTCACGATCAGTCCTTCTCTTCTTCCATCTCCACCATTCATCAAAATTTTATTCCACAGACGTGCGTCTACCATCGGTCTTCCCACATATTTATTCAATCCAGCATCTCCTCGTGATATCAATATGTTTCTCTGAGCTACATCTCATCCACCTCATCCACATTATCCACTGGCCTTGGTAGAGATGTGGATTTTTTTTTCTCGCTCTCAGCATGAGAGATGACTTGCATGGCCACCGGGCTGTGTTGCTGAAAGGCAGAGAAGGGCCTGAGGCATCATCCCATTGGAAGGCTTTCAACCAGGCATAGTACACCCAGTGGCATCCCCCTGTTGGATTTGCGCTGTCTTAGGTAGCCAAGGTCACAGATTGAAAGCTGCCCGTGTATAGCGGGTACGATGCCAGAATAAAAGAGCAACCATTTGTGTCTTAGAGGTACAATTTGAGAAGGTGCAGGTGTTTACATAAATCTGTAGACATAAAGAAGTAGGCATCGTCTAGGAATTGCATAACAAAGGGATATTTTGAAGTTCAAGTTTTGCTTATGCTCTAGAATGCTTTATAAAAAACTCATGACTAATATTTAGTATATTTATTATATACTTTAATATTAATATATTGCAGGCTTGTAACATCATCAACCTAACTGTTGCAGCTGAGTAAGTTCTCCTTGATGCTGATGATGGGTTTCTAAATTAAATCCAAGTACCATATTTATTTATTTTTACAAATATAACATATATACTGTTATATTTTAGGTAAGTGGGTCAACGATGTTCAGAATTTTTATATTTAATGTATCGCATTTTACAAATGTATCTATAATACATTTAATATAAATACTAATACTTAACAGTTATAATCAATTTGATCTGGAATCCATTTAAGCGTCACTGTTAATTGGAAAGCAGGTCTTTAGGTTGAATAACACTATTGGAAACATTATATATTCTTTAAAATTTAATCTGTGACAAAATTCATAGTCAAAACTCAGAAACTCACAGTCAACTCAAGGTTCAGTTCAGAGGACGCCGCGCTAAGGCTCTGTCCATGGCGCCGAAGGTTTTAACCAGTGTGCCAGTATATTGTTTCATGATGATGGCAAGAGTTGTCATCCAACAATATGTAATACACTTCAGTTTGGCTTTAATCTACTGTCTCCTGGCTATATATTAATGGCAACAACATCCGAGACAAAAACATTAAATTCCCCTATTCAGTCAGGAGATCATTAGTCAATTTATGAGCCGCATTGTCATAGTCCTGTGTCTCCCACCGAGCCGGCATCTCCACCCCTGGGAGGGGCCTCAGTGTTCTGCTGATTGCTCGCACCTGTGGGTAATGAAGCCGGGGACTCATAAGGCCAGCACACTCAACCTCTCTTCGCCAGATTCTCAGCTAACCCTACCACGCACCAAGTTGCCAGACACAAATCTCCGCCAAAGAGCTCCAATCCGGACGCTGGACCTCCTGACAGTCCCACGGGCTGTTCACCCGACTCACCTGCCTGCCTCCCTGCCTCAACGCCAGTAATTTCGGACCACTCACCTGGCCCACTCACCCCTTCATGCCACTACAGACCACCCACGGCAAGTACGCAGTACTAAGGAAGATTCAGAACGAATAGCTTGCCCGTATCTCTCCCGAACCATACCTGAACGTCTGTACTCTATTTACAGTGACTCTGACCCTTGCCCTGGACCCAGTTTGACTCTCCCTCCAGCCCAATCCCCGGAACAGCTGTTTCCACAGACCAACAACCAGATTGCTTTCTTAGCCCAGGCTGCTTAAAACCCTTTTGGTTTAATTGTGGCATTTAGCACTTGTTAAAGTCACATCCCAGTTTTCCTGATTGTGAACACTTACTGAGAAAACAAAAGTTGTCACTGAAACTACTTACGAGCATTTGAGTCCTTTCCCTTTTGAGGCGGCCTCGGCCGTGACACGCATAGATTTCCCCCCACTCAGTTTGAAGGAAAAATACTTTCAAACTCTAAAGAGTCAAAGAGAGAGAGTCAAAATAAGACCCACAAGGTGCTATTTATTCGATAACTTCCATCATATTAAATTGTACATGTATTTGCGTTACTGTGATTATGCCTGTTCAAATTAAGGAGTCATCATGTACAAGGTATATGTTTTTCCTAATTCCGTTTCTGGTTTACATCCAGTACGGGGTTGTAGTGATGATTACATCAGCCCTGTTGTGCCTGCTGGAGTAGCTCGCAGGCTGCTGCCTCTCTCCAGTTTTCTTACGGTGGAGCCTAAAAACAGGTGTTGAGTTCAGTCAAATATTTGTCACGCGTTATCGCTCATTATTAATAGTTTTCCACATGAGTAATTTCACCACTTTGCATAAAATTTACCAATGCAAGATTTTTTTTTTTTTTTTTTTTGCTAAAAGAAAAGTTTAAAGCCAATTTAAAATGTGCATACATTTTTATGTTGGAAAAAAACATTTTGTGTTTTGGGACTCACATGCTTTTTGGAAGAAAGAAGAATACAGTCTGCAGATATGCTTCATGCCTGAATGTACTATTCTTTGTCCCACTGATATAAGGGAATACAGGAGAATTATTTAATTTATTTATTACTCCTGTTTACTTCATCTATCATTTAGGATGAGCGTTCCAGAAAAATTCTGGTGTGTGTATTTCCAACAAATCTTTCCCATAACATAATATATGTTAGATCCTGTTAAAAAAAGCAGAAAAATGACCAACTCTTGTCTTAAAATTGGAATAATAGCGTACCATAACGCATAACTGTCATTGCCTGTAAGGGTGTAGGCAATGACAGTTTGACATCAAAGCATCTTAAAGCACAAAACGTCTGTTATAGTCTACCTCTTTTTAATAGCGCCAAGGTATAGAGTATAAATGCAGAGTAAAGATAATTAAAATACATGCTTAGAAATCCCATAGCACTGGTTTAGTTCACAGGTTGAGCAGGCAGCCATATGCTGGGAAGCTAAACTGTAGAATCTCGGGTTTAACTTTTTTCTTTTTAACTAAAGAAAAAAGGCAGATACCTTACACAGCCATTACTTCAGTGTCTCAATGACATTAAGACTTGGATGTCTGTTAACTTTTTTAAATTCAGTGATAAAAAGACAGAGGTGATGGTTTTTGGTAGCCCCACTGAGACCCCCAATGTGTATGTAGATTCCCTGGCCCAGTATGTTAAGCCAACTGTCACAAACCTGGGGGTCAAAGTGGACTGTGATCTGAAGTTTGATGGTAAAATCTAGCTTCTTTCACCTCAGGAAGCTGGGAAAAATAAAGCCACGGCAGCACTTTGAGACAGTGATCCACGCCTTTGTTAGCACTCGGCTGGATTACTGTAATGCATTTTATATTGGGGTCAGCGCTTCACATATTAGTCATCTACAGAGGGTGCAAAATGCCGCAGCTCGTCTTTTAACTGGCACTCGAAAGTTTGAGCACATTTCCCCTGTTTTAGCTTCATTTCACTGGCTGCCCATTTCTTTTAGGATTCATTTTAAAATTCTTTTATTTACTTTTAAAGCCCTCCATGGCCTAGCCCCATCGTATCTCTCTGAGCTGCTACAGCCTTATACACCCACCCGCTCTCTCAGGTCAGCTGATCAGCTGCTCCTGAATGTACCCAGGACTGGGCGTAAACTTAGAGGAGATCGTGCTTTTGCTGTAGCAGCTCCAAAACTGTGGAACGAGCTTCCTTTAGAGATTAGACAGGTCAGTTCTTTATCTGTTTTTAAGTCACACTTGAAAACCCACCTTTGACACCACGTGAGATGTTGGTTTTTATTTTTATTTCAGTTGTTTTTAGGTGATTCGATGCTGTTTTATCTTGTTTTTGTTTTAATATAGGGCTGTTTTAATTTTATGTTTTATGTGTTTTATTTATTTATTTGCTGTTTTCTGTTATTCTATTGTTTTAAATTATTTTCTGTACAGCACTTTGTTCCTGTGCTGGGTATTTTAAAGTGCTTTATAAATAAAATTGGATTGGATTGGATTGGATTGGATTAATGCTGACATGGAGCCTTGTGTTGCGTTTCTTTCCCCACCCACTCACCCATCATCTCTTTCTACCTGCTTTCCTGTCTGTAACTGCACTGTCTAATAATGGCAAAATCAAAAATAATTAAAAATAAAACCGCCTGCCCTATATTAAGAATTTTACAGGAGTGGAAAGACCTAAAAGAACGTCTGTCTGTTATTTGCTTTTTAATTTATTGCGATGTGAAATTTTTGTGTATTTTTCAAGTTAAAAACACACACTCACACATAGTGCTTCACAGAAACCTGTTTTAATGGTGCTTAACCTGTAGCTATACAAATGTCAAGAGTAGAAAAGGCATTCATGCTAACTGATCGACCAGCTTCAGGGTTCAGCACCCTGGACAGAGCTTCACATACTGAACCGACTAGATTCTTTGAAAGGATGTTTAAGCTTGAGGCTCCATTTTTCCGTGCTTTTTATGTCACTTTAAACAGGCATTAGTCTTTTTTTTCCTTTTAAATCTGTGCCTATTTGGTGACAAGGAAGAAAATGAAAGAAAAGAAAAACCTCTTTGTATGTGACCTCTTTCAGATGGTGGCACATCTTGGTATTTGATGCAGTATAGTATTTTATTCACACCGAGGAAGTTTTTCAGCCTACGCTGTCATCTAAATATGTAATATGGTGAACCGTAGTCTCAAATTAATGTACATACTGATACTGCAGTTGATGAGCGCGGCATCTTTCACCAACTTAATACCAGTAGTCATCGCACTGCAGCAGAAATGATCTACAGTTGCTAATTTCAGACTTGCTGTGCATAATTTGAAAGCATGACATATTAGGAACTTTATTAATTAAGACTGGTGTTAAGCATTTTTCTAAATGTCACTCTACAGAGGCAGACTCCATGCTCTGCAGACTAATCATCTAGAGCAGTGTGCAAGACGACTTCTGATATTTTTACAAACAGGACAAATTTTCAAAAGAAAAAAAAAGTGCAGGATTTTAATAGTGGGGAGTTGAAATTTAGTGAAACTTTAGTTCCTAGTTCTTTTCTGTTAACAAACAATAAAACCGCATCTTTAAAAGTTACTAACTTATTAAATTTTGGTTGGTAGAAGATGGTCCAGGTGGTTATTGTAGAGTGGTAACTGATGTGTGCAAGTCTTTGTAGAGACAAAACATTGTGTAGTGTATTTACCAAGATTATTTGCTTCACTCCTGCTTCTGCTTCACTCAGTGTTTAGTTTTGTTTTCACTTGCTGTTTACTTTCACCTCCACTTACTGTTTGGTTTAGCATCATAATCTCCAGAGGGGTGTGCTGTGAAGAAAGTTAGACATTACCAAGGATATCTTTTCTTTATCCTGGCTTCACTAACCCTAATATATTTTATCAGGCTAAGCAGTTACACACAGGCAGTTATCAAGCCCTTGTTTGTCAGTCCAAAAATGGAGCTCATTCAAATGAAAGAGGTAGTCTTGGCAGCATATAACAGTCCCAAACTACAATACTACAATATGACAATAAAACAAAGCAGTGTATTAACAGTGCTGTGTGAACGTTCATGTGCATTTAGCACTTTAGTCCTTAAGAATGGAAAAAGCACTGCTATATTAACCCTTTAGAGCCGATCGGAGCGGGAACGCTCTGTTATACGTAACTATTTTTAAATCCCAGTAGCACTGCAACCACGTAAGCTAGCGCAAAAATTTTTTTTGCATATGAAACCGGAAGAGTTGTACTTACATCTTATGCCATCAGCTTGTCCTCGGTCACGGTTTCCTTCCACATAAAGCTTTGCAAAAACTGCATAAAAAGCGCTTGCAGGAACAAAAACATAATATTCCAGAAACACGCTTTACCGATCCGATCAGCTGTCCATAACACTTCCTACGTTGGAATAGACGTCAGCGCGAACTTTTGCATTTCCGCCATTACCTGCCCGAAACCGGAAGTGACGTCATTTCCGCGGAAATGTAGTCTTTTTTGCGATCAGGGCCTCAGGGCCTATACTGCTCTTTTTAAAAGTTATCTTTGACTTTATGACTTTCTGTGTCGTTTCTGGGATGCTTAGGACTCATATTGCACTGCTGGAAATAGTTTATTTTGATGCATATGCTGCTTTTTTGCAAATTTGCAGTATAATATTTATTTTCGTTTTTCCTGCAGTGTATAAAAATTGGTGTATTTCAAAAATAAAACTATGAAGACACTCAAAATAAATTTCCTGTGGTGGGAAACTATTTTGTGCAACTTTTTTGTATTTACAGTTTTGAGGGATAAGCCTCTTAAATTTCTCTAACTACAAATATATGTTAAAAAATCAAAAACGATTTTCAATTTTTTTGTAGTTTATTGCACTTTTTTGCAATTTATGTAATTACTATGCACTTAATGAATACATATTATTAAAATCTGGGCTATAATGGTTGTATTGATGTATAGCAACTTGAAATGCTCCCAAAAATGGCTCCACAGCATGTAAAAATATAATATAAGCTCTGGCGGACTTGGTTCTATGGTAGGTCTTAAAGGGTTAATAAAGTCTTACATGTTAGTAGCAAGGAAAGCCAGCCAAATTGCAGGCTGTGTAAGTTAATAGACTTATCAGTACTGCAGCTCCATTATTAAGACACAGGGGAATCTGACAGATTACAATTACGTATTCCATTAAATTAATGTTTAGATGTATGTAAGACAGTTGTAACATTATTCTTTCAGCTACAGCCCCAGTGGTGTTTAAAGGTCTGAGAGCAAGTGAAAAAAAATTAATAAAATAAAACATAATTTAAACATAAGCTTAGACTGCCTTCCAGTTTGGCATAAGTTGAAATAGGTATTGAAATGGGATCATATGATAAGGCTCAAAGAACAACAAAAATGTTTGAAAATTACTAACAGCAACCAGAGAAAAAGCAGGGTAAAGTTGGTGGTCAGAATCTGTATTTCTTACTGATTTCCCAAGACTGAGCTCTTATATGCAGTTTAGGTCTGCAACATAAATGTTGCCTGATACAAATCCTGCTTCATAGCACAGGTCTCTGCTGAAGTTTCACAAGATCACAATGTTTACATTTGGAAAAATTGAGAATACACATAAATTATGACGTTAAAACCATTTAACTTTGGCATTTATTACAATTTTATTGTTAGGAATACAATAATTATTCATTAAAGTTGCATTAACTGCAAATTTACCATCTAATAATAATGGTTATCATAAAAGTAATGCTAGCCACGCTACGTGCGTATTGCTAAGTCATACACAAAAGAAGGAGCCAGAAATTCAGGTCTGAAATGTTTGGAATTAGTTTTTTTGTATAGAAGCTGCAGAACAAATTAGATTACTTATTGTCAATTAATTATTAATTTTTAAACTGGTGTCATTAAAAATTTGTTGTTGTTTTTTTTCCAAATTTGGGATAAATGCAGTATAGCTTTTCTGATCTTATCCCATAACTTCATTAAAAAATTTTACAAGAGGTACCAGCACAACAAAAAGAACTCATTTCCAACTGAATCCATCCTTTTATGCAAGCTCACTGCAACATGTTAAAAAGCAAAGAGAAACGCAGAGGATACAGGATCTTTTTGAGCAAGGAGGTAATTAAAAAAAAAAAAAGACATGATTGCTCTTCGCTTTTTAACATGTTGCAGATATGTTCATGGTAGGCTCCTGTTTCTCTCTTATTATTTGATCTATTTCTTGAAGAGGAAGAGGGACGCACATGTGACCGGTCATTACTGAAGCTCACCCTGACTCCATCTGCTTATTCCACATTCCTCCTAGTAATAATGTATTCAGCCTCTCTTCCAAGCTGCATCCAGCTCCACCTGCTTTGCTCCTGCACCTGTGCTCCCAGAAATTTCAAAAGTAGAGTTTGGCACAATGCTGTGAACCAGTAGGCTTCAAAATAGCTAAATGGTATGTTTACATGTGCTTATAGACTATAAATATGCTCTACATTAAGCTTGTGAAATCCTGAAATGCAGTTTGATGCTGGGTTTTACTGCTTTTAACCCCTAGAGTTACTGTCAAGATAAAGTACATCAAAGCTGCCGGTGGTAAATCAGTGTTTCTTCTTTTTTGGATTGTTTTGGGGTTTGTTTGGTTTTTTTTTTCCTCTGTGTGGAGCAAAAACATCTAAACTAGGATAGACAGCAAAACAGCACCACAGAGCATCAAAAAATGATTTTTTTTCCACCTAACCACCCATACTCGTTAACTACATTGATTATTTTTATTATTACTAGCATTAGTAACTCTTGTGGTGGTTAAGTCCAACTCCAAAAATTTGGATTTACATACTAAATGTTAAAACCAGATACTATAAAAGTTGTGTGTGCACATATTTTATGTTAGATTTAATAGATTTACATGCAGTCTTTAGGCAAAAAGTGATCTTTGACTGGCTGTGTGCCCATATGTAAGTTCTCATGTTGAAAAGCAACAGAAAAGCATATGTAGTACATGTACTAGACAGACCTGTTGAACCACATTTTAACGCAAATATTCATATAACCAATCATATAACAGCAACTCAGTGCATTTAGACATGTAGATATGGTGAAGACAAACTGCTGAAATTCAAACTGAGTACATCTTTTTGTACATCTTTTCCATATGGGTGTGAATGTTTTAATAATTCATGTCAGTACTGTTTGCTCTATATTCCCAAAAGAACATATTAGATTTTCAAAGATATATGAATGCAAAACTGACAGCACTGAAGTCCGTCCCTGCATGCAGCAGGGTTTCTGATCAAACCGCTCTATTAGTCCTGCTCTGCAGCTCTCAGCGAGCTCGACTTGCTGTATTGTTACACGTCTCTACTGCATTAGACGCCAATGTTGTTTCAAATCCATGGCTGGGAATATTCCCCCAACAACTGAACCAACTGGAAGCTTACATTTATGGAAAAACTATAGTGGTTACTTTGCCGCTAAAATAGATTCAGAAACCAGAAAGTCGATATATTGTACATGTTATAGGCAATGGTACATTTTAACATTATAGGTAATGTTTCTAAAAGATCTGTAGAGATCTGGGCGACATTATGTTTTAAAGTTGATGAAGTAGATTTTTTTAAAATCCTTATAGTAATAATCAACAACCACATGATCACCTAAGCAACTCAGAACCCTGCAAATGAAGCAAATTTGTGCCTACAAAGTACAGAAATGCTATAAAAGACATTCCAAAAAGTTTTTAAGAAATGATTGAAACAAATTCTTTGATTGAAACAAAACAAAGAAATAGTGGGCAGGAAATGCAAAGCAAAGACTCCTTAATGACTGCAAAAAACCTGCAGGAAGGTTTAGCTGACACAGGAGAAGTGCTACACCATTTCATTATGCAATTTCAGTGCATTGACAAGGTTTACATGGATGAGTCACTAGATAAAAGAAAAAAACCTACAGTCTCATCGCAGATGTCTGAAGTATGAAAATCGTCATCTCAATAAGCCGTACATGCTGTTGATAAAAAGGTTCTTTGCCCACAATCATCAAATATATTTAGAGAAATGTTCTTCTTTGGTGTTTTGTAGCAGACCTTCAGGACTAATTGAAAAATGTATTCTGATAAATCTAAGTATAACAGTGCAAATTTTAAATTAAGAAACAGAGATTGAAAGGAGGCTGGCTAATTCAAAACAGGTAGATGATCCAAAACTCACCTCAATATGCTGAAACAACTTCCTGAGCTGAAGCTTTCACAGTAACGCTAAACATCATTAAATGTTTAGCGTTAGTGAGACTGAAACCTGCCAGAGGTGTATAAAGTCAAGCACGCGCATGCAAGTCTGCCTTCACAAAAGAGCTTATTGATTTGAAAGCGATACTGAAATTTGATGGCACAGTTGCAACAAGTCATTTGGTGAAATTTGTTCTATACTAGACATTTCTTGATCAACTAAAATTTTAAGTGATGTTATTGCAAACTGAAATCTTTTTTTTTTTGCCTGTCCCGTTTGGCTCTTTTGCCATCAGAATTGTTGTCTAAAGGCAAAGAAAGATGCCCAACGGATTTACTTTACCAAATGGACCGTCCCAGCCTTGCCGTAATGGTCTATTTGATTCACCTTTTATTGTTTATTTTAGTTTTTATTTTCACTTGCTAGAGATGGGACAGACTTGAATGAGGAAAAGAAAAGGGAGAAAGAAAGAGGGGGAAAAAACAGCAGAGAAGAGGGACGGGGATAAAGGGCAAAAAACAAAAACCAACAAAATAAGCAGACAAAAAATACATAAATCAATCACCTGGATCACCTGTTGAGAAAGAAAAAAGAAAACAAGCATTTAACAAGAGATAAACAACATCATGATGATCTATGGGAATATAACAGTAAATACTAAGTGTTAAACATTATTGTGCAGCACGTAAGATCGACAGCGCACAGTGTGCTTTAAGGTAGGAGCCAAAAAGGGTGTAGTTTGTGTGTGTGAGCACCCGTGTGTGCACCTGTGAGCATGAACACACTTGTTTTTAAAAGGTTCCTTCATGTAATGATCTGCTAGAGGGTGTGGGGAGCCACAGCCCCGTCCTCCAGGGCATGAAGCAGGTATGGAGGAGATCAAAACTCCAGACATCCAGAGGCCCCCAGAACACAAGAGACCAAGGAAGACCAACAGAGGGGCAGCCGCGCCACTGTCCCAGAAAGAGCTGAGGAGAGTCCCAGATGAGGGCTCACTCAGCAGCCGTGGAGCAGAAGCCAGGAGGGGTTGCAGTGACGTGCCCGTGAGCTCCGCCGGCAGCCAGCTGTGCCAGAGTGAACGAGCCCCAGGCCGAGCCAGCTCCCCCGCACCCCCACACTCCGCAACCCGCCAGGGAAAGGGGGCCCAGGCCCATCCGGACCGGGGCCCAGTACAGCAGCGCCGCCTGGCCTCACAGAGCCCGGGACAGCCACCCGACCCCACCACAGAGAAAACTGCACCCACCCCGTCATCCACTCATGTTCCAGACTACATGAGACAATAGACGCCCAGGCTGAGATCTTCCTCCACCTCTCCTGTATCTCCCCCTCCTGCAGAGTGAGGTCCTGAAGAGAGGAGAGCTCCTGCAAGATGTAACAACCTCCCCCACCAGTCGAAGAGCCCCCCAGGTGGCTCGATGCACCGGCGGCACCCTGCGCAAACTGAAATCTTATAAAAACTACAGAAACTGCTGAGTCCCAAACTCTTCTGGCATTAACATCAGCACAAAACCTGTGCCGGGAGCTTTGTGATGCCTATGGCCGATCTGTAGATGTAATGTGTAGACGTCCCAGTACTTCTTCCCATGTAAGGTGGTTCTGGGTAGATCTGATAAAACTTGTGTGTGAGTATGTGTAAGTGATCTGCAAGTAATGTTCTTATTTATTCCAAAATATGCTTGCATTTTGGAATATCTAATGGGGCATTCCCATGACTCATTAGACTGATAACTTTCTGTGCATGCCACAATTACTGTTTAATTTTCTGCGTTTACTAAATTAAAAAAAAAAAGTAATTGCATTCAATGAAAGGGCCACATATATATCTAATGCAGTGGGGTTGTATTTAAAAAAATAATTAACAGAACATGGAATTTGATGATAGATGCGCAGACATATGCATACAACTATAAGACATCTAAAGTTGTGAATGTAAAGCCTGTGTCACTAAGTCTTGGAGAAAGATTTGAAAACGAGTGATTCCCATTCATTTATTGCTTCCATTGTATGCTTTTGTATTAAATATCTTGCAGCCATAAAGCAGGTCAAGTAAAAGCAGACCTAGAGTGTAAGTGCAATCAATGAAGGTGTTACTTGGAAGGAAATTTTCTCGGCTCTAAGGGATGATTAAGCTGAAAAAGAAATGACTGTGTTAGAGAATTCCTAAATAGCGACTCTTCTATCGAACCTAGACACCCCCAGTTTCCAGTAATGAAAAGAAGTAGGAAATGTTACCATTTATGTGTGACGGTGATGAAAGTTCGGATCTTATTAGCCGAGGCTTACACGGAGAAACTGAAAAGCTTCGGGGAGAGCAAACATTTCCTATCATGTAGGGTTCTGTAAAAAAAAATCTTGTATGGTCTTTTTAAGAAGTCTCCTGGCTGTTTTAAATTCAGGGGTTTGACCCGGTGAAGGCATAATCTATAACACTGTCCTCATCACAGAGTTTCTCTCCTGCTTCCTGGTGAATAGATTTTGTATCCCTTGTGTAAGAAGGGTTTCTCAGTCACAGACAAGGGTGCTACTATTCTGCTCTGCTGTGGCTTACAAGCTCTCTCTGTCACTGTCACGTCTCCTCTTCACTAACTCATCTCGAATTCTGCCTGTTATATACTTCTCTCCAATCTTTCTGCCTCCTTGTCTGTTTTATATCCCTCAAATGTATATACCTCCTCACTAAGATATCCTTCTTTTTCTCTAACTTCCTTTTGATTATTCCTTTCCCAGCTACTTGTATTATCTCGCATCACGGTGCTGTATATCTGCGCTCCACCCTCGTGTCTTCCCAGCTTCATTTAACCTACTTGCTTTTCATATTTTTCCTCCCATAATTTCGTCTTTGACAGACTTACAGTGTGTTTTGTTCCACTTTTGTCATCCATCACCTGCTCGTCGATCTCATCATCAATCTTTTTTTCACAACACTCAAACTGTTCCTTTACAATTCCTGTGTCCGTGTGTCAGTGGCAGTGCCTGGATTTAAATGGAAGGCAAAGCAAGACTCGTGTACAAGTGCATGCTTTGCCTTTGAAATCCATATTAGAGCCAATTTATTTAATGACTCGCTGTTTTTGCATGTCCCCAGGCTCACGTCCCCGTGACTGTGGTGATCTGTATGCCAGTGGACAGAGAGAAGATGGCATCTATTCTGTGTTTCCTATTCACCACCCTTCAGGCTTCCAGGTCTACTGTGACATGACAACAGACGGTGGAGGCTGGACGGTGAGTCAGAGAAAAACACACTTTTGTATCACAGTGAGCACACACCCACACACAGCTTTTAACCCCTGTGTGTCTCTCCCCGAGGGAGCAACATTCACTCTTTTGGTGCGCTAGGGTAGTAATCAAGATGTATTCAGGGAATGCAAGGTACTAGAAGGTCATTTTATTAGGTCTGCTTTTTAAAATCTGCATGTATGAACCGATTACCTAACCCTTGTCTTGAGGGAAGTTTTGCAATATTTTTTTGGACAACAATGGACTTATTAAATGTTGCTGGTTAAATATAAAGTTAACAGTTACTGGACGAAGCAATGTGTGCAATATGTCATGAACACCTTGAGATTTTTTCAAATTTGGGAAAGTCTTTACTTTAAAAAAAACTGATTATAATTTGGTGGTTGAAGCATATATGAATGAAATATGAAATATAAATAAAATATATTTTGTGCCATACAGTACCATGCAAACGTCTTGAGTCACCCCATCCATCCATCCATGTATTTTCCTCTGCTTATCCAATTCAGGGTCGCAGAGGGCTGATGCCTTTCCCAGCTGCCCCCCTTAATTCTTTATGATTTCCTAAGGAGTCGAAATTCCTTCCAATTTTGTTAAAGTGGTCTTGTGCAATAGTTCTCCACACTTTCTGAAGGCCTTTCAAAGTCTTTCTTTGGACATTACCTGCTTTTTAAATTACTCCAGTAATTGTACTTGATCTTTTTGTTGTTGGTGTTAGCTACTTAACACTGATCTAAGAAGCATTTAAGCATAAAAACATCACCTAACTCAAGGGATGAACCGCTCTTGTGCATACACATAACATACAACAGCAAAGAAACTATTTAAATTGTATTGTATCTTTAGGTACTTTTTACTACTGCAAAAACACATAATCTCTTCCCAGTTTATTAGCTGAATCTCCTAAATATGACAAAGGTAACGTAGTTTGACAGGTATAAGATAACATTTTTGCACTAACAAGCTGATTCCCAAAGACCTATTGGCTGAGAAATGTCTTCGCATGATTTACAATGTGTCCTTAAAAAATCTGAAAAGAGTTGGAGACAAAATATGATGTGGCAGTTCTAAAAGAAACTAAGTACAGCAGATGAACAGGATCTCACGATCATGTCCATAAGAAACAGGAGAAAATCCAGCAAAGACCTGAGACATGACTTGATAGAAGCATCGGGCTCTTTGGCTGATCCATCTACTTTTCACTGAAGCCTCATTAGAAATGGTGTCAGTGGAAGGGTGTCAAGAAGCCATTTTTAAGGAAGTAAAACGGGGGGGAAAGGCTGACATATGCCAAATTACACAAGAACTGGACTCAAGATCATTGGTACCATGTTTTATGGAGTGATGGGCAATGGGTGGAATTATGAACACAGAAAAGTCTGATTGGCAATGGCTTCATTTTTCAGCATGACAAGGAAGTCAGAAGAACCCACAATGGAACAATATGAGTCATGGATTGGCCTCGTCAGAGCCCACCCCTCAACATTATTATTAAAATTGGAACAAAAAGGCAGCAAACATCCCTTTAAAAGGCTTTGAAGGTCTTCAAGAAGCCTGGAGAACTGTTCCTGAAGACTACTTAAAGAAAGCTGCCTAAGAGACTTCGCACTCTGTTGGCCTGATATATATATATATATATATGCTGTATATCAGCGTATATTTGCACAGTACTGTAGCTCAAGAATTTTCACATAGATACATGTCTAAACTCTGGTAAAATTATGAAGTTGTGACATTTTATATCCAAAAGTATTGTCTAATTACTAAAACAGAGGTTTCCTGCTCATGATTTGCTTTTAATTTCAAAAACATAATATTCGTGACTCATAATTTAGGTGACAATATCAAATGAATAAAGCAGAAAAGGAAAGCCAGTATTACAGGGGCAGTCACAGCAGAAGATGATGACACCTTTTGTTTTGTAAATGCTCAATAAAGGTTAAGTAAGTGCTGTCATCATGAGTAGAGATTCAGATACTCTTTTGCTTTGCCCGTGCTGAGATTTCTTGTAGAAAAAATACAAAGAAAGCATATTACAGCATCTGACTTTATGCGTAATTCCATTCGCTGTGCATCAAACTCACCGGAGAAAATGTTTTCATTATAGCTGACAAATTCCTGCACTGATTGTGTGTTTTTCGCTTTGTAATTCTTGCAATCTTGTCTTTGTACAGTAATATTTTGTATTTAATTAAGAAAAAAAAAGAGATATTTTTGTTTCCTAAGAATGTGGTTTTTCTTTGATCAAATACATGTCAGCTGTCTGGCCTTGTTAAAGCAAACATCACGGTTTAAGTGAGACTGTATACTGGATGCACTGCATCTTTGGGGAATGAAAGACAAGCGAGGTGAACAAACATTTACACAGGGATGTTTGAGGTTATATTTGGAAGCGTGGTTTAGATGTATCTCACACAAAACACACACGGAGGCACACGCACACACTCTTACTGGTTAGAGCCATTTATGTCTATTTGTTCTAAAGCATAATGTAGCAGCTGTCAGGAAAGCAGAGCAGTTTTTAATGGAGGACTAAGACTCTGAAACTGAAGCTGCACAATCCAATATTTTGATATATAATAGGTTGTGATACTTGTAAGTAAAACCAAGAGCCCGGTTTTTCAGCTCTGTCCCATGTATTTGAATGGATAGTTAAAAAAAATCTATTCAATGAGCTGTTAAAGAAAAAGATTTCTGCTTCTCGCAAAGTAACATAAGCAGCATTAAAAGTCTTCTACATCCTTTAAGGGAATAATTAAATCTCTCCCATTTATAAAGGTTAGGGTGCAATGCTGCCTTGTTTATTCTTTTTTTTAAATGGATAGTTAAAACTCCTTGAAGGCTTTCCTCCTGAATGTGTGCAGAACTTTCAAAGGTTTAAAGGAGAGCACACAGTTTCAAACCTCCAAACTACTTTGCTCGCAGTCTGTGGCTGCAATCACAGCTATATTGTCTGCATTTTACGCACTAATTGACTGTTTATACTGGCGGACGTATTATGCCGCTACAGTCATTATGCACATTGTCAAGCTTAATAAGGAAAAGAAGCACAGCAAAGGCAAATGTAGTCTGAAATAGGTATCCTATTATACTGCGTCTGAGTTTGCTTTCCACATCCGCGACAGTGACATAAGCACATATAAAATATCAGCTCAAGTCGCTGTTTAATCGGCATGTCAGTGAATTGTGCGTGCATGTGTGTGCACTTGTAAACCAGTGACTAACTGCGTGAGATAGGCAAGGTCGTACCCTCCTATCATCAAATAAAGCCAAACTGTCAGAATGACAGAGTGCTTAGCCCAGCATGATGGAATAGAGCTACATACCAGCCTGTCAGTGGATAGCAGCTTGTATGTGTGTGTGTGAGTGGGAGGGTGTATGTGTTCGTGTGTCTGTGCATGAATTACTGTTTGTGCATTAAAGCGAGCATACTTCCACAAAAACAGTTTCTGAACGTGAACGTGCTTTCCTGTCAGAGTTCCCGTCCGTTTTCCGAAAGATGCAGCAGTGTCAAAGTGAGCAGACTTTGAGTATGGTCCTATAAAAGGATTAACAGCTCCGATTGAGGTGATAATATAGCAGTTACTGATCCGGCCTGGTGTGTTGAGCTGATTGTGATAACGCTTGAGCCTCATTAAGAGATCAGTGTGGTGTGATCCAACTGGGGCAGGTAGGAAGAGGAGATGCATGGTGAGTTGAGTGGCTTAGTGCCTGTCTGACGGCTGAGCTTAAATAAGGAATGAGCCATATGCTGCCACCTCATTAGCATACTGACATACTGTAGCACTGTTGCAGAGGCTGCTGCAGACACACTGAAAGATGAGCAGGTTACTCGCAGAAGGGAGGGAACAGAGGAGAGCGAGTGGGACTCGGAGGAGACAAAGAAGGGAGTGGGCTTGATGAAAACATCAGAATCCAAAAGGGAGGAAGAGTGATAACAAGGATGCAGGGATTTAAAAAAAATAATACCATAAGTGAAAAGGAATTAGATCGCTCCCCGTACTTTGAAATGGATAATTCAAATGCAATCAAATGTTTCTGTTCTGCAGTATTTGCAGTGAAAAGGTGACCTTTAGGGAGCCTTGTTAATTGTACAGCTGTCTTACATAGATTTAGATGTCAGTCAGCAGAGCTGTAGCATCAGTCAGTGATGACCTTTAGAAGAATGTGTTTTCAGGGTCTGTTCACTTGTCTGTACCTTAATAATACAGCAGACAAATATGTTCACCGGATATCACCAATAGCAGTTCCCATAGTTTTAGCATTTGGAGGGCGTTAATGTGTGGGTTCGCCTGGACGATTTCTGTTTCATTGTTCTAATAGCACCCTATAAGATTTGCCTTTAGAAAAAAGGGCAAAAATTAGAGACCACCAGCTGTTTTAAATGGCAGCATGTTCAAAGAAAATGTGTTCCATAATGCCATGCATGACTCATAATCAGACCAAACCAACACAGCCACCCACAAAATCCACTATTTCTAACATCACGAATCTCTTCTGAAACTATACATTAATAATAACACATAGTTAAATTCTAGTTTCTACTTTTTCCATCAAGCTGTCCACACTATGAAGGGTGATTTTTGCAATGATCTGGTTATGAGAATAAAATATTGGTACTGTGTCAAACTACAAATATGCTGTGATAATATTAGGATACACATATAATTAATTATAATTATAATTAATAAAACAATTAGGGTGGAGTTTACTGCAAAACAGAAATGGGAGATAATTAAAATCACAGAGGATAATTACAAGCAAAATTAAAAGCATATTTGAAAATAAGAATGAGACAGTTAAAAATTGAACTAAAATTAAAAGGTTAAAGAGAAAAGATGAATTTTTAATTGAGATTTGAAAACTCTTAGTGAAGCAGTGTTGATCACTCTAGGATATAAGGAATTGCATTAATCCAGCCTGGGTGTGATAAAGGTGTTGACCACCTTTTCAAGGTTTTAAAAGAACAGAAGGGTTTGGCTTTAGCTAAGAGTCTTGACTGAGAGAAGCCAGCATTGACGACAGATTTAATCGGCAAATCTAATTTGGGAGCAGAAGTCAAGATTATAACAAGGTTCTTTACATGAAGTTTACAGCATGAAGTTAGAGATCTGAGGGATGGAGTCAAATTTGTGAACTGTGCTGCCTGGCAATGAACAGGGTTAATAAAAAACATATAGGATTTTGGTTTGGTTTTCACTGAGGGTTAGAAAATTCACTGACAGCCAAGTTTTAATCAAGTAACGCCAGTTTTTTTATTTTTTTTATTTTGCGCAATAAAAACCAAAGGAAAACAATGCATTACATAGCTAACAAATTTGGGAGCTATTGCAGTTTCAGGAACCGGATGCATTAAAGCTGCGGTCTCGTTACATACAGGAAAATCTCACTTAAAATAAAAAAATAATAAAACAAAAACACACAAGTGTGCAAAAGAAACAGCCAGTTTTTTCTCTGTTGGGTCTTAATGGCTTAATGTAGAAGCCTTTACCTTACAATAGTCCCCCTGGGGTGACTGCAGCTGTGATTTGGCCATTTATAAGTAAAACTGAATTGAATTGAACTAAATTGGCTGCTTGCAAACTGCAGATGCTGTAAAGTAGGTTGTAACGTGGTGAATACTTAGAGAAAGGTTTTTGTTTGTTTGTTTTTTTACTATAATTAAAACATGTAATAACTGGAAAAAAACAACAGCCTTTTACACAATCAATAAATAAAGAGTTTAGAGGCTGCATGGGAAAAAAAATGGCCGTGTACCAGGTTGATTCAGAGACTGAGATAGAAAATTGTAGATAAAGACTAAATGTAGGGTTTTAGTAACTGTCAAGTGAGTAGAGTGGTGGTACCTTTATACGAAAGACAAATCAATAACTAGAATAACATGCTGAGTTTTCTCGACTGTAAGATACTATGCAGAATATGAGTTTCCCGCACTGCAGGGAGTATCCTCTATAGCACGATGACTCATATGTCAAATAGATATAAATGTGTTTTTTCCATTTTTTTTTTAAAGAGAAGACGCTAAACAGGATAAAAATCAATGAGCAGCAGCAAAAAAAGATGTATCAGATCAAATCTATGTTGATAAATCATAATGATATTGTTAGTCAGAGTTAACATACTAGTTTTGACAGAGGTGCGCATCTTGGATAGGGCTAGTATAGTACACAGTAACCACCATTAGTGTATTTTAGTGCTTGAAGAGAAGAGAAGAGAAGAGAAGAGAAGAGAAGAGAAGAGAAGAGAAGAGAAGAGACATTTCATGGAGGTTGATGTGAATGGTTGTCAGAGGAAATTGGTCAGTATTTCCTCACTGCCATAACTCATGCCCCAGAGACTGTTGGACAACAGAGGTAGGAGGGATGATGGCAGATAGGACATAAAAGAAGAAAGCTGTCATTACCTGCTCCCAAAACACACACTCAGCACTCATAAAAATAAGTTATGAAGTGTTCAACTATCTATACAAATAATCAAAGAAACAGAGATGCCTGTACATATATATATATATATATATATATATATATAGCCAGAGTAATCCTTTGGGCAAGCATTGCCATCTGCAAAAGGGTGATTTCAAATGCCATTTAAACACATTCTCACGGCTTAGGGTAATGTCTTCTATTATTACTATTTTATTTGTTAAAAGGAAGGGCCTAAAAATGACCACAGCATAAATAATTAATGAGAGTAGATATATCAAAGTGCTCTGCGGGTCTGCATTATCAAATGGTGCTTTTATCGAAAGCACTGCAATCACTCTCAAATATTCAATTCAGCTAAGAACTGAAATGTAAAAGTTTTTGAGATTGAATGTACGATTGTGTGCATGTTGTATCACTCCTCAGGAGGCTTAGAGTGCCTTTTTGAGCATGTCGGAGGCGACGCTATAGGCTTTTCAGCATCTCTATCTGACTCGCAGGTTCTTCAATATTTCATGCCTGTTAGTTTATTGGTTTGAAAAATAAAGCAAATCCAGGATGGAAGTTTCTCCAGTTGTTTCATATCTCTAAATGATCTGTAAGGCACAGAATTGAAAACCTACGAGTACAATCTCACTTCTGTTTAAAGCATGCATTTTTCTTTTTAATGTTTAGTTTGCACACTCAACAGTCACTCTATCCAAATTCAATTTACTTTTCTCGACAATGAAGCAAACCTCTGTTTTCACCCTAAATATCTGACATAAAGAAATAATATTGTGGTGCTGAGACAGAGCATGAGCTGTCCACTGGACGCGTTACAGCAGGCAGAGTCAGACATGTCCTTTAGGATATTACTGCCATTAGGCTGGGATGAGTGTTTTTTGGGAATGGGGAAGGTTAGACGGCTGTGGGAGAGATGCTGCACAAACATTTGCTAATTCTACATTTCCTATCTGAGCAAGCACGCGAACAGGACTCTTGATATAGCTGCTGCTACCGTTTAATGGAAAAGCCTCAAGCCTCATCTCGAGCCACTTTTCATTTCTTTCTGTTTTGCTTGGAAACACATAGCAATACATGAAGTAAGGCAGAAACAGAGGTCGTACAGCTTCTTTAAGTAGTCTTCAGAATTTTCAAGGACATTCAAAGCTCTTCTTTGAATGTTGGCTCCATTTTGTTCCAGTCATTGTTGTGATGATCCCACACTGCTTCAGTAATGTTAAGGTCCGGGCTCTGGGGAAGCCAAGACTGCTAGTGTCCCATCGTGTATTTTTCTCTTCAGGTATTTTACAGCATTGGCAGTGTGTTGAAAGCACGAAAAATGAGGTCACTGACAATCAGATGTTTTCCAAATGCTGGATCAAAATCTAATGGTACTTTCATGGGTTCATAATTCAACCAATTTTAACAACGTATCCAACACCACTGAATGTAATGTAGCCTCAATCCATGACAGCCGTCACTGTGTTTTACAGATGGCTGTAGATGCTGTTTCACTTCTCTCCTGACCTCCTCAGTACTTACAGAATTTTCAAATTTGGATCCATCACTCCGTATGACCCGTTGCCACTGATTTTCAGTCTAGTTCTTGTGTAAATTGGCATGTGTGCACCTTTTCTGCCTGTTTCCCCTTCCTTATGAATGGCTTCTTGACAGCCATCCTTGCACTGAGTGAATAGTAGATGAACCAAATGAAGGGCCAGATGTATTTCTCAGGTCCTGTGTCAGGTCTTTGCTGGACTTTCTTAAGAGCATGACTTTCAGATAGTGTTCATTTGCTGTGTTTTTTTTGTTTGTTTGTTTGTTTGTTTTTTTGTCTGCCACCTCTTGTTTTGTCCTCTAAGGACACACTGGATGTCATCTTGAGTTATGGCAAGTGTTTAGCTAACAGCTCTTTGGCAATTACCTTGTTGGTGCAAACTGTGCAAGCCTTGGCATTCTTCATAGATATAACTAAAGCGGTGGGAACAAATTATGTGTTATTACAACAGACTAAAACAGTTTCGTTCTTTGTCTTTTTGGCGCAGGTTTCTGTCGTGCAGACACAACAATAGTCCCTCCTTGAGTTAGGTCCATTTTTATGCTGGAATGATTCAGAATTCAGTGTTAAGTGGCTAAATAACAAATTTCAAATGACAAAATAGAAAAACAACTGCTTTGTTTTTTTGTTGCTTTGTTTTTTTCTTTTCTTTTTTTTTTTAATAAATTTGTTTTTAGCTCTTTGAATGCAAAATATAAAACAACAAGGGCTGGCTTTAGACTTTTGCACAGCACTTTATATAAGTAAAGCTTATACTGGCTTTACAGTTTTTCTCAAATGTTAAAACACAAAAGCCAATCCTGTAACCCAAATGACCAGTAGTCTAAACACATTTACTAAATGTAGCCACCATATTCCAGTACCATAAACACATGTCACATGAAGACACAATTCACAAAACACAACCCTCTGTACTCATAAATCTAAACACATTTTTCCTTGCTAAAACACATGTTGCAAAACAACTCTGCTCATATCCTCAAATGAAAGCCCATGTGATGCAAAATGCTTGCCACAGTCACCAATCTTTGAACACAGGGAACACACCTGGCGTCATTCACTACACACAATGACTCAAAATTGAAGACACTTGTTGCTAATGCTGTACCCACATGTAAAAGCAAGTTCAGAGTGCACAGTATGCTGAAGGTTCCAAACAAACACAATGGATGAAGGCAGAGTCAGGGGAAGAGGAATTTGATGCAGAGGAGGGAGAAGAGCTGGCCCTGGAAGAAGAGGAGCAGGCCAATGAGGAAGAGGAGTTCAAATGAGAGGAGGAAGAGGAGCGACCAACGAGGAAGAGGAGAAGGCCAACATGGGAGAGGAGAAGGTCCAGGAGGGAGAGCAAGACAACCTCGTACCATCATTACGAGATGCGAGCAACAGCTCAGCGACATGATGCCGCACAGTGATTGTGGTGTGTGTGGTGTGAATAACGTAAATAAAAAAACTTCACACCCTGTTCATGTTTTCAAGATTACTGTTGTGTGCAATAGATTCTGTTTTTGCATTGAGTTGTGTTACAGTAGTGTACGTACATGCAGGATTTTCTATAGATTTATACTACTCATATGAAACTCACAAATCTAAATGCCTAATCCTCTGCAGAGATCTACGACGATCCGTTACTGTATAGTTTCTAAAATATGCATTGGCAGTTATGGAACAAAGAACCTTCTCACAAATTGAGCATTGTGTTTTCAATTGTTTTGCTGTAGTGTGTAATGCTGTGTATAGTGTTTACAGTTTTGACAACTTCGAGCTGCTCTCTTGGTGTGGGAGTTTGAGTTTTGCAGTGGGAAGGTGTGGTTGTGTTTATGTAGCTTTAGAGAAGGGTGTTGTGTTTGGACATTGGGGGACCTGGTGGTAACGTTTGTGACATGTGTTTTAGCATTTGAGAAAAACTGTAATAAATAAATCAGTTTTAGCTTCTTGTATCTTGGCACGCGCCACACCAGTGTGATGCTAAATCCCAAAGTCTTGTACTGCCCTTGATCTTTGTCTACATGCAGACTTTAGAAGAATGTTTACAAGCCCTAGCAGAGATCTACCTGTGTTAACCCGGTTTCTCTTAATCCTTTCACCCCACCCAAAAAAGGGAAAAACAGATTTCTTATTTATATGATGTTTCTGAAATCAGGTTACCCCTGCAAGCCAAGAATAATCTTTTTTACTTAAGCACATGTAAATGCAGAAATATGTGTGTAAGCAGGAGTGAAAAAATAAAAAATAAAATAAAAAAATGCTTGTGGATTGTGTTTGTCCTTCTGTTCTCATTTGCTGCTGCTGTGTTTGGAGCACATCTGTCTTTCTGATAGGATTATAAAACATTCACCAGCAGATGTTTGCACTCCTCTTTGAAGATAGCAATTGTGCAGACTGTTGTGGATTTATGAGTGCTTTCATCAGACAGTGTTGAATTTGTCACTATATCATCAATATTCTTAACAATGTAATCAAACTGTTAGAAGCTCCTCTACCAGTCTGTTTTGATCCATCTTATGAAAAGGAGCACGGAGCTGCTTTTGGAGCTGATTTTATTAGCATCAAGTCATGTTTTGTGTATTTATTTTATTTATCTTATTTTCCTCCTGTCTACATGTCTATCTTGGCTATTTCCACATTGTGTCTGTTTTCCATAAATGCTGCTTTAAAAAAAAAAAAAAAAAAGATCATTCCTGTGTGATTCAGTTTGCCTTTATAGCAGATATATTAAGCGCTCAGGAAGATGTTACCATTTACCTTCAGGTAGTGAGCAGAGCAAGTGACATCTGTTGCCAAAGCACCAAACATATAAACATAGTGTGCTCACAGCATGTAGCCTATATGCCAAGAGCTAACAAGCTATTGGCATAATGCCTTTTTTCCACCCAGTCACATGCCAGACTGTAAATCTCCCAGAATCAGCTTTTGAGTGCTTGTGTTGATTCTTCCCTGTGTTCTGGTCTGTCAGTCAGGGTGTCCGTCTGTGCACGCTGCAGGCTCCCAGTAGTTGACAGAAAGCCTGCTGAAGAGCTTAAGGCAGCTTGTTAAGTAGCCTCCATCTACTGCAGAGATTACAGGGAGCTTAATGTAATCATGCCTGTGCAATAGCCCGTGTGTTGGGTGAGATGGTCATTAAGGAGTGGAGATTTGCTTGTTAACGTTGTTTCGGCCATTGTTTTTTTGTTTGGTTTTTTTCACTGCATTTCTTGTTTGCCTGTTTAAACGGTCCTCCTAAAACTACTGACTGTATTTGCATAGAGCATTTAGATGTTGGCCTGATGCTAGTCTTGATTTATTTTTATTTTTTTTTTGCATGTGTGTGTGTCTGTGTCTAGCCAGTGGCTGCAGGCCCTAAACCCAGAGTCCCTAAATGCAGGGGTTACTTTTTTTTCAAAGAGGTGTCAAGTGAACTTGACTTTTACATGTCTAATACTTAAATGATGTTGATTTGGTGACACAGACACTCTGACAATACATGTTACAGGAGCTGCTGGCACCCTCAAAGCTATTTTTCTTCATCTGTACAGCCTTGTAAATAACTGCTCCTCAAAAAATAAGGAAAAAAAACAAGGGAACAAAGATCCACTCCACTGAGTTAACAAAAATACAGCTGTTGCCACTGCAATTCTGACTTGTACCCTGTGACATACTGTCATAAACAAAATAATACCCTGTTAGTATATCCACATAGGTATAATCCAGCTATATATGTGTGTGTGTGTGTGTGTGTGTGTGTGTGTGTGTGTGTGTGTGTGTGTGTGTGTGTGTGTGTGTGTGTGTGTGCACCTGGAGACAATAATAAACAGCTCAGTGCCATAGCTGATTATTTTCTCTTTGGAACTACAGTGTACTAGTGGCAGTCTCAAAATTTTATTCTAATATTCCTAAGGGAAGAATCCCATCAAACTTGTGTAGGTAGGGCCAACAGAGTTGGCAATCGGGAACAGGTTTATTTAACACAGGCAGCTCAAGGCTCATATTATCCATGTGCACTGTTTCATTTCAGCTCAGTGCATTTGACTGTCATTCACAGATGCACTATTTTCTCCGTCTGTGGTGTGTTTGTGTCACGGCAGAGCTGTGTGCTACCTTGCTGTAAGTGCATTAATAAAAGCTTCCAAACATGGGTCTATCTGTCTTAAGGCTTTGTTTGAGAATGACAGTTTTGTTTAGACTTAACAGCTGGCACCTAGGTCTCGTCCGATGTGGTGGAGGGACTGTGGATTTTTTTTTTTTTTTTTTTTTACTGCCTGTCCTCTGATTTATCAGAATAGCCCCCTCTGTGCATTTACAAATCAACGCTGGGTTTCACTGCCTTTTAGCAAAACATATAGTTTGACGGCATGGACTGGCAATTCCTATAGCTTGCTCGGGGAGTCTTCAGATGAAGGGAAGAGAAGTGAGCCTTTATTGAAATAAATAAATAAATCAATAATGCATGAGGGATGAACCTTAATAATCCATTCAGGGAACTTGATTTATAACAGTTACTTACTTAAAGAATTGATTGTACTATGCTATGATACTTTTGGTTTTTTTGTCTCAAGTTTCCTTTAATATTGACTTATTGTTGTGATCCCAGCCTGTATTCACAGTGGGCTTTGTAACTTCGCTTTAGGGTGGTTATATACTTTATGTTGTGTTAGTAAACCCCAGCATCCGTTGCTGAACCCTTTAATAAAACTGCTGCTGTATCATAACTGCAGTTCTCAGTCTGTGTACGGCGGGAGCACTGCCTGCCCCTCACCCACATAGAACAAGTCAGCTTCTGACCTTAGCAGAAACAACTTTGATGTCAGGTACAGCCCTCTAGCTAGACATTGTGTGTGAGGATTTGTCATTTGGGATGTTAAGCTGCATCCTAGTGGAAACTGTGTGTGCGTGTGTGTGTGTGTGAGCGTGTGAAGAGGCATACACTCTGAACTGGGTGACTGATTCCATTTCCTGTTTTTTGAAGGTGCGGATGAAAAGCTGTGGGGGTTTGGGGGGAATTTTTGTGACACAAAAATTCTTTTACAATGCGTTCTGACACAGTGCTGACCAGTGTTCGGAGAAAGTTCTGCATTAATGATCATAATGTAGGGATCAGAGCAGACAGCAGTCAGTCACAGCCTCACTCAGACTCTGTGTGCATGTGGATGAGTGAAGTGTGAGGTGCTGAATTTAGTGCTGGATGCTATAAATCAAATCAGGGGAGTGAAGAGCTCCACTAGGATGGATGATTCATAGTGCGAGGTCCAGGAACACATCAACAGGAGAAAACATATTCAGGATAAAGAGGCAGCTGACCGTCACTGGCCTCAAATTTCTGCACATTCTTTACTCAGACATGTCAGCGATGAAAGAGGCCAGAGACAGAAAGTTTGTATTACTCATTGACTTCAAAATTAGAGTGGGAATAGACACATTTTTGCTTTTATCACCATGAAGTAAATGTTGATTGCTAAATTTAATGGCTATAGAGTTACAAAAATAAAAAATAAAAAAACACCAATGGCATTTAGATTGGTTCCCTTCGAGTCGCTCTTTCACTGCGCAATTATATCTGACACCAGGTACTCAATCTCCTGGGAAAATGAAGGGTCGATTTTGCATCCAAAACAGACAGCGCACTTTGTTTATATTCTCTCCAGGTAGTGGAAATGGTGGAATTTGTAACAACCTGTTGAATTGTTTAAACTTTACCTGGTAAAAGAGAAAAGAGCTCCGTAGCTGGAAAAGACAGTGAAGCCGAGGAATCAGAGTAATGGGAACAAATGTTGACTGTAACCTATTTAACACTCATTATGTCATAATAGAACACAAATGCGTTACAATGGCTGGAATATATATGTAAAATAAATAAGTACATGAATATTTAAACTCATTGGTTGTGTTTAGAAGCAAATTAGCAGTGTTTCAAATGTATCTGTACTCATACAGACAAAGGTTCAGATTGACTACACGATCAAGCACCCACTTTAACATCTCTACACATTTTTTTTTCCCCACTCCAAAAAGCCTCGCTTCATTCCACCTCCCAGTGTTGATCAGTGCCTTTCCCTCCTCAAACATGTGAAAGAAAATGATTGGTGTCTCTGCAGAGGTTCATGTCTCCAGGGAAGATACACACACAGAGAGAGATTCTGACCTTCAGGGTCAACATGCAATTAAACCTCAGATGGGCTCTCGAGTCTTACAAGAATACTGGCTGTGGAGGGAGACATGGCTAGCAAGACAAGAATGTTAACCCTGATATGAACTGAACTGCTTGTTGGTTATCCTGCTTTTGTAGAGTACTGCTCCACGTGACCACTCACCAATGCTGCAGAAGTGATTCACAGTATCGGGGTAGCTGGTACACCAGTATCTCTGATTTTGTGTCAGACAGCAACCCCTGAATTACAGAGCTAGTGGGAAAGGTTAATGAAGACTCGAACATCAGCTCCAAGGATGGCTGCTGACCTTTTGTATAGGAGCTAACAAAAATGAATTCTAAAGCAGTGCCTTCATTTCACCCGAGCAGTTTTTCCCTTTATGTTTCAGTGTCAGCGGGACAGATGTTTGAAAGCATGGTGTAAATCTCTCATGTCTATCTTTTATCCGACATGTGTGTTATATGTAAGCATGTAAGCAGCTAGACAGATTTCATTTGAGAGGTAACGGGAAAATAAAAGTCATTTTTTTCAACGACACATTTGCTTCACTGCTGTAACACAAAATACCACAATTTCTATTTTTATTTATTTATTTTTTGTACATAATTTACATTATAAGCCAATGTTACAGCAATTAATATCATTTTTTTCAAAAGTCTTTATCCTGTAAAGCCTTTTTTTAATGAGTGAAAAGTTTTGTTTTTTTTAAAAAGGAGAAACATGCAGATTTATTTTTTCATTTGTGTAATTTTTGCGACATCTGACATTTTTGTGTAATTTATTCCCGTTTTTCCAGAAAACAAAATCACACTGATGATGTAGAGGTCTGGAAATCTCACAAAACACATGTATTAAACATGATTGATGATGAGATTTGGTGTTACAGGGTTAAATATTAGCTGCTTTTGTATCAAATGTAAGATGAACATTTATGAATATGAGCTCGGGTTATGTATAGTAGCTCAGGTTGCAGATCAGGTTTTCGTGGATGACAGTTTGATCTTCAGCCGCTCCACTTTCAGAGGTTTCCTTTGACCACTAAAGTTGTTCCTGATAGCAGGTCATCTGCCATGCATGGCAGCTGTGTCACCACTGGTGTGTGAATTTTCCAAGCTATTATTTCAAGTAAAAGTTCAAACTTTCAGAGTCTTGGAAATGCGGAAAACGCAGCTTAAATCCCAGAGATTACATGTCTGCTATTTTCAGACAGCTTCCCTGCATACGCTTGACACCATGTGGTAATTGTAGTAAGCAGAACATGTTAACACAACATGACTGTCATTAACTCCTTTCTGACACAAAATGTACAATATGTGTTAATAATAATAGAACTGAATTATAGTGCATTTGCCATCCATCCATCTGTGCTTTCAGCTGCTGGGATGTGGAAATGAGCTACACTCTAACCCTGTGTATGAATGATTAATAATATTATTTACAGTCGAGACAGTATTTGGACAGTTATATGCGCAGCAGTGGAGTGCCAGGTTTCAGCTTTAATTTTAATTTCTGTTTTGCATCAATATTTAACAAAGTGGGTGGTAGTCGTGGCCCTTTAAAACACATGGAACCCAAACTGCAAGGGTTCAAAATAAAATTGGACACTTGGTTATTAAATCTTTCTTGGAGAGCTATCTGTCATTTCAACCGTAGTTCACAAACCAAAAACTGCACACATGGCTCATGGAGAGTTTATTTAGAGTTGCCATTCAGACTGAGGGGGAGCTGTCTGTGAAAAAAGCTCTGCCTTGCTCTCTGATATATGTGAAGACTGTCATAGCGAGAGGCAGGGTACACCCTGGCCAGGTCGCAAGTCTTTCACATTTAATTCGTGGGGTTGAATTAATGAGCTGCATTAACTGTTTAGGCATCTGGGGCTCAAGAATAATTAGACAGTTGACAGATAGATTTAGATAGAGTTTTATGCCCAGGTGAATTCCAAATTAAGAAGACAAAAGACCTGGAGTTTATTCCAAGTGCTGAACTTGCATTTAGTTACTGTTCACCACAACTCTCAATATGAGGTCCAAGGAGATGTCGATGCAAGTGAAAACCCAAATTAATCTGTTAGAGGGAAAAAAGTTTAGGAGTCACTTTAAAAAGGCGTGTGATGGAGATCAGGGATTCTGTTACATTTCCCAGTATTATTATTATTATTAATTTAATGGGGGACTGATACAAAATTATATATTTTATTTTTGGTAGTATTATTTAAGTGATAGTTAGTGGAAGGTGAAGAAACGGGGGGTGGCGGTGTGTTAATGTCAGTAGAACTTACCTGTAAGAGTAGAAGGAGTTCAATCACTTGCTTATGATGTCACGGTCCTGGGTCTTATGACCCAGTGTTTTGAGTTTTAGTTCATTTTGATGTTTATAGTTTATGTTAAGCCCTTCAGGTTTTCTAAGTTCATTTGTTACCATGCCTAGGTGATTTTAGTTCTTATTAATTCCCCCTCGTGTTTCCAACCCATGTTAAGTCTCCCCTGCTCTTCATGTGTTTCATGTCTGTGTCTTACGTTGTCAAGTTCTGGTTGTCATGTCTGCGTTTCATTATGTTTCCTGTTTTATTTTGGAAGGAGTCATGTGTTCTTGGTTCTTTGTATTTAGCTTCACTGCTCCTGTCATTAGGTTCATGTTAGTCAGCTGTTTCCTCATGTGTCTCCACTTCCCCTGATCACCTCATGTGTGTATTTAAGTCCTCTGTTTTTGCATGTCATTTGTCAGGTCGTCTGCTCATCCATGTCTCATCTCCAGGTATCTCTGGCAGTTCACTATGCTTAAGGTTTTTTCATGTTTAGTTTTAGTTCACCCAGTTTAGGTTAGTGTTTCGTGTTCACCTATGCCCTATTGTTTGGTACCCTTGTTTCTAGCCTCAATAAACGGCTTGTTTTGTTAATCCACGTCACGTTTTGGTCTGCGTTTGAGTCCTCTTCTGCAACACATACAGTCTGCCCCAGCCAGACTGTGACAGTTGAAGCATCTGGCATAAACCAATGTGCAAGGCTAGGGGAGGTTAGGTTAAGATGTTTCTGATAAATATAACTGATTAAAGCATATATGTTGTTGAACTATTTATAGGAATGTACTTTTTTACTAGGCTTTACTACCCCAAGACTTGACCTGAGGTAGATAGAGTACTGCTGCTTTTCATAGTGGCTGGTATGTGTTGTGTTTGTGAACACTCTCACTCTTGTATTCAGCTATTAAAAGGTTTCTGGTCAAGGTTTGGGTCAAACTACTGTAACTCTTGATCCACTAGCACAGTCGAAAAATGTTAACGGCTCTTGAAAGCATTAACTCTTTTTCAGTGATATTAGCGTCATTGCGGTTATCCCAGACACGGCACCACAGAAACATGGTGAAAAGAAGACAAATGTCTCATAAAATGTCTGTGTTCTGTAGAGCTCCATCACAAACACTCACACTACTGTCTCGCAACCAACCTCCGTCTTTGCAGTGCTGCTGTGACACTGTTCCTGGGTTTCCCGTAATCACCCTATTACCACTGAAAAGCACAGAGTCACTGCTTTGAGGAACTGTTGGAACTCTTTCAATTGAGCAAGTGGTTCAGGAGTTAAAGAAGTTGATAACATATTGCAAAACAACCATCTGACACCCGACACAGGTTTCGCTGTAGAGGGTTAAAGACCACAAGTTGGTGAATGACTTTTATCTGAACTCCATGCCTTTTTGTTCAAACCACAAGCAACCACTGGCTAAACTCAAAGGAGTGAACTACCCAGTGCATTAACACCATGATGTCTAAAAGATGGCAAGAAGACAGATAAAATGGATGATCGCAGAATTCTTTCCTTGGTTAAGAAACATGTGTTCTTCAATCACATCAAACACCAAAAAAACATATTTGTCAGAAATTCCATGCCTACATTCTAGTAAGAAATCTCACCTACTCTGTCAAATATGGTGGATGACAGATTTTTAATATTTAGCAGAAAAGGAACATAAGGTTAAACATAAGGTCAAGTAACAAAAGTGGCTGAATGAAGGCCGAGAGAAACTAAATGCTGAGGAAGAGCTAATGGTGGCTACAGTAAAGGTCAGGGAGAGCATCACCATACAAAGATGCAATATCTGTGGGATATGATTTAAAAATTTAAAATAATTTGTGATGTAATTTAAGATAGGAGTCGTGTTTAGGCACAACAGAGACTGTACAGTGCACAGTAAAGAGAGTTAAGATACTTATCTGAGAATCTTGGTCAAGTTGTGCAAGTTCCTGGCTCACCCGTTGAACGGCCACTTCAAAAAGTTAATTCCGAGAAGGTTTCTCATGAGCAGGACCAAGAGATCTCGCATTGCTATCATCCACCTGCAAAAATCACTGCCATTGTGGGAACAGTCAGTGATGATGGCCGGGATTCGGGACATCGCCAAGATCTGCTGCACTCTGCACATTGAGGATTACCAATGGTGCATGTGTCAGAATGCTGAAGGCAGGAGTTCAGATGACCTTTGACCAGCTGGCTTTGGCTTCTCCCAAAGGCTAAATGCTGCCGTCACAACCCAAGCAAAAACAGAGGGCTGGACGGGCTCTTTGGAAAGAACTCTTGGAACAACCTCAAAGCCGTAAATTAAATGTTTTTTGCTGTCTATGACATCTAAGACAAATAAAAGGCTGGCTGCACTAAATAAATGAATAAATAAATAAAGAACACATCACTCCTACTAGTGGCAGTCAGTCACACTGCTTTCATACTAATTAGTAGATTCAGAGTTATTATAAGCAGCAACATTTCTTCATGTCATCTTGTGGAAATTAAGAAGTGCAATCACTGCCATCATTACTGGCAGCTGAGACACTTGCTCGATGGTCTAATGTGCCACAACCAGAGGAAAGACAGTCTTATGGAAGTGCTGATACAAATCCCTTTGTTTCACTTTGAGTAAATGGTAGTTTCAGATCTATGCAGTCCTTGCAAAACAATGAGCTACACTGTTTATAATGCATGTTTAGAGGCAAAAGAAAAAAACAGCTGTTTAGTTTCTACTGAAAAGAGGATAAACAGTGGCTATGTTGCATGAGTCTTTATTTTTCTACTTTAAATGAATCCCATGAAAAGAAAAACGATGCTGTTTTATTGTGAAATATGTATATTCTTGGCTTAAGTCGTAAGCAGTGACTCTGTAAAAGTTCTGTTAGCTCAACATTAAATCACTCACTGTCCTGTAATAATTGTTGATTTTATTTAATGATTGACAGAATGTTTTTTTCTTTTTTTACTGTAAGCCCATAGAAAAAATCATAAAATGTTTTGAATGGCTGTAAGGAAGGTCTTTATGAGTAGGTAAAGCTGTAAAACGTATGTAAATGCATTTTCCAAAGTCATCCAGTGGGACAGATTAGAGTCTTTGGTGGACCATGTGTTTGATATTTCTGAGCTATAGTGTTAGAGCTCCTGTTTTATCCTGCTTCAGTACAATGTCTCAAACACTTTAGTGTCACATAGTATTAGGAAATGATCTAGTCTTGTTAAAAACAAATAATAATAATAATAATAAGCGATTAACTGACAGACATTTTTAAAGATTTTTGTTTACAGCTTTATGTAAGTTATAGCAATAAATAAATAAAAACCCACATTTCCATTACTGACTTCAGATGAACTGGGGCAGCTACCAGTATTAGAGAACATATCGATCTAGAATGGGGAGAAAAATTCCTGCAGTGATAAGTGATGATGATGATTCAGTAATGAAGATTAAGACAATTTTGTAGACAATTATCAGGATGAAGATGATTAGGACGTAACCGTCGCTCAGCAGGGTTTCTTTGTCTGTGCGGATGTTAAAAGCAAACATGGCTGTTGGTGCCATCTGGTACCTTGTGGTATGCTTGGGAATTAGTCATGCTGAATATATACTGTCTCAGGGAATTTCTTTTGTCATTTTGCCATTTACATGGTCTCCAACAGTAGGTCCTAGACCGTTTTCCATCTGCATGCATTTCTCTTCTGAAGCACATTTCCAATTTCCTTTCATCTTGGGCCTGATGCTTGGGATGTCAGCACTTGTAATAGATAGAGTGTTTCATTTGGCGCTACAGATGCTGCACCCTCACACATGCATATGGCTAAGCTAAATCGCTAAGTATCTGCTAAGGTTTTCCTTGTTTCTCATACTGGAAGGGATGCTATAAAAAGCTCATCATATAATTTCACTGTGCACCACTGTTTTAGAGACTTTTATGATACGTGGTGAAAAGCAATTTCATCTTTCTGTGTGTATTTAGAATTATCATTTTATGAATATCATCTCTTTTCTGGGATTTTTTTTTCTTTTCAATTACATATGCAGATTCCCCTGCAATTTGATTCAAAGTCAGTCAAGATTTAATGGATTCCTTTTATTATCTTCCGACAAATTGCCTTTTTAGTGGGAAGAGTGTTTGCATTATTCATTTGTGAAAGAGCAAGCATTTATGAGTTCATTTAGTTTAGTTCTGGATGAGCTCAGCGACCAACAGAGGGGCTCAGAATGAGTCATCACAATGGATGATGAAGCACACCGCGTGTGATGAATCTCATCTGACCCCTGAACTCTTGTCTTGCTGTCTTGACTGTGTAGGTGATTCAGCGCAGGGAGGACGGCTCAGTCAACTTCTTCAGAGGATGGGAATCTTATCGTGAGGGATTTGGCAAGATCACTGGAGAACACTGGCTGGGTAAGTGGCTCAGGTGTGTGCGTGTGTGTGTTCCGCAATGTATGACTCATGCGCAAGACTGCCGAGGATGGTGAGCCAAGCTCGGGGGAAGGAGATTTCACACAGTATATAAATGTTGGTCATCTTGTGAGTTGACAAAAAAGTAAAAGAGAGAAAAACACTTAGTCATGTCAGGTGATGGAGCAAGATGAAAGAGACACCCAAGAAGAGGCCGACAGATAGAGATGAGTTTGACCCTTCATAGCATCAACAGAGCAGCAATAGCTGTATTACTGACAATGAAAAATGCTGCGGTAACAGAGAGAAAGAACTACAAGGATGTTTTATTGTGATAGCCACTCAGAACAACACAGGCCAAAAGACCTGCAATGCAATAACAATATTTTTGGTTTTTCATATGCCAAAACACACAACAGTGTAATTATTATTGCAGCTTTTTCAGTGGTCACCGTCTGCTTAAAACAAGTATTTTTTCAACCAGCGCCTTTTCCAAATCCTTATATTTCTCACTGGCAGCCAGGCATATTAGTCTTAAAACTTGACAGGCGAAAGAATGCCAACAAAAGAATTCATTCGACTGTGAAATTATCGACTTTTCCGAAGCCAAATTCTTTGCCTTCACACCACTTCTCATTAAATGTACCAAAATATTTCTTTGTGGGGAGGGGGAGTTGCGAAGGAGGATCCATGCACATCATGGTCTAAAAGCAAGTTTCTCACAAGGATGAGGGCAAATTCGTGATAGCTGACTAAATTAGAAACATTTCCGGCTGTAGAATTAAATTCTGTGGCGACATCTAATCACTTTTTTCGCAGTCATAGTCAGCGTCTTTATAGGATATCAGTAATTGCTACATGGCGTCAGCTCTTAACATCAGCCAAAGTCATTGTGAAACCTATAAAGTCTTTTTCCTATAAATCTGTGTTTTTATTAAAAAAAACAATATGTCATCCATGGAGAACAGTGACCTGCTTCGTATATTTTCTGAGTGCATCACTAATTCTGAAAAAAAAAAAAGGGCAGCTCATTTTAGAAAGGTTGAGCAGCCAGGTGTTAATGAGCTATCATCGTAGTAAGTGCGGGTAACCACCTCACAACAGTTTGCTCAAGTTCAGACTGGCAGAGTAAGTGGCGCTCGAAGAAATCTATTTGTGTAAAAGCACACATTCACAGTCAAGGTCATGGACGTGCTTACCACAGCTGAGATATTCTGCCATCGGCTCTCTAGATTAGAGCTCTCTTCACTCAAACGCACACACATATGCACGAAAGAGTAACACAACATAAGCATCTGTGGGCAGCTCAGCTTTTTAGGCACGCTATGTACTGTAGATTAATTGTAACGTACTGTAAATGATTTTTTTCCCTTTTTTTGCCGCAAATGTGGCTCGTGAATCACAAGGCCCAGAGGGTACCCAGAGTTTCTGCCCATTTGTGCTCTAAATAGAAGCGTAATTTACAAAATGAACACCATTTAGTATCAAATTCATCTTTAAATTAGCAACTGAAACCATAAACTCATAAGGAAAGCGTAGACTTCTATCGATTATGATACATGATGAGTGTCAATAAGAATTAATAACTCATAGTGTGTAAATAGGCAGCACTGCAGACCAACAACATGATATGGGCGTACGTGGTTTTAGGCACTTCACCACCTCCACGCTATGTCCTTGCTGGACATAGGAATGCTTGTGTGTGGTTCACAGCTTTTGCAGAATTTATGTGAATTAATGGAGATCTAGGTCTCTTTGCTGACCTGAGGCCATTACAAAGCGCAGCCCATAAAAAAATAAAAAAATAAACGTGGGTAGGGATCTGGTGAGATGGCACACAGTGGAAGTATAGTGGGAATATGGAAAGCTCAGGTTTTAGCAGACTGAATTTGAATGAGGCTACAAATTACTTTGAACCTTTCAGCACAGCCTTGGTCATTCAGGCTGGGCTGTTTTCTAGTCACCCCCCCCCCCGATCATCGATGGCAAAAATGAAAAATGGATTCATGCTCGCCTGGAGCCTAAAAAAAATCATTGCAACTCCTTCCTCCGAAACCAGCACTGCTCACAGCTACCACCCACCACCTCGGAGGTTTTGTACATTTCTCATTAGCATGAGTTTCATTGTATTTACTGAACTACTGATAGTATGATAATAGTGATAAATTTTGGAAAAATTTTGGATAAATTGATATAAATATAAATATTCACCGGCCACTTAATAAGATACACCTGAAATCTCAGCCTTATTATTTCAGTAGCTGCTGATTTCCAGGGATTTTCCCACAGGACCATCTCTGGGGTTTACAGAGAATGGTCCGAAAAATAGAAAATATCCAGTGAGCGGCAGCTCTCTGAGTAAAAATGGCTTGTTGATGCCAGAGGTCTGAAGAGAATGGCCAGGCTGCTTTAGTCTGAAAGGAAGGCAACAGTGACTAAAAATAACCACTCGTCACAACAAAGTATTCAGAACAGGTTGAAACCTTGGAGCCGATGAACAACAGCAGCAGAAGACCACACCGACTGCCGCTCCTGTCAGCTAAGAACAGAAAATATGAATCAACACTGCAAAAAACAATGGAAGAGAAATAGAAGATTGAATTGACCTCGCTTTCTGCTGCGACATTCGGATGCTAGGGTCACACTTTGGTGTAAAAACATCCATCCCGCCTTGTGTCAGCAGTTGAGGCTGGTGGTCTGGGGGATTTTTTTCTTGGCACGCAATGGGCCTCTTAGTGCCAGCTGAGCATTTTTAAGCACCGTAGCCAACCTGAGTACTTTGGCTGACAAGTGCAGACATAGAGCACCTTTGGGATGTGCCGGAATGGGAGATTCATACATGAATGTGCAGCAACTGTGTGATGCTGTCGTTTCCGTAGGACCAAAATCTCTAAGGAAGGTTTCCAGCAGCACCTTGTTGAAGGTGAGTCTGTGCCATGAAGTAGTTCTGAATGCAAAAGGTCCTTCAACCCAGTACTATGGTCACCTAGATAGACATACACTGTATATTATCATCTGTGCACCAGCATATGTGTCAATTAGTCTAACATTTTAATTTGTGTCAATCCAAAGAAAGAGTGCAACAGCCTTTTCCACTTGGGATTAGCTCTTTTTCTATTTATGACAAACTGTCATTCACACTGGTGATTTGAAACAATCTGCAGACTGAGTTTCATAATGACTGTCGAGTTTTATATTATATTATTTATGTTACATTAGCATTTGTCTCTTGATTCTGTTGTATTCTTTAAACCTTCTTTACACTGACGTCAAACATCTGTAGTTATAAAGGTACAGTTAATGTCAAAGTAAAAGATAACTAATAAAATTTATGCCTGACAGAAAAATGCTTCCCACATGTTGTGTGTATAAAGGTAAAACCAACATATTGCTGAATAAACTCCCGGAGGAGTAAGTATAAAGAGCATAAAACTGGGTCAAGCAATTCCATTGTCACAATCAAATCTATTAGACACCTGGTCGCCGATGCTGATGTAGGCTTGTCTACCTGTAATATAGGTCCTGAAACAGTTTAACGTGGTCCCAAAGGAACCAACCTAGTTTTCCAGATGGCCTATTACAATAACAGAACTTGGTCTGCAGTGTCAAACCCAGCATTAAAAGTATAGACAAACGATCTGTTGTCACAGTCATGTCTTCTCTCCTGCCTCCACTTCCTTAAAGTACACCTAGAATAATTTTAATGTTTTACTTTTTCTTTTGAACAAAGAAAATATTATATAACTTAAAAGCTGTGTAGTAGTAGCTCAGGAAGACACTTTTGCTCACATTGTTAAGGATGTGAAGGTCTAATTGGAATAAATCCCAGAATAAGCTTGCTCAGAATTACATTACATACAATCTAAACACTCCAAGTGAATGATTTAAAGTACGTAAATGAAAGCATTAACAACTTTCCAAGTGTTCTCTTACATATACATGCATCTGCATATTTTATTGTTGAAATGAGCATGAATTTGTTTTGGTTTCCTCATCTCTATTAAAGAAAACAGAAACACAACATTCTTGAGCAGTACTCATTTCATTATCCAGTGGAGCTTAAACTGCTTAATCAATGACAAAATGGAATTCTAGTTTTTGGTAACTGCCTGTAAAAACAACAGCTTTTCATTTCTTTTCATGCAACTGCTGGACTGAATTCCAGTTATCCATTTATTAATTTACAATCAGAGATGTATGTCTGTGAAGGTTCTCAGTCATCCAGGTCATCGTAGTCAAAGGAGCTTGCAAAGAAAAGCGTCTGGACTTCTTTAACTTGCTTGAAGGCATTTCACCTCTCATCCGAGAAGCTTCTTCAGAGATGTACTGTTCCTAATACAATAACAATCCCGATACCATTCAGTGCTGGCTTAATGTATCAGCTCAAGGTATCTGCAGATAATGGATAATGATCTGATATCAGTGTTGATCTGATACCAGTAAGCTGTAATAATAAGCTGTAATCCATGTAATTCAGCAGGCTTAACTTGGATATTTATTTCCTGACTTGGCAAATAAAAATATGGCAAATAAATATATCCAAGAATATAAATGTGCTAAATGCAGTATAGAAAACAACATACTATAAAACTGAGTTAAGTGGAAAGCTCATTTTCACCAATATCCTATACCACAGCGTTTAGAGTTCATGATCAGTCCATTAGCCAATTCAAATATAAAATCGGTGCACCCCAATTTAAAATACATGTTCATTCCTTTTATACTGCAACCCCTTTGCAGCTTATATTTCACTAATCAGTGCACATTTAAATGTCCCTGCAAGAATAATCTGTAAAGCAAGAGGCATCTCTAAGAAGACACTAATCTGATGTGGCAGCTGGTACACAGAACCATCTGAAAAGTTGTGCAGAGCTGCTTGAATAAGAGCAGGCACACAGCGGGCCATTTGGCCAAAAGTCCATTTACAGTATCACTGTCTACCGCAAGCTGATAAAAAACCAACCACGTCAATGTACCACAAGGCACAGCGTGACAAAGAGAAAACAAAAATAAAACCACAGTTAGGATTTCATTAGATTACTTTTTAGCATGTTAGATTGCATACAACTGACACTAGCAGGATTTTATTTATTTATTTTTCATTCTTATTTCAGAAAATGTAACTTTGGATGGTTAGTGGTTTGATACCAGCTCCTCCAGTTTTCATGCTTAAGTCTTCATAGGCAATCCCAAATTTCCCCTCATTTACTAATAGGATTAAAAGAAAAAGAATATATATAAAAGTCCATTTACCTTTAACAGTTGATTAGATAAACAATCTGCCTTTTATCAGATTTAAGAAGATGCTGATTGGTCCAACCCAACTGTGGCTTTCCTCGTGAATACAGCTCTGAGAATCCAGCTGCTTTGTCATGTAAAGAAACTGGCAATTATAAAATCACAAACTGTATGATGCAGAAACTTGTACTGCTCTGTGATTTTCAACATTTCTGAGGGGCAGAAATACATCAGGAGATGCAGTCCTCTGTTTGAGACTTGGACCTGTATGATACCTGCTTGCCTTGGCTTTATACTTCAAGGAGTGTGTATTAAGAGAAGATAGAATCAGCTTTTATATGAGAAAAAGTCAGTTTTATTGATATAACAATGTAAAATCAAATCTGTTGCCCTCACTGTTAAGCTCTTTCCATTAACGTTAAGCCATTTTATCCACCGCAGGAGTTTTTCCCTGTTATTTTGGCGAGTGTTTACATCCTGCCACAAGCTGATGTGAGTGCTGCACTGCAGTGTGTGGCTGCCCAGATAGCCAGTATGAAGAAGAAACCAAAACTCTCTTCTCATTATTTCAGGGGATTTTAACAGAGCAAATTTCAGCAAAGAACTGCACAAATCCACACAGTATATGAAGAATCCCACTGGGCAACCTACTGTCACGGAGTATTAAAGGATGTATACTGCCCTGTTCTTCAGCAGCTTTTAGACCCTCTCATCACTCATCTTCTTTTGGCTCACAGGCAAAAGATAAAGTCTGCAAAGCCTACAGTAAATACAGTGGGGAAATGGGTCTGATGAAGCTTAGTGAGCATGCAAAAGATGCACCGCTGATTAACTAAAAAATCAAAGCTCGTACCTCTTCCTGGCACCAAGCCATTCAACTGCACAACTTACAGCTCCAGCTAATTTTACTTCACGTGTCCTTGTGGTGACCAACTAGCTCCAGTCACAGCTCTGCAGCAAAAATAATCAAATACTCAAATTCTTTCTCCAAATTGTTCTATGGGCCTGCCACACACATGTAATCCTGCATCACAGGGTCCTGCCTCACATCTGTAGTACAAGTCGGTGTAAAGCACATCACAAGCCCTGTGCCGGGTTCACTTATCTTCTAGGTTTTAAAAAAAGTTGACTACTTAGGCAATGCTTAGAGCACTGTTCATAATTTTTATGCATCAGTCCCAGTTCTTGTCCTGGCACTCCCACTGCTTAAAATTCACTCCCGCAGCTTGCACACAATGTTCCACTTCAACCTTTGGATCACAAACTTCCATAACCCCCCCCCCCCCAAAAAAAAAAAAAAACAGGATGGAGTGAAGAGAAAGTAGGGAAACTTGCATCCAGTTCTGGCATTCTCCAGGGATGTGTGTTCTCCTCACTGCTCTTTTCAGTGACTACAACTGTGGGCACACTGGTCTTATCTGAGACTCAGCTTTCACCACAGCCTTCATACTTCACACTGTGGCTGCCATGAAAATTTCTCGGTTTAGACCAAGCTGTTCTAGAGGGGACTGTTTACACACTCCTACATTGGCCTTGTCCCATTGGATTTCCAAGCATTGCAGCCCACCCACACAGATGCACCGTGCTGCTCCTTCCTTTTTTTTCCTGCGGAGATGCTGATCGCTGTCACCGCTGTCACAATACCCGCTTTCTGGCGAAAATCTGTCTGCCCCATCCTGCAGGGAGCACATTTAGCCCTTATAGATTGTTTTAATCCAAGACAAAAATGTTAATGCAGTTACTCAGCTGTTTAATAAGCCAGCTGTAGAAGCTGTGAGCTGAAAATAAGCTTTATTAAATTCCTTCTTTATAAAAAAAGAAAAAAACAGCTTCAGCCTCAGGCTGTTCGAACTAAAAGTGGATGGTAATGTTATGGATCGTGTCCTTGTTTCTCTGACAATTTATGTCATATCTTATAACAAGAGATGCAAATCAGAGTCTGCAAAGCTAGAATTTAGAGCAGGAATTATTACTGTGTGATATTGTTTCACATAAATTTTGGCTTAGGGATTAAAATGGTTACTCATGTTGAAATAGAATGTAGGGGTCTGACTGTGCAACTATTATACACAATACGGACCAAAGTACTGAACCTCCTACACAATACACCTACAGGAGCTGGTCGGCCTTATAAAGCCATGCCATGAAGCTCCCAGCACAGTTTTTGTGCTGATGTTAATGTCAGAGCAGATGTAGAAAGAAAAGTGATGTACAGCAGTGATGTGATGCAGCACTGGGGTTCCTAAACACACTACTTGGAGTCGATTGTAGTTTTATTGTTATGTAGGGAGGAAATTTAATGAACTATCGTCCACGCTAAAATTCAGTGAGCGCTTTACAATGACCCATTCTTTCACGTACGAGATCAGAAGACTTTGAAGACTAAAGGCAAAATATAGGGGGGTTTCATTTGCAGCAAATTTATGAAAATCTAGGAAGAAATGAGGCAAAATGTCAACAATTTAATAAAAAAGAATGAATTATAATAATATTAAGATACAAATCAATGCTATTTGCACTTTTAAAAAGATGTCTGAAAAGAAATGTTTTCAGAAATTCGAGGATTGCACTTTGTAGCCTCAGCTGAGATTTTTATTATTATCTTTAAGCACCACTAAATTTGTTTATTCCAAGTATTCTATGAGCCTTTATTTCCTAAGCACGCCCAGAGAATGTCACATCATTTTTGCGATGGTCCCCAGCAGCGCGAGCGTAGAATTTAATAAGACCCATGCATCTCGACTGCTCTGCCTGGAAGTCGTCCTTTATTCGAAGAGTGCCTTGTTGTGATCTAACATTCCTTGGTTGCCTACCTCAAGATACACTTACAGCAGCCACTGGGAAGAAATAAAAAAATAAAAAAAAGTATTTTTTTCCTCCTCTACAGTCCTTTCTTCTGTCTGTCACTAAAATTGCACGCAATTCGAAAATTGTGTGAACCACTTTACATATTGCTCACCTTTAACGAGTGGGGCACATGCAAGTGCTGTAATTGAACTCTTATGATCAAGCAATAGATGTTTGTTACATATATATAAAGCTGCATTCTAGTGCCTCTCAAAAAACAGAAAATTCTTTTGCCTAGTTTAATTAAAAAAGTAAACTTCAACATATCTCATATTCATCGCATGTAGAGTAAAAAAAAAAATTCAAACCTTTTTTTTTGTTTGAATTTTGATGATGATTGTGGCTTAGTGCTCATTAAAATCGGAAATCCAGTATCTCAAAATATTTCATGAGGGTGAGAAAATTACTATTCAAACAGTACTAATACTATTTATCTCTCGGTCTAGTTCAGTGCACACAGCCACAATCACGGGGAAGACTGCTGACTTGACAGTTGTCCAGATCACAGTCATAGACAAGTAAGCCACAGAAAGTTCATATTAAATGTAATGTAAAGATAACTGGAAGCTGATGAAAGGGAAGTGGATGGTCAGGACATTTTTATCTTTGAGAACTTGGGAGAGCTTTACAATGACTGCATTGAGGGTGGTGTCAGAGCATCAAAAGCTACCCCACACAGAGTTCAGGAGCTGGCTAAAACTGTTATATAGCTATTATCAGCCCACTCCAGAAACAGACATTCTTAGGGATAAGGACAAGAAAAGAAAACTTGACTGTTTTCCATTTGGAAATCAAGGTGTCTGTAGGAATAGTGGCGAAGCATTGTACATGGCAGCGAATACTTTTACCACAGACTCTTAAGCACATATGCCCAAGACACAAAACAAGGAATTTATAGACACACTGTTCACACACATTCAAGCATGAACGCAAGAATTGGGGAGCATGATTCACACGGTTAAAGTATTATATGTCACAATACACCCATTATATTCAGTGCACATCTTCACTTTTTCTACCTACAGTATGTCCCTGTTTTTTTTTTCATTCCTCCTCATCTTTTTTCTTTCCCACACATTCGTGCATAAGCACGTCCTTACACACAGTTATCCTCCACAGCGCGCATGTATCACAATGCTGCATCCTGAAGCTTGTATTTATATTCTCATCACCCAGTAGAAAATCTAAAGGAGGACTGTATCAACAAAGAGAGCACAGCTCAAAGAACATCACTATTCCCATGAGGATGACAGCTCATTTTGCTCTTTGTGTGTGTGTGTGTGTGTACTTTTTCCCCCACCCATCATTTTGACTGTGGACAGTTTCTTGCTGTTGCAATAAGCCAGGGAAGTTTTCATGGGTTTGAACAAACATTTGATCAACTAATAGGGACAAGTTATAAAGCTGGCCCTTTTCTTTACTTTGCACAACGCTGCAGTCCAAGACAGAACTGGAAAGGTCAGGCAGACAGCAACTCCAATTACACTACAAGTAGACCTGTTCTGAGAGAAGCTATGAACCCAGATAAAAACAATTGCAGTAGATCGTTTCTTCAACTCTGACAATCTGTCAAACACTCCAGTCATGTGGTCCTGCATCTTCTCTCAGCAGTGGTAGGGCTACTGACAGCAGCAAGGTCAGGGGTCAGTATCTCCTGCTGCCCACCAGTTAGTGGACAAAGGAGGATGGATTGCTGATTGATTGTGCTCTGGAAGATTTATTGCTCCAGTCTTTAACGGATACGCGACGCCTTAACCTCATTTGAAGTGAAGGGATTTTGGCTGGACACCCTACTGTGCCCATGCTCATGAAGCAGATTATATATTTAGACATTAAAGGAGTTAGAAGGATAGTAAGGTTGAAAAAATGTACATATAGGTGTTGAAATAACCAGAAAAGAAAACAAGCGTCGATCAGAACAGCTCACAGTGGAGGAAGAGAAGAAAGCAGTGGTTAAGGAGGAAAATCCAGTGGGTTGTGAAGATGAAAGAGACGTATAAAGGGAATTAAAAGAGAGACTAAAGCTGAAAACTAAGAAAAGTTAGATCAGATTTTTTTTTCTTTATAATGAACAAAGTTAATATTTGACTGCTCCCAGAATTTCACCCCTATACGAATGCATATTCTTGCCAGGGGTGTTGCATTGCACACGTAAAATACGCATACATGCATAAACATAATGTGCATAAGAAGACAATTTGAAACTACTGTACCTTACAGGAAGGTCGCCGCTTAGAGAAACTCTCTAGAAGGCTCTACACAGTCTACCCCTGAACTCTCACTGTTCCCGTTAGAGGGAATAAATAGCCTCATTATTCCACTAGGCGCTCACCATCCATCCCCCATGTGTCGCTTCCATTGTTTCTAAAAAAACTCCTTTTGCATAGCTGTGAAAACTCTTCATTCTCTCTGCTTCGCACAATAGCCCCCATAACCATACTGTATGAATGATTGGACATTAAAAATGTTATATATAATTTGCCATTTGTCTTTTCTATAATGCAGAACTCGTCGCTAGATGATTTGTTCTGCCTGAGGAGGCAAATCTTAAATTCAGAAGCCTGCGTTATTTACAGCAGGTGACATTTAATCCTCCAGTCTCCACTAAGAAACAAGTTGCCAGTTTATATATAAGAATATATTAGTGGGATTTTTTTGAAGACAACTATGAGGTAGTTAGCTGTTAACCTTTCTGTGGTTCATTAATCAAACACTATTGTGTTTTGTTTTTTTAGTGTATTTTTTATATAAAGAAATAAAATTTTGTTTGCATGCCATTAAACGATAATAAGCACAGTGAATCCATTTATCACTCCCACCTTTGGGTAAATACTCCCACCTTATAAACACGGTATGTTGTTCTTCTGTAATTATTGTTAAAAGCCTGTAGCTTGTAGCGTCATCATTAAATATACCGACACCGATCGATTCATTTAACAATGCTGAAAACACAAACAAATTATTTTCACATGCGGGGATCACTCATTATTTAGCTGAGGTGTTCTTTGACTTAGGGTGTGCCTTGCATACTGCCAAGTCTTTAAAAGCAAAACAAAAAAAACATCTAACCTGGCCCATCATACAGTTGTTACTCCCAGATTTGTTCCCACAACAGTAATTTACTGAACAGTCTGAGGAACCTTTACTCTTAATTTCCCCAGATCCTAATGTCATCTTTGTCTTTTCCCGATCAGCCCAGATTCACACTTTATCATTAAAGAGTCAGGCATTTGGAATTATGCAGAGTAATGCTAATTCTATATCCACTAAGTCTTTCGCAACAACATACGCATTAGAATTCTTACTTTGATCACGTATGGATGAAGCCGAGTGTTTTTTTCAGTGCATTGTGCAGCTCTTTACCTCCAGTATCTGCCCACCAGCAGTGGGTCTGTGTTTTTTACTGCCATTGGCTTTCTACCCTGCAGATTTCCTCCCTCCAGCCGTACCCGCTAGTAATTATATTCCAGAAAACCATTTCATGAGTTAGTACAACCACGGCAGTTTGCTAACACTATATTTAATTCCTCACTGTGACACATTGTACAATTTTAAGAGTGTTTCTGCAACAGTGTTTCATACAGTTGCTGCCATAATAATTGGCTCCATATGAAAGGGGCTTTATAAAGTACATGTATTACTTTGGTCCCTAACTATTCACTTAACACTCGGAAAGAAGAGCATAAAGCCTTGGAAAGGTACAATACACTTAAAATGCATATACTGCGCTAGATAAATGATGTCTGTCTCAGGTCATTGACTTGTGTCTTTTAGTGTGGGTGTGTGGAAGCTCTGTTTTGCCTCCTTCGTAGCCTTCAGTGTGCTCATTGAACTGACTTACATTAATCTCTTTCAACCAAGATGTTGCGTTTCAGATCAATGTTTCTCTCTCAGTATTTAAGCTGTACATCTCTCTGTAGATCCTTGTCCTTTGGAATTACAAATCATTTAATTCATACTCAGATATTTGATACTACTCACTTTTATATGTATGTGATGAGCATGTGTTTCTTGAAACCTCAATTCTAGCTACTCTGCATTTCTTGGAACACACCACTTAGACTACATCTTGCAGTCTACTAGGAAATCTACTACAGTTATACAGGTATGAGTACATTTGCATTTGTGCGCTAAATGCATTTCAATGCATGTTGATTAATGTGGCAGCACAAGCTAGAGAGTGCAGTTCAACCCAGGGGATCTGATTAAGATTACTCTGGAACCCAGCTGCCTGAAAATACAGTGAAATATCATATGATACCATATCCCATATGACAAAGGGAAATAAAGACTACAATCCCCTGCAATCTATTATTTAAAACACTTGTAAGTGTTTTCAGTTAAAGCTCCTCCAATACTGCGTTCATATTCAATCAATTATTCAAGAGTATGATTCCTCTTCAGTGAGTCTGACATAGTGATGTTGGCTGTCCGGGGAACCAGTCAGCCAAGCAACCGAGGCCTTGCCAATCACTCCTGACGCTGACACAATGATGCTTTGGCCTCCAGCTCTGCCTGTGCTTCCTTCAGGAGGGTACACTGTCTCTGATTGGTGCAGCTGTACCCTGGCAGACACTCCATCTGCACAAGATTGCAGTGCTGAAGTGGAGATAGCTGCAATTTGGAGCAATTCTCCCAGTAATTTCGATATGTATGAGGACGATAGCTATTCGAGCTCCTCTCCACAAGACCCAGGTACTTTATTTGAAGCCTCTCTTTACCAGCCTACAGGTATATTGCTCCACCTCTCTACTTGTGCTGGTACCAGAGTCTGGTGTGGTCCATGCAGCACAGAAGGATCTTTAAAAGGGGGAAGGGATTTTTTACCTTCCAGTTGATGTACAATCTTTATGAGCAGAATCTGCTCATAAAAGAATGTCGAACGAGCACAGATGGGACGATTGAAAATTTTATTGAGGAATTACTGAATAGATCCCCTTAATGACAGTGACGGAAAGGTCTTTGAGGACCCAGCTTCTCACCATATAATTCCATTTCCAATTTTGTTTCATGCAATAATTCATTTCATCATTTGTCTTGCTTTTCTTGAGGGCTTTCAATTAAAAAGCACATAACAGCTTTCGAGTACACATAGCCGTGCGTCATTGTTCATGCCTGGTCAGACATTAGACAACAGAACAACATATAGATTAACAATTTATGAATTCAAGCACTGCTTCAACTCCTCTGAGCCAAGATAAGCACACACTTCTGCAGGGTCTCATCCTCGCTTTGCGCTTGTGCATTGTGAACAAGAGTCTAAATAAGGGAGGAGGCTATGGTAACTGTGAAGAGTAGGTTTCTCTCACTGAATTAAACATATGTCAGACAGTCTAGTGCTACTTTAGACAGTAAGGGTTCCTGTCTCGTTGAGAATCTCTCGATTGTCATTATCTCATCATTAACCGAGAACATTCTTGGGAATATTCTGCATCTATAGCACTTTTGTAGGTCAGTATCGGTCATTATGCAAACTTCCTTTAAAATACCTCAATTTGGCTTCTGTTTTAGCCTTCATTTTCAATTAGGCAGGGATTTTTTCTTTTTTTATTTGCTTAACGGTCAGAAAAAAAATCTTTCTGTCCATATGACAACTGAGTGCACTGACTTCTTGAAAAGTCAAAGATTTCTAATGGCGCCTGGTGCTTAATTAGCGGTGACCTTTCAGCAACCTCATTACAACCAAACAGTGCTGGAGGGTCTGAAGATGTGTTGCCCTGTTGGACACTTTCCCTCTCAAGCCTCTCATTACTTTGACCTTGGAATCAGAGAGATGCTTTGCACAGTGCCCATGCTTAGCCCAGAATTGTGTCATGTGCATCTGATCAAAGCTTTCATTTCAGTGGCGTTTCAGTAATCTACTCCATGCAGTTCATGCTTTGCTGAATAAGAACCCTCTCTCCCTCCCCGTTACGCTTTCAGACGCTTTTTCTTCTTCTTATCTAATACAATCTTTCTCCCTAGTTGGATTTCCTCCTATTCATTCTCTGGGCTTTAAAGGGACATATCTGGTCTTTAAGTCTGATGTCACTAGCCGTGTCTGGGCCTAAACTCCGCTCCAGGTCCATATATCAAACGATCACTATGGCATTACTGAGAGTTGAAAAACTGTCTAAAGTCTTTCATCTTTAATAAAATGATCAGCGTTCTGCTCTACCAGGTGTAACAATTGAGTTTAACATCCAGGCATCCATGAAAACGGAATTTATGACATTTAACGGAGTTAGAAGTTAGCAGGGAGTTAGCTCGCTAGCTTCTATCTAAATACAATATAGCATGTCCTGACTGCGGAGTTTTGGAAACAAATTAAAACGTACAGCTCTGTTATCACTTCCAGCATAAATGAAGACAGAAAACTAAACAGCAGTGACGTTTGTAGGGTTACTGAAGCTTGGCTAGCTGGTATATAATGATGTGCTACGTGACCGCTAGCGACACAGCTATGTTAGCATAATATAAACATAATATAATATAATAATAATATGTTAATAATAATAATAATAATATAAAGTTAACGTGAGTGTTCTCGGTGGTCAGGAACAAATGTAATCGCATGGCAGGATGCTGTAAAAGGACCAAACTTCAACCAGGAGAACAACTGAGATAATCCATCCACAATACGAGGTTAGTCATTCATATACTGCTGCATGTGCTGGGCTGTAGTTACATCCTAAGGTTTTAAAAACTGAGCTTAAATAAATGATTAGCGGTAATAAAAGCCGAGGAAGGTCAACAGTGATCACTGACTGTTTTAGGAGCTTTTTGAGATTAAATAGAAGAAAATACAAAACATTAAACGTGTTAACAACACAAAAGCCATATTAAACGCAGACTACTTTAGACCCGGAAGTAGGATTCGTCACGTCATCACTTAAAGACCGGATATCTGTATAATTATATAATAAATAATAAAGATCATTTTGGCAGCATAATCCAAAACTGACAGTTTACAGATATATGGTATGGTATGTGTCGGGGGGGGGCACATGGGTGGAAAACGGGGTAAGCTTCCCTAGAAGGATCCTAAATAAGAACAAATCAAGGTCAATTTTCAATAAATTTTCAAAGAGCTCACATTTCCTTTGAATGTACAAGTAAGAAGGACAATAGCTGCTGATATAACTGGAAATATTGTATATTAAAATAAACAATTAACAAAGTCCTTTACATTCATATACCCATATTGTATGGTAGTGAAGTTAAAAATTAAACTACAACAGTAGTATATTATAGTAAATTACATTTAAGCTCACTTTTAAAGCTCAGAGGAAGGGATTTTTTGGTCTTGCTTAATTTTGAAGTTAACAGTTTCAAACTTTGTAAAGCATAGTTTCAATCTGATTTGATTTTGAAGCTCAACTCACTAATTCCAAACTTCATAAATGTTGTGCTCAGAGCGTTAAATGTCATTTCAAGCTGTATAAATTTACAGCTTTTGATTGTTAAACTGTTTTGCTTAATTTACTTTTGAAATACCAAATCAAACCTGATAGCGTAAGTTAAAATCACAAGTTATCCATTTCAAAATTGATGTTACTTTGTGTCAGGGATAATTAAACTGAACATTGTCCAACAATATTGGGTGTCACATATCATTTCCATCACATGCTGTCATGCTGCCACACGATGTCATCTCCATTACAACACAAATTTTGGGGGAAAATGTTCGATAAATAACACAATTGAGAAAATTATATGTTGTAGTTGTGAAACTTTTGCAAGAGGGTATATACAAACATATATAAATAAACTATAACCATAACTGCGCAATTTTGAGAATATGCTATCAGAAATTATATATTATTTAAATTAATTCATCAAAGGAAGTTTTTCTACACTATGTGGAAAAATGAAACATTAGGTATGTTAATTTCAGCGCCTAATTTCAATGAGTTTCACAATTTTGGACTGCTTGTTAACCTGTATGTGACCTTTTAAACATCCTATTTAGCTTGTTAGAAAATTGCATCTTCCGCTGGAAAACCTTAAAGCATTATTCTTGTGTGAATACTCCGCACCCAGTGGATCTTCATGCCGTCTGTTGCCAGTCCTTCCTGTCAAGCTGGGGCTGCTCTGCTCATTTTGTTTTACCTGAGAGCACCTCTAAATATTAATGTGGTCTTCTCCTAGAATTACATCCTTGAAGGCCTGCCAAATCTCTCAGCATTTGTCTACCTGCCTCTTTTCCTCTCCTCCACCTTCCCTCTGTGTCTCCCTTCACCACTCTTGGCTCAGTCTTTTCCACCCCGAAGGTTAATTTCTGATGATATCAGATGTGATGGGTTGTTGGCTCTCTCATGATTTTATGACTCTAATCTTGCCACTTGAGCAAAATCCTTTCCTTTATTTTGCCCGGTGGATGGCATTTGGAAGTGTTTAGTTTCACAAAAGCGTGAGGTTGAAAGCAAACCCGAAATCTAATACTGACATCTATGTGAGGTGGATAAATTAATCTTATGTGACGCGAGCCAACATTAAAATCAGCATGACTTCAGAGATTTAAATTTGTTGTATCGCAGCGTTTTACCTGACCTTCTTATCAGTAAAAAAAATGAATCCCGTTTAAGTCGGATAAACAAGCGAGCTGTCTTGGCTGTGGCAGGGACCTCAGCAGCAATTTTGAAGATTTATGTTTGGCACTCTCATGGTTTGGGAAAAATACATCTGAAATGGTCCAAAAGGATAACATTCAGCCTCCTTGCACACTAACGCTGTCCTTGAAATACTCTGTGAAGTGAAGTGCTGTGAGTAAATCAAAGTAAATTTAAAAAATTAAACATCCTGAAAGAGCAAACAACCAAATGAAAACAAATCATTAGGCAAATAAACCAAAATTGTAATGGAATTGAAATTCACAGACAAAAAGGTGGAAATGAATAGAAAAACAAAACACCTTAAATGAAATAAATGAAAGCAATAATGAGCAGAATCACAGGTAGTCATCCTTTGCCTTAAGTGTTAATAAAACAATACATTCAGAAATCAGCAGAGGTTCTGCCACTGTAGTAGCATTTTTTTTTTACCTCCTTTCCTTGTTAAGTGTTTAATATGTTATGACAAACCATGTCCTCCACATACAGTACACTTAAAGTGGTGCATGTTTAGTATAAAAAGTTGATGGTACAGAACATTTGGGATTTTACACAATGCATTTTTTTCTAAAAACACAGAGCTAAAATATAATGAGCATCACCCATGGCCGGCCTAACGCTGTGTGCATTCTAATGATGTTAGTTCTTCTGTTACAGTTCAGATCAGTTTGTGTGCCTCAAACCAGAGAACAGTAATCCTAATTAATCATATCCCTGAATAACCCGTTATCTACACTTGTGCCATCAAAGGCACTAATTCCCTACTGAATGGCAGTCAAACCTATGGCACCTTGCTTTCACTGCTAGCTCTGCTGACTTATAGGTGTGCTTGATCTTCAGCTGGATTTTAGTCAGAATGAATTAGTTGGGAAATGGCCTATTAATTTTAAGGTCACTGTCAGACAACTGAGTGTTGTATTTCTTGTCAAAAAAAGGCCACTTTTAATTTCAGCAGTTAGATAAGGAGAAGAAAATGCACGAATAGTCTTTTTTTTTTTTGCTGATACTGCAATGAAAATGAAATTGCAAAGTGATATTTGATATCTGATATTCTATTTGCATTTAATTAGGATAGGATTAGTTCATATAGGCTTAGTTGGTCAAAAATGTGTTAACAATAGCACCTCTGATATTGAAAGTTACTTCTTTATCCATGTGAATGCTAACATGTGCAATAAGATTACTATCAGTAATCACAGGCACATGTATTATTATAGCAGACATTTTGACATCCTTGTTCTGTCCTCTGTTTGGTCTGCATGAATTATTCTTTGAGCAAGTGCAATGTTTTATGCATCACATATCATATCAGGATCACATGGATCTTAATGGTAAAACACTGTCATGAAGTAAAGGAAATAAGCACAGAGCCAGCCAGTAATGAAGTGAAATAATTATTACCTATCTTAAGATTATAAATCCTTCTGTTTGTGTATCAGACAGTAACAGTATATGAGCTATGTATTCTTAATGCACTGCTGATTGCTACGGTTGCTTGGTTGAACTATAGCGGAGAGGTTATTTGGATAGGAAAACGCCATTAGTTTTAATCAAGACTCACTGCCATGACTACATCACAGTACATCATTGTGACCTGCCAATTAGCTTTGCATCTCGCCTGTTACATCAACCTTTGCCTGTCCTCATCTATTTAAAAAAAACATACCCAGTCATTAATAATAGTCATGATGAGAAAATGCATTGGGTGGAGGAAGAGCTTTGCGAAACAGACAGCAGTTTGCATTGGAAGAGCTCCAAATCAAGCTCGCTAGCAGTAGCTGAACCATACAATGCAAACATGCAATTAAACTGTTCAAGCTACATTATAAGCAACATGAGCAGACTCGTAGCAAAGTTAGTGTCTTACTGTGAGCTGTCACTAGCAGCAGCGGCAGGTACTCATTGTTTTTCAGAGATTTCAGCAGAGCTCAAATACAGAAGTGGAGATATTTGCAGTTATGGTGGCTTCATGTACGCAGTAGGAAAGACAACATAAGTAGACATTAACATGATATGAAGGAAATAAACAAAGAGATAAAATCTTTGGAGACAGTAATACATGCCATTATTACGTCTTGGTTTGATTGCTGGGTCGCACTTTGTGTTGGAGTTAGCCCTTCTTCCGGTTGGTTCAAAATGATGCTTTTTGATTGGGAACACATAAAAAGAAGAGCACATTACACATGTTCTGACTTTGCTCCACTGTCTGTGAACTTTAGAGTCCATTTCAAGTTCTTGTATTTGTTTGTAAATCCTTAAATGGTATAGCCCCGCCTTACCTCAGCTGCTTTACCCCTGCACTCCTGTCTGATCTCTCAGATCATCTCACTATTTGCTCCTACATACTCTGCACATTAGACGGTCACCTACGTTGGCCAATTTTAAAAATTGAAATTGTGTTATAGTTGTTTTTGTAGTTTTTTATGATGTTCAATTTTATTCAATTTTGTGTGTAGCACTTGTGCGGCATGGTATGGTAATCATGTAACACCACCTTTGTCATTTTACTGAAAATTACCAATAACATCCCAACATTTTGATATGGTAATTATAACTGAGAGCTACAAGTTGCAGTTCAAACTATTTACTAAAAAGTTAATAAATGATTAAATAACATGAAAAATGGGGAACAGGTTAGATAACTAATTAATCATCTGTTGACTGTCAGTAAATGTTAGAGAAGTAGTTTTTAATACACAGTTAAACATGCTTGACTTTTGTCAAATAATACTAAAATAATAAAAAATAATTATGAACAAATTTGGGGAAAAATATTAATTAATGTTACAGATACATTATTTAAACATGAGGTAAAAGTAAAAAATAATTGGTAGACAGATTCCAGTTTATTAGCATAAAATTAGATTAAATAACAATCTATGCAGTATTTGTTGTGTTGGATCAGAAAACTAGTGTTTCGTTATTTGACGACATGGTAGGTTTTTTTGTGTGTGTTTGTTTGTTTTTCCTGTCTGTTGAACATATAATATTAATCCTGCATGATCATTTGTTTAAACCTTTAAACTTCCTCTGCTTTCTTGCCTGTGTGTTTGTTATATTCGTTATATATACAGTTCCTGTTTTATCACACGTTATACTGAAACTGATAGCAAACCATTCTTAAATAGTTAAATTCTGTATTTGCATTTTGTTTTACTTGTACATCATTGAATACCACTTCAGTGGTATCCCATTAATTTTCCATCATGTGCATGGCAGTAGTACTTGCGATCAAGTTAGTCAGCAACCACTAACACACACCAGAGATTTAAACAAAAAATAAAAAGATGGTAATATCACAACTGGCTTTTATCTGTGCAATTTAGAAAGACCAGCTGATTTATATTATAATATTTTCACATTATGCAACAAGGTCACTTTTAATATTGCTTTTTGAAGCAGATAAAAAAAAGACCAATTCCCACTTAAAACTGTTTTACTGCAGTATGAGATGCCCCTGATTGAGAAAGAGAATTTTAAAGTACACATATTTTGCAGCGGATTAGCATTTAATTATACGTTGTATTGGAACACTGCAATAAGACTCTTTTGCTCATCTCTGCCACTCAACAGCTCTGTTGGGCTGCCAGACTAACAGCATTGCCACCCGTCGTGATCCTTCATTCTATAGCTTTGTGTGTCAACTCTGCCTAATTAAATATGACCCTTGACCTTGAAATAGTAAGAAATATCCTCCCAGTTTACAACTTCATTTAGTGATGTCACGCTTCAGTGTCGAGTGTCATGGATTAGCAGTGTAATTCTTTTTTTTTTATGCTGTCATCCTACAAACCATTTATCGATTCTGCAGAGCCACATCTTCACACCTGCAGCCATGCTGAACCACCTCCATCTGCGGGCACCGCGAGACAACTTCCATTAAAGCCGCAGAATTTAATTCAGTGAAAATGCTGGAGGTCTTGAATATGCGGCTCAGTGAGCTTTTGTCTATTCAGAAACCCATAAGACTCAAAGGAAACAATATGTATTAATAATATATTGCAAAATGTATCTATCTTCAAAGATGAAGCAAGTGACTCCTAGCAGCAGTAATGAGGGCGCTGTGGGCAAAGTGAACAAACATTCCCAAGATCATTATTCCCAAGTTAGACTCAGCCTGGGGAACGCTACCGTGTGTTTGTTGCTGAATAAATAGTACTACTGAAGTGTTCGTTCAGCTAAAGAATATTCTGTATTCACTCTCGAAATGCTTTTGAATATTGTTAAATCAGGCTCATGTGCACTTGTTCGATCGGTTAAAAGCAGGGTGTGTGTGTAAGGCTTCTTACCAAGCCTGAAAGATCTAGGACCATGTTAGCCCCCACGTTTCAGACCATATCTCATTTGATCTAGAGGCAGTCGGAACATCCAAAAATATGAGTGTGTAAGGGGAAAAGATTTTCCACTTTCCAGTTCCAGTATAACCAGAGAACATGTATTAATTAGCATACATTTTTAAAGCGTCCACATGCCATCTTCCTGTTTATGATAAATAATATCAAGTTTCTAGAACAACTGACTGATTCGAATTTGCAAGAGGAAAGTTTTCAAACAGGCAAAGCAATGTCAGAGGTGTGACAGTTAATCATAAAATTCTTTTGCTTTTGTGTCCCACCAAATGTCACAGTTGGCTCGGAGGGAGCAGCAAGTCAGAGAGTTCAGCGCACACCTGTCTCTGTTTTTCTCCCTCCACTCCTATCTTTTGATGACAAGGGGAGAACCAACGATAGCAAGCCCTTTGTATTCCCTAAGAGGAGACGACAGCAAGCTTTTTCACTAGACGCGTGTTCGCAAACCCTTCAACCAGCCTAGCCTCTGATGGCAAAGGGCAGAAGAACTGTCCTTGTGGCTATGGAAATAACCGCTCCTCTTCGAGCGTCCGCTCCCACCCCCAACATCCACAATCTCTGTAGAATAAAACTGCTTGACAGGAAGAATAAGGAAAAGACAGCGATGGAGTAAAAGAAAGACAACATGAGGGAGGGGTTGAGTTATCGTGGGAGGGTTAGAGGAGGAGGAGGAGGAGGAGATGGAAGAGTGCTGCTCCTTTTCTCCTTTTTCTACTGAAACAGTCACAGGAGCTGCCCCCCAGCAACAGAGGGAGAAAAGCATGATGAATAATTAACTTCGAGAAATGTCACAAACGGCAGAGAGAAGTGTAATCATTCCTCTGTTGGGTTTAGAGATCTGGGGGGTTTTTTAAATTCTTTTTCTTTTATGCCCCGTAGAGCTGCGTGCACGGCACTGAGACTCTGAGAGCAGGACTTTAACCCTAAAAGCATCAAATACATTCCCCTACACATTTTTCAAATAAAAGGAAATAAATCATTAATATTTAGCCCTTTTAGCAAGTATCACAAAGGCATCTCACAGAGGTCTTCTGCATTTTTAATCAAACCATTGATGTCAGTCTCATTAGCTCTAAAATCACATTTAGGGAGCGAGAGCCTCTGATGGTAATGGTTTAATCAATGTCAGGAAGGCTTGAGCTTTGCTTCCTTTTAGTTTGGGAGAAGCGGAACATGCCCTCTCAGAATGAATAAAAGATTTTAAAAAAAGACAAATTATTGTCTTCATGTTCTAAACAAGCTAAATTTGTCCTATATCCCAGAAACCTGTTGTGAAAATGAGTTATAGATTACCATGACCTAGTTTAATGAGGTATTGCGGGTTATATATATCATTTCTATTGTCATTTTCATACATTTATCGCCAAAGAGGATCGATAGCTGGCTTCCATATTTGTGTGTTTTAAGTTTAACGTTGGTCTGCTTTTCATATATTTAGCAGAGAAGACTCTTTGTCTTCTGTTTACCTGATGTGCAGTCAGCTGGATGAAGATGTTTAAGGCGCAGAACTTTTTAGCTTTGCAACTTTGTTGGTAAAGACATTGTGAAAAAGAAATAAGGACATCGATAATTGAAAAGCAAAGAACGCTTATAGATTGTTCTTCCATCATTGTGCAATCAGGCACACTCTAAATGAGATTCCCTGTCAGTAAACACATTGATTGTTCAAAATAAGAGGATTTTTCATTACACAGAGTAATTATCCCTATACGGGTAGTTTTGTATAATGTAGAGATCCATCTTATGAAGAAAGGTTAAGGAACATTGCTACTCATTTATATTGTGTTTGAAGCGCTGGATAGCATTAGTAGGAGGGGGTAGATTACCTCACCAGGACATTTTTCTAGCATCATAGAAGCTGGTATCGATGTCCTTGCTTTGTTGGTGATGGCGATACTTTCAGTAAGCTCACATTCATTTCTGATATGCAGGAATGTTTGATTTAAACATTTATAGTAAAAGGAATCAAAACTTGATGTTATCCAAGGTGGCCTTGAAAGGGCTGTAACTTTTGAAAACACCAGCAAATAGGACAAATGCTGCAAAAGTTCACAAAAAAAAAACCAAATCACAAAACACTGTATTTGTGGTTTTTTGGGGGGGAAAGACAATAACGTGTCTCACAACCGTGACAAGCTAATAGTAAACGCCTAATAGCAAATATGTGTCTACAGTAATAAATAAATCGTGATTAAAACACACATTACCTTGCTTCTTTTTCTGTCTCACAACAGCAAAGAATCCTCTGCTTCTTTTAAAAGTGCCTTGGTGCTTAAATCCTTTTCATGCGTTGTTTCTCTCATTTCTACAGCTGTTCCGTCACATTAATGTCTCCCCAAAAACACTTCCATTGTGTCCATTGGTTTTTTTTCTACTTCTGATGTCTCTTAAAGTTTTGTTGTTGTTTTTTTTTTGTTTTTTGTTTTTTGGGGGGGGTTGTGTCTTTTACTGTTTCTGTTGTCTTTCATTAAACTTCCTGTTTGCTTTTCCAGCATCTTTCTGTTTGCTGCTTTTTTCTTAAGTTGCAGTGCATCTCACCTCTCAGGGACAACGTAGTACAGGAGCTTTCTATGAAACCTCACTAACAGGACTAACCAGTCTACCCTACCTTGTTATTGGTGTTTGAAGTAGGAGAAAGTTCCACATTGGACTTATAGTATAACTAGTGTAATTTCTTTTTCATGACTACATCATCCAGTTTGTCTAATGTTTTCTGACGTACCAGAACATTTTTGAATTTCTTTTCCCAGCCAACTCTGTTCAGTAGCGCAAAACCAAGAGTGTACTAACAGACAGCTTGTGTTCTGTTGGTAATTTGAAATGTTTTATATTTAAATAGAATAGTTGTCAGTCTGTCAGTCCACCACTTTAGTCCAAACTGAAATCTCTCAGCAACTATCAGATGGGTAGCCATGAAATTGGTACACATTTCAATAATGCCCAGAGGCTGAACCCTACTGAATCTTGATCTCCTACGTTCTTCTATCTGTCCAGTACTCTGTTTTGTGACCAATTAGGACAAAGATACAACTTCCCTCACACCCTCGGGTGACAGCTGTACATCCACAGACAGTATGGCTGCGTGACATAGAAACATATAACTGCTGATTAGTGATACCTGAGTGACTTGGGTTAGGTGCCCAGCAGGCAGCCTGTCACTCAAAGTGACCGCATCTCTAATAATGCAAAACTTTAAGACTTAAAATTTGGGGTTTTGGAGGGGTGTAGCCTATCCCAACTGTCATAGGGCAAAAAGAGGGATACATTCTGGATGGGTGAGAGAAAACCATTCACGCTCTCATTCATTCTCATATCCACACCTAGATTTACCATTTAATCTAACAGATATGTGGGAGAAAGCCAGAATCCCTGGAGAAAACCCACACAGCGAAAACATGCAAAATCCACAGAGAAAGGAGCTTAGCCTGCATGTGCATTTAAAACTAGGACACTCTTGCTGTGCAGCAACCGCTATAGCTGCAAACAGATGAGCTCGGAAGCATCATCCTTTGTGGAGGTGACTTTAGCAGAAAATGTTTGTACTATGTTAACATGTGAGTCTACGGAAGAGCAGGTCGCCTATGGTCAGTCGAGCAACTGCAGTTTTTTGGCATTAGCTTCATTTTTCAGCCTCACAGGCTTCCACAATGTAGCACTACCAACCTTGACCTCACCGATCTCATTCCGCTTCTATACAAGAAAAGCAATTCAAATCTAAATATTTTACTGGCTCTGAAATAAAATCATTTTGTATCTTTTCTCTTTTTTTGGCATTGTTATAGAAAACCACATTTATTTTCAGCTATTTGTACTGAAGATCTAATTATTGCATTTCCCATGTATATATACATGGGTTTAGTCTCTGGTCAGTTGTAACATTTTAATATTAACGGGCTGCAGAAAGGATACAGTACATCAAAATAGATAATGATATGCCACTATAGCTAGAACAAAGGGAACAAAGAAAGCATGCCCTAATTGCTCGTGTGAAGCGCGCAGGAGGACAGGAGGACAAGTTTTCTGACTGCCTCCTTTGCTTCTCTTAAATGGCAAATCAGCGAGAAGAGAGAGAATCACTGCCCCAGCAGAGCAATCAGCATGTTAATACTGAAGCAAAACACCTCAAAATCCTCCCATGTACCAGAATCCATTTTTAAATAACCTAACAATAACATTTAATTAACAGAGAGAGTTACACCTGAGCATTTAGATTTTAACCAAAGAAGTCTCTGTTGTTATTTCACTTGTCTTCCTCTTTAATTATTCTGAATTGGAGTCTTGCTGAGATTCTCTGGGGCTTTAATTAGGGACTGAATGAAAGTTATGTAAATACAGTTGGAAGCCGTAGAGTCTTTAAATAGAGTTGTGTTGCATCTGGCATTCCCCCCACCTGAAAGAGAAAACATCCTAAGTCTTTCTTTTGAAGTTTGTCAAATCACTCTGGGGTACTTTTCCCTTAGGTGTTTGTGTGGATTGATACTTTTTCTCAAAGGGTTATGACACAAAAAATATTTCTGTGAATGTGCCGGGTTTTTCTGTCTGAAGGCATGTAGAAAACAATTAATGTGTGTCGCGTTCTCGCTGTGTTTTTACTGCTGTGTAATCCCGAGCATTTGTATACTCGTATAAAACTTTTAACTATTCACTGGAAACCCGCACGCATGATGTTACTTGCCTATGACTGTATTAATAACTGATTCTCCAGCTCCAATTTGCTGATCTACTGTGAAAATGAAAAGAACGGGATCAACCTCCCATTGGGCTAGATTAAATCCAAACTAAGTGCCTGGGCCCAGACTGCGAGCTTCTGTCTCTGAATAATAATGGGTTCTTTCAGCTGTGTTTGTCATCAAATTAGCCCTCTACTTCAGTCGAGGCACTCTCAGAGAGCAATTCTCGACAGCGATGGAATTCAAATTAGGCCGAGTCAGTTTGAGGTTTGTAAGCTTTAAAAAGGAGAATGAGTTTCATTTGTGGAGGTGATGATTGCCGTAGGAGGTAAAATGACAGTGTTTAGGTTCATAAAAACAAAAAAAAAACATCTTCCTTCCTCTGGTGAGGAAGGAAGTACCTTTAATGGTGATTTTGAGTCATGTTACGGGACAGACAGTAAAACAAACCCTAAACCAGAAATTGTAGCCTGCAGCATGCTCCACATGCGCTAAATCCAACTCTTATTCCAAACCATAAAGCCTTTGAAGCTCTTCCATCGGTGCATGCACTCATTTCAATTTTTTTTCCTCTCTCTTTTTATTCTCTCACATAAACACTAACAGTACAGAGTGCACTTATAAGCATAGCGGAGGATGTTTTACAAACTCTTGAGGCAAAGTTCACTTTTGTTTGTCTTCCTGCCTTGTATTTGGTATTAAGAGGACCTAGACAGAGTTCTTCCTGCTTCTCTGTGCCTGACACTGTGTAACTTGTAGCTTTGATCAGCTCAGGAGAGGAAAACCTGCACTGGGAAGCGCCATCACTACAACGCAGCAGGGAGGACACGTAGAGCAGGAGGGGGCAAGGAAGAAGGGAGGGCAACCCTGTTTTCCCTCTGGCACTTTCTGTCTTGCATACGTTCGTTTAAGGGTTTAGCGATAATTAAAAGATCCATCCGGGGGATCGAGAGAACGATGACAGGCATGAATCTAAAACAGCTGAAAGGGTTGAACATGGACTGTGAGTTTATAAAGAGGTCTTTGGAATATGTCTTGGATATGAAAGCAATACACAAACTTAGAACATATTGACAACTTAAGATTTTCTTGAAACTGAAAATGCTTTTTGGATGCTATTTTTAATTTGCAAAGAATTTCCAATCTAGTACATTTCTTCCTTTTGGTTCTGAGCCTTAATGAGCTGGGACTTCACACGTCAGTAAAATCAGACTTAATCTGCGCCTCATGCCCAGTTACACGTATTGATCTGATTCTTGCTTTAGATAAAATTGTGTTCATAATAGCAGCTTATTTTTTGTTAATACCTCCCTCACTTTCTTTTTTGAATATCACAGATCTGATAAGAATTGAAATGATTGCGTCCCTGACATCTGAGAGTTTAAATAGTGTTTTATTAGTGCATTTGGAACAAATGTAAAGCAAATTACAGTCATGTGAAAAGGACTCTATGCTGGCCTGTGAAAATGTAATTACACCCCATGATTTAACAGCTTCTAGAACTGCATTTGGTAACGACACCTTGACATTCATTTACTGTATGACTCTATCAGTCTCTCGTTGTGGAGGAATTTTGTATCACTCTGCTTCACATCATTTCAGTCCACTGAGGTTTGCTGCTGGTTTGGTTTGAGGTCTGGACTTTGACTGGGTCATTGTGACACCTTGATTCCTTTCTTTTGTAGATTTGCTGTTGTGCTTGGGATAATTGTCCTGTTGCATGACCTAATTTGCCACAGTGTGAGTCTTGACTCACATGTGAGTCTCGAATACCTCACTGACTGCAGACTGTCCAGGTCAAGTGGCAGCGAAAAAAACCCAAATCAGCACCCTTCCATCACCATGCTTGACAGTTAGGCTACGTTCACACTGCAGGCGAAAGCGCATCAAATTTTTTGACCCTATGCGACCCATATCCGATCATGGTATGACAGTGTGAACGGCACAAATCCGATATTTTCAAATCCGATCTGGGTCACTTTCGTATTTGGTACTGAATCCGATACATATCCGATGTTTCAGAAAGCGACTGCTGTGTGAACGGTCATGTTGCATTAAATCCATCTTTTACGTCACTGACACAAGACAGACGCTAATTATCAGCGCCGGAGAAGCGCCAGATAGGACATTGCGAACGCTTCCTGGCCATCCGGTGAACCTGCTGGGAAGACAACGTTGGAGAAATGTTAACGTTTTATTTGTACTGCATAATCTGCAGATTCTGACAGAAATCTGCAACTATCCTTTGAAGCACCGCTCCTCTCTAAAACAGCAATAAGGATCATTAGTAGGTTATTTACATCATTATGTAATAACTTAAAGCAAAAATTGGGAAACGTGAAGTCCGAAGTCTTTATATTAAGGGCCATCAGTCAAACGATATTGTTTGCTCTGGATCTAAACAGAGCGCGTTGTGTGTGACATATTCTTTTGCGCATGCGGGCCGCTTTGAGCGTTCACACTGGAGCGCGTTTGCTGTCGCATTTTATTTGTAGCGTGAACGAGCAGACAAAAAGATCGGATTTGATCAAAATATCGGAATTGAGCATTAAGACCTGCAGTGTGAACGTAGCCTTATTATGAGGTGTTTCTGCTGATGTGTTGTGTTTGGTTTTTGCCAAACTGGGAGCTGTGTATCATGACCAGACCACAGACCTCTCCACTTTGGCCCGTCCAAAGGAAAAGTCTTGCTGAGCCTTGGTTGTTCAGTCTTCATATAATTGTCCTGACATGAACTTTAACATTTAAAATGTCAACTGAGGCCTGTAGAGTCTGCAATGTAGCTTAATGATTTTTTCCAGTTTCTCTGGGACAGTCAGTCCTTGGAAGATTGGCAGCATCAACACATACGTGAATGCTACAGATCAATTAATCAAGTGCACTTGAGTATCAGCACTTGATTAACTGATCTTGATTAATTCCTATGATAGCAGTAAAGGTGTGCTTAGTTTTTCTCACAGCATCTTGTGAAAAAGTACTTCTAAAAACAACTGTGGGTGAGCCCAGGATTTACAAATCTGTATTTTTCTATCATCCAGGGAGCAGCGATGTTGTGAAATTTGCATTTAATAATGCATCCTTTGATGATGAAATGATAGGTTTATGGCTGAGTATGCTTGTTGTCCAAGACAGCAAGGGGAAATAATCTAGAAATTGACTTACGGGACATTGGTACCCTCTTCTTTTGAAGAAAGACGATCTTCTCCTCTTAAAGTAAGACACTGTCCCGGATAAGGCTGCCCAGCCTTGCAAGCACATGATAAAATACAAAACGCAGCCTGTCTGCTTTGAGAAATCCAGGACATCGCCACCTTATCTGGGAGCCTTCAAAATAATGTCAACTGGTAATCAATAGACTTTGGTGATTCAAATGGCTTAAAACCCATACTGAAAAGTCAACATGCTAAACATAAACACGGTTCTTATAAATAAACCAATATTATCTTGTGATACACGAACATGATTAATACAATTTTGAACTACACTTGAAGCGGGGTCAGTGTCTGGTGCCATTCATTCAAGAGGAGAAACGCTGATGGATTCAATAGATTCAGCTGGGTTCTCTAACCTCCAAGCATTCAGCAGTGTGAGCAGTCCACACCCACACACACTTTGAAAAGAAACTCTAATCTTGTTTTGGAAAGAAACCCTACACATGCAGGGAGAGACTCTAAATGGGACAAAAACCATGTTACAGCTTATTTCCAGAAAATGTATGGCATTGAGAGGCTGCTGAAATAGCTTTATATTGCTTGCTGAGAATAACGGCAGTACTTGGTAATGGATTATTTTGGTCTGTGTCTCGCTCTTTTTTCTCCCTGCAGGGCTAAAGCAGATCCATGCCCTGTCCATCCAGGGGAACTATGAGCTACGTATCGACCTGGAGGACTTTGAAAACAACACAGCGTACGCCCAGTACGGCACCTTCGGAGTGGGCCTCTTCTCGGTGGACGCCGATGATGACGGATACCCTTTGACTGTGGGAGACTATTCAGGCAATGCAGGTATGTGCTGTGTACTCAGTGAACTCATTAAGGCTTTTCTTGGAAGACATACTGTGCACTCTGATTAGTATACACCATATTTGTTTTGCACATATTATTTTTTTCCCCTTCGTTCAACCTAATGGCAAACACAGCAGTGTGCGAAAGTCCAGCCAACGCCCCTCGTATTCTGCATTCCAGCAAATATAACTGTGCATTATTTTTGCAGTGCAGTAGACGTGTCCACTTGTTAAGCTTTGCAGAGAGTGCTCAGAGTGAGGGACTGCTAGTGTCTGTTTCTCTGCTCACTCATCATGAGATTCAAGCCAGCTACCTGTCACCTTGATTAAATTACTGCCAAATAATTGCCGTGCTTGACCTGCAGCGTAAACAAAAAAGCTGCCATTGAAATGAAGAAGCAATTTAAAGAAGCTTTGGGGAGCAGTGCTTTGAGAACAGACAGAGAGAGAATGGGGACAGATATGAGAGCGGGGAGGAGAGTAGTCGATAAGAAGGAGGGTGACTGGAGGAAACTGGGATGGGAGAACTAGGGGGACAGGTGTGGGAGAAAAAGAGGTAAATAAAAATGAGGATAGAGATATTTAAGGGACAGAGAAGGCAATGAAGCGAAGGAGGAAGAGAAAAATGGGTTGTATGTATGATGGGGATGGGGGGGTGTTCCTCCAGCTATGGCTCTGCTAAAATTCCTGTAAAACTCCAGGCCTGTCCTCTTCAAAGCCTGACCTTGAACTCGTTTGCCTGCTGGACATTTGAATCCAGTCAAATTATGGCTACTCCAACTCTCTCGGGATAGTCACACTCTCACGTCAGCTTCCCCCACAGCAGCTCTACTGTTATTATTAGTAGTATTTTCCATAGCTCTGGCTGCTTTTGATCAGCAGACAGGTGCTCGTTTCTACTGGGAGCAGCTGGATCTTAATGGGCATCAGAGGAGGCTGCCGGCCCCCAAGCCACCCAAGTGGCATCCTCTGCCTTGTAAATGAGCCTGTTTTTGCGCCCCTCCCCCACCCTTCCCCTTTTCTTCCTAGCTCTGGTCATCATTGTACTGTTGACACCAGTAAGCATTTTTTTCCCTTGTTCTACTCCCCCACTATCTAATTTCTCCTAACATCAAGCGGCACACAACGTGAATATCAGACATGCCTGTCAAATTATTTTTCCTACCGAGCGGTTACCATAGTAATGCCAAATAGCAAGTGGAGCAGGGCAAAGTGAGAGGGTAAGAAGCTGTGCGGCCACATCCTGGGCAATTAAGGGCTGTTTGATGCCCTGGCGAGCTGTTAGGCTTCACCTGATGACTGGTGAGCACTCTTTCATTCTGCTCACCACTTTTTCCCTCTATCCATTTCTAGTCACAGTGTGAAGCCTGCTTTTTTTCCAAAAAAAAAAAAATTTGAAGGGGCAAAGAGTGGAGGAAATGTATGGGGAGTTTATTGAACATTATGAGCTCTTTCAACATCCATTTGCAGGAAACTTTTGGTCTACCGCAGCATCTGCAAGGGCGTTACTTTCATTTTCCTGGTGAATTTACAGCAGCGGCTCGCAAAACAGTTGTCAGCGTGAGAGGATTTGCCAGTAATAAATCTTTAAATAGTCAGAGCGATATTTTCAGCTGTGTGGATCAGATTGACCTTTCAGACCACTATTAGGTCCACTTAGGTGATGCAACTTGGCTGCGCCACATCCCTGCAGTGGTCTTTCATCACTGCCATAATCACAATGAGAGGTTATGGGAAAGAATGCCCTCTTATAGAATAAGTACGCTTTTAAAGCTCTTTGAAGCTGTTACAAAAGTTACATTATTATACTAAATTTCTTAAAGTGGACAAAATACCCTGACTTAGCAAAAGACTGAGGGGCAAGATGTAGGGGTAAACACACACCACATAAACAAACACAAAGACATAACCGGAATGAGGGCACAGAGGGCAAGGGGATGTGAAAACACTCAGACCTCGAGGGAGGGAAGAACAATATGGCCGTACCTAAAACCATGACATCAACATATGTGAGACAGACCATTTAGTATGTCTCATGTATCATCTGAAAAATTTGTATCCATTAACAACCTAATGAAATAATGAAATCATTTGGGGAGTGTTATTAAAAGGTCGCCACAGAACCTTTGAGTAACTGCCTACAAAGCCGTCTGACCTACTGCTTCAGCTAATGACAAGAAATACTCAGGAGGACACTGGAGCTGTATTTTTATTCCTTTATCTCTTTCTCTCTACAAAACAAAAAAAAGAATAATTGGAAAGTTATGAGGTCTTTTGAAGTTAATCGCTTGTGTATATGTCTAATTACAGGTTTCTAAACCAAGAATGTTCTGATGAAAGATGTAAAGGAGATAGCTATTATTTCAGTAACACTTAATAATATATACTTTACTAAGAGAGTAAATCCCGATGGAATTCAATGGAATTTCACTTTCATTTATTTGAACAAAAATGCAATTATATTTACCTACAAACACAAACAAGTTCGGTTTTTGCAGGAAACAAAGACATAATTGTAATGTAAGTAAATTTAAGTACTATGTGGGTAATTTTGAGTTGATTTCACTTCTATGGTCATTTAGCAATGAAATCAGATTAATTATGTCACATCATAAATATGGTATACTTTTTGGGCCACGGGCCATAATATGGAGGGTTTTTTTTATTAAGAATTAATTAAGAAAAAACAGGTCCCATTAAAATATGGGGTCTCGTGACATAATGATGGGGAGAAACCCTTTTTTAACAATGACTGTTCAAACATCCTCGTGTCCTGTAACATATCTGATAGTTATGCAAAGTTTTGCCACCACATAATACAGTCCGTGTTCCAAAAGGTACAGTGTGCTTACAATGTACGATGGAAAAAGTGGCTGTGGGGGTGGCTGTAGCTCAGGCGGTAGAGCAGGATCAGTCATCTACTGATTGGAAGGTTGGTGGTTTGATTCCCGGCTTCCCCTCGTCTGCATGCCAAATATCCTTGGACAAGATACTAACCCCAAGTTGCTCTCTGATGCATCCATCGGAGTGTGAATGTTAGTTAGAAAGCACTAAGAAAATTGTGCTTGTGCTTATGGGTGAATGCACTAGTTGTGTGAAGCGCTTTAAGTGCTCAGAAGAGTAGAAAAGCGTTAGATGAGAACCAGTCCATTTACCCAAAATGTTCTTTGTTTTTCCCACAAAATTACCAAGAAATGATGCAGTACGGAAAATGTTCTAACTGTGCGATTTGGATCGCGTTTCTTGTAAAATACCCAGAACTTAAATTTACTTACAGTCTAATTGTTCCTCTGTTCCTTCTAAAAACCTGATTTGTCACCGCATTATTCTAGTATTTCTACTTTTAAGTATTTGTAGGCAAGTATAATTAAACTGTAATTTAGTTTAAAAGGCAGTTTAAATTTCATTTAATTACAGTTGAATTACACTCTTAGATGCAGAACATATTTTTATGAAGTTACAGATTCATCTATGTTGTTTTATTCATTAACTTCAGTTATACGACTATTTTGTGTGTACTGACACATTCAAATTTAATTGCCGTTCTTTTCTTTTTTTTAGGTGATTCTCTGTTGAAGCACAATGGAATGAAGTTCACCACCAAAGACAAAGATAACGACCACTCGGAGAATAACTGCGCCTCCTTCTACCATGGCGCGTGGTGGTACCGAAACTGCCACACCTCCAACCTTAACGGCCAGTACCTGCGCGGTCAGCACACCTCCTATGCCGATGGCATTGAGTGGTCCTCCTGGACTGGCTGGCAGTACTCCCTCAAATTCTCCGAGATTAAGATACGCCCGACCCGCGACCCAGAGAATAAATGAAACTGACACGAGAAGGAAAAAAAAAAGAAGAAGAAAATTTTCAAACATTATAAACCACAGTTTCTGACAGCTTGATGGAGTTACTTGTCTCGATATTGTTTATTCACTAAAACGTGCATCTTTGACTTTAGTTGACTCTGCTGTTTTCTCGTGATGTCTCTCTTCCATTTTTTTGCTCCTCTTCCTCGCTCACTCAGCTACTAGTCACCCTGGCTACCTTAATCCTTCCCGTGGTCCCATTCTTTGAGAAATTAAATAACCCGGACGCTCTTATTTTTGAACGTTTAGTTCACAAAAACAGCTTACCAGAGCCCTGAACCAACAACAGTCCACTGCTCCGGGTCTGTCAATGTGGTCCAGCCCCCCTCTGAAGTAAAATGGGTCCCCTGACATCAACCTGACCTAACCTGTGCTGACATGGCACTCAGTTCCACTGCCCACTCCTGTAAAATATGTGAAGACAACCGCCGTTCACAAAACATGAAGACAGAATATGGAAATTATTCAACCCCGCAAACCCCACCCCCACCCTCTGCAAAGAAACTCTCAAGTTTTACCAGGGAGAAGGGGACAGGGCAGTGGTGCACTACGTCACATTTACATCTTTGATCTGTCCGAATGAGCCCCGGCAGGGAAAGTGGCGAGAAGTATGGGCGCTCCGATAATGAGAGCGAGACGGAGAAAATGAGGAAACAATTTGACAGGAGCTAAATTGGTGGAAGGAATGGGGGGGGGGGGGGGCAGAGTGAATCAAACTGGGGAGATGAAGTAGGTGAAGAAGAAGAGGTGCAAGAAAAGGATGGGGGGGAAAAGAAGAGACAGTGGAGGATGTCATTCATCTGACTTGGACCATTAGGGAGCATATTGGGCACTTTGTCTGATCTGCCTGCCAGCTGAGTACTGGCCAACTGATGCAGCACTCACAGATGGTAACCCAGCACTTTGTGTGTGTGTGTGTGTGTGTGTGTGTGTGTGCGTGTGCGTGTAAGAGAGAGAGAGAGAATGTGTGTGTGCCTGAGACAGAGAGAGACAGACAGACAGAGTTCTCTAACACTATCAATTTCCTGTCACGGGTTCAGTAGAGCATCTCGATTGACTACAATGTTTAGCACAGAAAGACTAAGCATGATGCACGGCTGGCTTACCTGCACTCTGTCCAACTAAGTAGCTGAAATACGCCTGCAAGGGATGTAACGAATTAAAGCAGGAAAAGACAACAACTTAGAAGAAACTGATGGAGCCACTGAAAGAGACCCGAGGAAACTTCACGCCCCCCTTTCTTGTTTGTCCTCTCTTTTGTACGTTTTTTTTCCTCTCTCTGTTGTTTCCAGATGATTATTGTGGAATCGGTTTGTGCGATACGGTTTTATCTTGTCATGCAAACGGAGCGAAAGATGCTATAAAATAAGATTTGACGCTCTCAACCGCCGTCTTTTTTCTTCAGAGTCATGGCAACATCCAAACTGCCTACAGAAAACAAAGCAAAAAAAGAACAAAAGATGAAGTCAGTTTAAAAAAAAAAGGAAAGAAAAAATTCACAGCACATGGGCGGAAAACAGTGCAATCCCGATTTTTTTTCCCGTCTCTTTTTTAAAGTCGGTGAATCAACTTTTTTTTGGATGTAATAAAAGCTTTAAAATATCTGTAGATTTTATTGTACAGTGTGTATGACTTTTAGAGCATGAGAATCTGTTTCTTACTATGCTACAACACAAAGAGAACTCAAGCACATAGACTTTACAAAATCCACTGGTTCAAAAAAAGAAGAAGAAAATGCAACATGTGGAGCAAAATAACTTTCCCCCCCTTCTTATAAAATGAGCAAAAGGTGGGGAGTGGCGCTCCTTAGGCCAGATCCAAGTGAAGAAGAGTAACATGATTATCCCTTAAGCACATGCCCGCTCTAATCTGCAGCACAAATTTCAGTCTTTGTGTCAAAGGCACAATGATAAGAGTTTTTTGAACCTCCTCAGGCACAATAGCTGCCTTGCTGGACATTTGCGACCTTTGTGATTACTTGGCTTTGGAGAGTCACTTGGAAGCAGTTTTGAATCCGTGCTAAAGGGTGTCGCTCCAGCTGACAGTGAGTTAACGTGTAGCACCGAGCAATGTTGCACTTAATACCTCTGACACTGGAACAGCTGTGAGTTTTTCTGTCATCCCCGGTGCTTTGATGAAGGATCCCGTTTCTGTGTGTGTTTCTGCTAGCGCCTCGGCTGTGCACACGCGGTATATGTCACGTCGTGGTGGTGGACTCCTGCCACGTCTTTTCATCGAAGAAGCGCCGAAGACACGTTACACATGCCTGCAGATGTTATTGTGGCACAGAGTGTGCGGTGCGCTATTGTCAATTCCGAGACAAGCTGGAACTGTGCGGAGTCGCTCGAGGAGAGGGAATTGGACCGCTCGTTGAGTATGTGTGCGAATCGTGAGTATGTGCGTGTCTCTTTGCCGGACGGAGCGTCGGTATGCGTGAGCGCAAGCGTGCATCTGCAGTGTTTCTGTGTGTACACGTATATGCACATGCGTCGGTTTGTACACGCCCAACGTGCATGAGCCAGACAAGAGAACAGGAGGCTGGGTGTGTCTCTCTGTGGAATTCTGAAGTAATGTGATGCCTATGTACTACATGCCTCCCTCGCTATTTGTGTTGATAACAGAGAGATTTACATAATTCTAATAATGAACTATTACTTATTGTGATTGTGATCCCATTAAAATGGACACCACCTTCTTGGTACTGTGTTGAACTGCGCTTGTGCCCTCGAATCCTGACAACCCGCTCCCGAATTCTCTGTTCGCCTCAACATGACTTTGTGCTCACTGTATACGTTAGCGCTATGTTTCCCTTGTTATTTAAGTGTAAAGACATGTATTATTTGCCATGATGATCCACCACCCCACCCCTCCTTCCCTCTGTGTTAAAGGCCTTCATTGTCACTCTTTGCTGCTGCAGCTTGCTAAGTCTCCGATGGAAGAGATGATAAAAGAAGTGAAATCAGAGGCTCTGATAATTCCCAATTAACCCACTCATTACAGAGTATCCGCACCCTCTCCATCGATCCGCCACGTCCCCAAACCCCTTTCTTACTTTGTACCTCCTTAATTGCCTTAGCCTGTGCTGCCAACCCCGGCTCCTAAATTCCTCTCTCTGCTCTTTCCGCTCCTAACTCCTATCCCCTTTATTGCTCTGTTTTTCTTCCCCTACTCCCATCTCCGCTCTCCCAGCCCGCCCATTCCTTCATTCCCAGCGCAGAACTAACTATGTTTTTCTTTTTTCCTTTTATTTTTGGTGAAGTACTATAGATTGTTTTGCTGAATCTTGATACTGTGTTTTAATGTTCTTGTCAACATTTAATAAACATTCACATTTTATAAATGGAGCACACGCCGAAGCATTTGTGTCTCTCTCGCTGTCTCTGTCTCTAGCAGCGCATCCATACACATCTATAGGCGTGTGGTTCTGTGTTTGTAAGAAGCATTTAGTAGCCTTCTGCTTGTCAAAAGAAAAACTTGTTAACGTTTTGGAACATCAACCACGATAAAGTACCACAAAGCATGTCCTTGGTTTTGAAAGGTAGACTAAGCAGACAAAGAAAAGAAAAAAAAAAGCTTTGGGTCTCTGGGGTCGAGCCACGTAGTTATAGCTTTGCTCGGCGAGGGTTTAGATAATATCAACTTTCAACAACTTTTCTGCTGCAAACTAAATGCAGAGGTAAATTGAATTTTTGTTTGTCAGAAATGATGCTGCAGCTATTTTAGAGTTGTTCCACAGAGTTGTTCCTTGGGAAAACTAAAGAAGACCATCACCATGCTCCATCAGGACATATAACTGCATGACTGGACATTGGCCCCATTTCTAGTATAAGTTCCAAGTTAGTTTTAGCATTAATTTCACATAAGTGTATACCTAAGTGCACGGAATGATCCAATACCTTGTGCAAACACCTTTAGCATTAATAACTTGAAATAACACATAGATTTCTGTATGATTTTATCAAACTCTGACATCATTGTGGAAGAAAGAAAAAAAAACCTCAAAGTACAAGTTTTCTAATTTATTAAGCATAATAACAGTGACTGTCTCCTCCTCTGTTCAGCATGCCAAACAGACAAAGTGCACCACACCCAAACAGTAAACACTTTTATTATGAGACACAGAAACAGAATATTAATGTCATTGTTTAAAAGTTGGTTTAGCCTTGGCTTCTTCCCTTATATGGAGCTGGACCCAGTGCTTGGTTCATCTTATACTTTCTTTACTGGACATCTCCCTGTAAGAGAAGAGCAGAAAAACAACCCCTCTCTAGACACAGAACCTGGTATCGCATGGGTGTGGCGTTCTCTTTCAACACTCTATTCTATATCACTTATTTGTGTAATAAAAGATGTGACATAAATGTGATAACTGATAAAATGTAAATATGTGATATGAGGTGTTTGTGTTATCTAAAATAATGAGGTATATTTGTATTAAAGATAAAAAGTAAATTGCTAACAGTTTTGGCCCACTCTTCTTTACAGGATAGCATCAGTTTATTAAAGGTACTGAGGTAAGTTGGTGAGGATTTCCTGAACTTTTCTATCAGTGAACATTTCCTTTGTTGCTTCGATTAGCTGCTGTTAGGTAGCATTTGTGAAACTTTCTTTGAAATGGATCTAACATTGTTGAACTCAGGCTCTTAGCAAATAAAGTCTCATAGAATCTGAGAATGTAATCAAAGTGCATATCGGAGGAAAAACGTGATTTTGATTTTCAGGAAAGTTGAGCCTAATATTAGCTGCCTTAATGTTAGCAGGTCTGATCTTTTTTTCTATAAAACCTGTATTCTATATTTCTATAAAAATCTACAAAAACTACTACTGTTGAGAGGATAGTGCCAGTTTTTTAACACACCCAAATGCTTCACACCTGCCAACTGTCAAAATGTCTGCTTTAACAGAGGTGATCACATTTGCCAGTGGTCAGTTAATCAAGGGCATTTGGTTATTAGCACTTGGCTGCTATTTACTTCTTAATTCCCATGGAAGCAGTAAGTTTGTGCATAATTTTTCACATGACTGCATGGGTAGAGTAGCCCAAACATATTCAGAACAAATTTAGAGAGAAACATTCAAAACTTAGATCGCTGGAAGGACAAACATAATACAATTTGATAACAGCAAACGAGCAAGTGATATTTTCAAAGGTTGTATTGTGTGTAATTTTATTACTGCTCTGAAGAGCCGAGTGAAATTGTGAAAATAACAACTAAACAACAAAACAGTAACAAAATAATATTAGTCAGCTTTATCCTTCACTGGGCTTTCAGGTTTTTGTCCTTCGGCTCATTTTTAACTTGGTTTGAAGGCCACAATAACAATGTCTCATCCTGTTCTACGGCAGCTCAAGATCAAAGTTTACTCTAAACACTACATATGACTAATATCCAAATTCAGATCCCCCCTGTAAAAACGCATCATCAATAGAGCTCTTGATAAGAGGAAACCTCTAGAGCTGGAAAATAAAGCCAACGTGGAAGTGGCAAAAATTGCAGGTGGTGCCGCTTGAGGCTGGCTCCAAAAGAAGTCAGTCCCCACAGACTCCCCAGAGAGTTAAAATGTCTAAATTTTTATATTTTTATAGTATTAAAAGCAGATTTACAGCCTGGTGAAATGACAGTTGTGGTCTCCATAGTCTCCACCTTCATAGCAAGTGGATAAATGAATAAGGGGCAAAGACATGTCAATTGACAGGTGTCCCAACACAGGCAGCTGGAGCGTCTGCTTGGCCTCGTTAACAACTTGGAATCTTTAAATTGGACCAGTAAGTGTGTGCTGCTGTTGCCTTGTGGAGCATTTTTCATTTTCATGCAGACCATCCTGGGAAGTTTGTCCTACAGTTTTAATTGAGTGAAATTCTAGTGTTTTATCAGTTTGTTCACAAATTTTCCTCTTTAGTTCATCACACAAATGCTTATCACAAATTTATCATCTGAATTTTAACGAGTTTAATTATTTGTGTTTATTTTTTTATTTTTTTTCCCAATGGAGAAACAATCTCAGACTCTCACAGTCACAGCATCCAATTGTCCATCGTGTAGTGAGCACCATCTCTTTGGGGGAAAATATCTGCCCTTTTATCTGCATTGCTAACAGTACCTGTGTTCCATTTGGTGCTGAGTAGGTAGTATAAAGTGGGGGTTTAGTCTCTTTTCTATTACAAAAATATATATAGCAACTTCCTTTTTAGGGATATAAAGGTTGCTACAAAAGTGAAAGGGCATAAAAGAACACAATGAACTGAAAGATGCTACATTTTCAGCTTATACATCTTCAGAAACTGCAGTGAGACAGCCTGTTGACAGCGTGACATTTTCGACAGAAGGAGTTTATTTCGTAATTTCACTGCCATTAGCAGAGTACCCATTCAAAATGTCCCTGTTAAGATTATGTGGTTTAGGTGTATAATTAACAAACAAACATTAAAAAAAAAAGCCTGCTGAACAGAGCTCTCTACTCTTTACACTCAGCACAAAGAAGGAACAGGAATTAGCTTTAAGAGCAGAGCTATATAATCTCATAAAACAGCCAAATATAACTTCAGCATTTTATCCCCATTTTTACATGAGCAGAGTAATATTTAGTAGTTACTACAGACTGTAATGAGTATGATTTTACAGGATGCTGCACTGTATATAAGGCCACAGTCACACAGGTATAGAGAAAGCTTGGTAATTACTGGTAACTTTTACTTTGAAGGCCTGGTAACTACTGCTTGTTTATTCCCTAAGCAGTTGTGAATCATTGCTGTTGGTTGCTGAAAACTATTGAAAACCTACTTGTGAGTGCTTTGATGACTAGCAGATCACCCATAGTTTGTGTGGATGAAGCAGCATCTCACCAATCTGTCACCGTAAACAAAGACTGTTTGCCTTCAAATTAAAAGATGTGTTGGTTTCAACAGTAATGCAGACATTTTGCTTTGAAACCAAATGTTCTCCATTTCTGCATTGCGTTGAACTTTTGAACCCCTTTAGCTGTACAAGGCTGATGGAAAAGGACAACTTTTTCCAGCTAGGGTTTGACAAAAAGCAGCATCTGGTATCTTACAAGCACTACAAGCAATTGCCACAATCTACAGAGCCCTGCAAGGGACTTTTGCGCGATCCTGAGAAAGATCCTGCATTTATCGTACTTCAATAGGTACCCGTAAAGTTATCCAGGGTACTCCAGCTAGCTGTTTATGTATTCTACCAACCAAGTCCACCAGGTCAGAGTACACTTTGCCTCAAGTGTATCAACTGGTACTAAGAAGTCTCTTCAGATGTCTCTCACTTATATAAAAACCATGACCTGGAAGTGCATGGACTTGAATTAAAAACTTTCTGCGGGATCTTCAAACCCACAATTTTTTTTTTTTTTTTTTTGGGGGGGGGGAGGCTCCGTAGAAGTCTGCTAACAGACAACACATTCACAAAGGGATTTTTTGGTGAAGCAGTCTCTTTGTGATTATTACACCTAATTAACCTCAAACAACCAGTCAGGAAACACACCAGGGGTTCCCAGAGGTCAGCCAAGCTCTATACATGTGTGATTGAGACCAAAAAGAAGAAAGATTTGAAAAGTGAAGCCAGTGCAGCCTTCAAAATGGGATCTCACCAACCAATGAGTTGATCACAGTCATTGTTGGTGCTTCAGTCTTTTATATACAGTGTTTGCAGCCACTGCTAAGGCATTTGTTCTGTCTCTCTGTCTCCTCCCCAGAGGGAGTGAAGAAGACAACTGCAGTATCAAACAAATGGCTGAAAGTGTGACGATGACTGACGATGTCACTAAAAGCTGTTGTGAATGAGCCGTCATTGCCAGTGTCAGCTGAAAACAAGAGTTGGTCACAATATTAGGACGGCTTTATCCAAAGACCTCATTTCAACTGCTCTACCTCCTTAGGCCCTTAGCAATGCACTCATGAAGGATGAAGCTGATCGGAGAAACACACATATCCATACAGACAGATACTCCTCCCTCGAGAGTTAGATGACAACGGTAATAAACATTTCATATCCTGTCCCTGCTCACTTTGGCACCAAACAGAATTCCTAACCAGCTAAACATAAATAAAGGATGCAGAACAAGTCAATGAAATTAACTGCTACATGTTAATTTGCACTTCTTAGAGCATTTAGAGCAATTATTAGTGAAGCCAGTGGGTGAATAATTAAATTTAATTCTCTCAGTAAGATCACACACTACAGTGTAGCATAAATATATCTCCAGTGTTGTTCAATTAACATATTGCTACTGTTGTCACCAACCAGTTATTTCAGGACTTATCAACACTGACATTACTTTAAACTTTTATAATGTTGGCCCACAAATAACATTTATGCATTAGTTTGTTGTCATAAGAGAAAATGTTTATTTTCCATTTCTCTCCCATACACCGCACTAGCGTGATGGCTAGCATGTAAGAATGGAAGACTCTTCGGTTGTTCAGGCATCACTTCTTGCTTGAATGATTTTATTGCCCTTATTGTTTTCTGTTTCCTACATCTATTGCTTTTCACATTTTGGCTGTGTCATTAGAGTCTGTATCCTTTCGTGCGCCACTGAAACATTACTCGTTGCAGCTCTAGCAAACATCATGGAAAAGCAATTGTCTTGCATTTAATTTCAAGTAAAGTTCTGTTTCCTGTTGAAAACCCCACATGTGAAGTGAGTTCTCATACCATGCACATGGAACCAGTGCTGTAATAAGAAAGCCAGAGAAACCCCTGACGTTGAACAATCTTCTATGGATCCCGGGGGTGTTTTGAAACTGTGCACCTCGATTGCATTTCAGTTGTCTGTGTGTATAGCACATCTACTAATTACCCTGAAGGAGTGTGAGCTGCGATAGGGAGGGTGTCTGCTTGAAAGACTAGCAGTGGGGAAGGATGCCAGCCTTGTGATTGATCTCTTCAATTCATAGCTTAAAAGACCGCACACGATGTCAGGGACCGAGTTCTTATCTCTGGAGAGCCACTAGATGCGCAAATACATTCTCGTCTGGCCTTGACACAGCATGCTCACTGGTGGCGTCGTCTATTCAAGCTGCTTCAAAAGTGCCGAATTGGCAGGGAAAAATGTTGCTTGCTTATTTGTGAGGCTGTGTCAGGTGGTTTTAAATACCGTTTTTGCTCTTCCCACAGAGATCAGTCAATGAGCGGTGATGCAACATTACTACTGTTTTGTGCAATTCAGCTGCTATCCTGTGCAATTTGAGAACTTCCTTCACTTGAAGCCTGCTGCATACTTTCATTTTCTTTCGCAAATGCCCCTGTCACACTGATTGGCCTTACCTTAAACAACTACAGCATTGTCCTGTCTCATTTTTAATCTTAGGAATGGACAAAGCCCATGTTATTTTTTCCACATCAGCTTTCATTGTGGATCACAACTGAAAAGACCTGTTAGAGAACTGTCCACGGAGTGCATTTAGTGCCATTCTCTTAGCAAAATCCAAATCAATAAAAGCACAGGGTGGCAACGCAGAGGTAAGAGGCGTAAAACAAAACACAGTAGTCATTCTGTAGTTATTTTATTTTACTGTGGCATGAGAATCTCAGTAAGACTTACCAACATGCTTTACATCTCCCATTTATTTGAGAATAAAAGCATTCCTTCCCTGCATATCTTTTTAATATGGTAGCAGTGTAAGCGCACAGATGAAAGCAGAGCCATTAAACCCAACTAAACGCATGGCCACCTGCCTGAATGAGAGCATTGTATTAGTTCAGGCAGAGCACCCATGTCATGCTTTGCTAATCTATCAGCTAATCGCTAATCTCAGGGCTTTGCTATTAATAACAAAAAAGCAAAAAGAAAACTGTTCAAATGGCGAGTACACTGATCGTTGCTGCTGCTGCACTCATCCTCCTGCACAGTAAAGCTTTACCTACACATCCCTAATGCTAAATTTGATATAGTCTATCCAGTGGCTCTGACACTGACAACACAGTATTGTTGTTGCCCTGGCTTCACTCTGTGAACACCCATGGGGGATTTACATTACAGCCTGCCTATATCTTCAGTGTGTCTCCAGAAAGGCAGGGGAGCAGCTTACAGGAGAGCTATGAAAGTCAAATAGAAATCTGTTGCCATTTTCTTGCTATAAAAAGGCTTCATCTTTTGGCTGCTGTCTTTCTGACTGAATTAGACGCATCTTTTGTCTCGTGTTTTCGTTTTAGAAATTCTACCATTGTGCATCAGCAGTCATTATTATGCAGCCAAGAAACGCCACAACAAATGCAATACATATTAAAGCAAAAAAATAAAAAATATGCATAAAACAGATGCACAGATTTGAGCTATTTCAGTGGCTTTGCACAGGGAATCTGCACAGTCTGACAGTGAAAAATTATTCAGCCTTTAGATCATAAAAACTTAACAGTAAGATGGAAAAGAGCAGAGTGCATGCCATGTTTAATGTCTTGAAAAAGCCTGGTCTGGTCTTACTATAGTTTTTTTTTTTTTTACAATCATGCCGTGTTTCCTTACATCACCTACATTATTTCCAAGCTGATTTGGAGTCATTTGTATAAAGGATCATTTAACAAAAACAAACCAGACACGGCCAAGTTGGTCCACATGATGTGGTGCTTTTAAAGTGGTTTCCAAAGTCTCACTAGTTGAGTCATAGCTGGAATTAGAAATGTGACTGATATTATGCTGTCTAACGGTCTTGTATTTTGTTTTGTTTTTTACAACATGGCACAATTATCAATGTACTGCAAAGCAGTTTCAATGCAGACAGGTAATTATGCCTCCTCTTCTCATTATATTGATTGAACCAATGCAATGAGTAACACTGAGTGGCTGCGTTAGTGCTTTTCAAAGACCTTGTAATGAGAATGTGTTGATGTTTTTTTCAGAACTTTGAGGTAACTATTTGAATTTGATGATCTAATTATATGAAGTAAAAAAACAGTTACATTACTGTCACCTTCAGTCTAAAAGCAATAAATAGTCGTCAGATAACAATGCATACTGAGGAAGACATGAAGGCTGTTTTTTGTTGTGCATTGATCAGATGCTTACAGAACTAGCTACTGTATGGTTCGATTATTTTTTTTCCTATTTATATCACAAATGCTCCTTTGTTGTCAACAAATGTTGGTAAGCCAGCAACCGTCACCATATACAGTTTGACATCTGAGCTGCAGATGGAAAAATGTTTTAATTTGGAAACAGTTATGTACACATAACAAAGAGGAACTTCCTTTTGACATTTTACACTTTTATTTTGTAAATCCTCGCCACTGTGATTAATTGTAAAAATGAAGAATACTTAAAAAAAAAAAAAAAGCTCATTGTTACATACACCCTTTTCAAGACTGTACGATTTCAGAAGCATACATGACATATTCTGTACTTAATAACTACAATATACTCAATTCACTACAGCACTAAATCACAACAGATGTCTCATGGCGCTGTATATTTCAAGGTAAAGACCCTACAATAACACAGAGAAAACACACAAAACAATTGGACGACCCTCCTTATGTACAAACACTTGTTGATAGTGGGAAGGAAAAACTCCAGTTTAACAGAAAGAAAGAACCAGCAGAACCAGACCCAGGTGGTGTGACCACCACTATTTTTAAACATAGTCTCAACTCTCTTGGGCAAGCCTTCTTTAAGCAGCCTAAAGTATTCTTCAAGAATAGTTTTCCAGACTCCTTGAAGGACATGTTGTTTTTTGGATGTTGGCTGCCTTTTGCTCCATCCTGATGATCCTACACTGATTCAAAAATCTTAAAGTCCAGGATCTGGGGAGGCCAATCCATGACTGATAGCTTTCCATTCTTTTCTTTTTCCGTCCACGTATGTTTTAAGGCAGCGGTCTCCAACCTTTTTTGCGCCATGGACCGGTTTATGCTCGACAATATTTTGACGGACCGGCCTTTAAGGTGTCGCGGATAAATACAACAAAATAAAACTAGTACCGGTACCGAAAAAAAGAAGATTTATTCATAACACACGTGAAAAGACCCAGGAAAACCGAGTTGACAATCAAAACGATAACAAAATAACGCTGAAAACCGATAAAAACCCTGAAAACCATACATTTCACACCTGAGCCTCAACTCTCGCGGCCCGGTACCAAACGACTCACGGACTGGTACCGGTCCGAGGCCCGGGGGTTGGGGACCGCTGTTTTAAGGCACTGGCAGTGTGTTTGGGATCGTTGTCATGTTGAAAAATGAAGCTATTAGCAATCAGATGCTTTCCAGATGGTATTGCATGGTGGATTCAAATTTGACGGTACATTACTGCTTTCAAAATTCCATCAATTTTGACAAGATTCCCAACACCACTGGAGATAATTCAGCCCCAAACCATGACAAACCCTCTACCATGTTTTACAGATGGCTGTAGGCACTCACTGTTTGTACCTCTCTGACCTTCTCTGTACTGATGATGATTTGAACCAAAAGTTTCAAATTTGGATTCAGCACATTTTTACTAATTATATTTATCTCTCACTTCTGTGTTAGGTCTTTGCTGGATTTTTCTTTCACAAGGCACAAAAATGCCTTATTCAAGTACTCTTGAAGTAGTATTCAAGAGCACTTTAGTAGCGGTGCAATCATGTTTGGCTCCATGTATGAAAATATAAATAACATTTTAAAAATACAAATGAAAATAGCAGTCTACTTTGGACTACAGTGGCCCCGCCTGAAACATATTCATGAATTCAAATCAAAGTGAAAATTAGCCTGTTGACTGCTGCAGACAAATACTTCAATAAAGGTTCAGTAAACCTGAGAAATGTTGTCAGCCAATCAAACACACACTGTGCTTTAGTACTTTTTCTGAAAACTCACTTTGAAATTAATTAAAAAGCATTGCCTATGCAGTGACAATAACAGCTAGACTAGCTGACCGAATAACCTGATTGTATGCTTGCATGTAAAAACTAGGAAGAGTTAGATGTTAGTGTGATGTTGTTTTTGCACAGCTTTCTAAAAATGGCTAACAAAATGATAAAATGTACCCACATAACTGCACTAAGCCAGCAGAGTTTTTTTGTGAAGTATGGATAAATACCATGACATAGAGGGAACAATGGACAGGGAATCAATCCCACAGACGGGGTTAATTATCCCAGGCCGAAAAACTAGCCCTCTGCAGACCTCAACCTTTCCCCTGGTGGAGCCAGATCCAGAGCAAAGGAGTAACACAATAGCACTCAATGCACAAGCAGTTTGTGTGTGCAGCCAGAAAAGCAGAGCAGATTGTTCAAAACTGGCTTCTCAACTAAACAAGACGGAGAATTTTGTGGCTGCTTCTTAGCCAGATGTCAAGGAGTGTTATGAATACATCCTCAAGGAAAATATGAAGGGAGTCACAGACACCCGTCCCGTTTGCTGGTTAGCTAGAAAATTATTGTGTGAATCAATATGAGCCACTGATTTAATCCGTTAAGAGAGCCGGGGTTAGATATAATATGCGCACGGAACAGAAAGAACTTTTAACGGGTTCAATTTAATTTAAGAAGAAGTCTGTTATATTAGAAAGGCTTACTCCATCTTTTTTTTTTTTCAAATGTTCCAATATGTGAATCGTATAAATACTGAGTCAACTAAGATTTTTTTAAAGAAAGAAACTATTTTATTTTAGCAGTTTTACATCAAACAAGCAAAATACGAAATTATCAAACAGGTGTGAAATAAACTGAAAAAGGTGTGGAAAAAAACCCCACACAGAATCACATATAACAGCTGGAATTTAGCAGTTTTGCTTTTTATAATTTTGCTTATTTTACCTGCTTGCTGTAGTTTTACTTTTTACATTCTTATCATGTGCAAGCTGGGCAATTTAAGTTAGCAATGTCATTCACTTATTCATAAATGCAGATGTTAAAAATTAGCTGTTATATCCATCAACCCCTTTTCTCAAAATTCCTTTTATGATAATCTTTCTGTACTGCAGCTCACCAGAGGCGTTTCATCATGCCATCGTCCTTTGAATCCTACATGAAGAGTTTCAATGATGTGTACGACAGAACAGTGACAGGGACTTACTGTAGTGATTTTCCTTAGAGCAGGAGCATAAACTGCCTCTCTGGCTTTTCTCAGAGCCATGGTTTAATTTTATTTTTAATTTTTAAATACAGATCTTTTTTTCTCCTTTGCAGAATTCACCTTGCTTTTAGCAATGCTCTGGGCATGTCAGCACCTTAATTGGAATGATAATACAAAGAGAGAATAAGAATGGGTTGATGAAATACTGAGGCAATACTGAGGCTGGTTGTTTTACTTTGCTTTACCTGACAGACATCTTTCTACATAAATCAGAATCATGAAAGCATGATCCTTGAATTTGTGATCTGACTGACTATTTCTCATTTTTTGACAGCTTTAAAGCAGCACGCAGCAGAGTTTTTCGGTGGGAGCTCATTTAGAAAAAAATCCAGCTTAGAAATATTATACTGTAATACATTTGAGACCCATATTATTCAGCGAAACAGTAGAAATTGATCCCCATTATACTTGCTTATTATTATCAGTTAACTGGGCCTGGACTGGAGCAGTCACTGAATTAAATTGAATTACTAATATTTTTCCAAAAGTACTTTTTTAATATTTCTATTGATGATAATTTCGATCTGGATATTCTTTAAGACACACATATCAGGTCTCATATCTACACCGTAAAAAAAAATATCCTAAAAAAACAGTAATATTCCGGCAGCTGGGGCGCCAAAATAATACCATAAATTAACAGAAAATAACTTTCCCATGAAAATACGGTTATTTTCAGTAATGACAATACAGTTTGTTGCCCTAATTTTACATGGGATTTTGCATTTTTTAAGTGCTTTTAAACATTAAATTAGGAACAATTTCAGTCGATGTGTCCTTGGGCAAGACACTTCACCTACCGCCTACTGGTGATGGCCAGAGGGGCCGATGGCGCGATATGGCAGCCTCGCTTCTGTCAGTCTGCCCCAGGGCAGCTGTGGCTACAACTGTAGCTTGCCTCCACCAGTGTGTGAATGGGTGGATGACTGGGTGTGTAAAGCATCTTGGGGGACTAGTAAAAGTGCTATACAAATACAGGCCATTTACCATATTTATGTGAATTTAATGATATTCTAGAAGAACAGTACAAAACTGTAAAATACACATTAAAATACTTTTATATCACAATTTTTTTTTACAGTGTAGAACCATCCTCTCATTAAACCTGTATTGCTAATAAATAGCTAACCATAGACTGTATATAAAAGATGGATATAGTCACATGTTGGTTTGGAACAATTTTTACACGTTTTGATATTTAGAAGCTTTAGAAAGTTGTAGCTAGAAATCTTATATATAAACTCCAACAAGGTGATTCTCAAAGAAAATCTGTCAAATCTTGTCATGGTGTGCAGTGGGTCGTAAAAAAAAATCTGAGGATACTATTTGCTTGAAGCCACATCAGAAATGCTCTCAGTTGAAGTGTGGCTTTTGCGCCACTGTTAAGAATTCTTAACAATGGTGTCTTGAGGGAGAACACGCTAAGGTTTGCCGATTACACAGGACTGAAAATCAGTGACAACAATTCTATGTAGTGATGGACCCAAATTTGAAATGCTTGGTTCAATCTGCCATCAATATCTAAAGAGAAGGTCATGAAAGAGGTACAACAGTGACCATCCACATCTGTAAAACACAGTGGAAGCTCTCTCATGCATTGGGGCTACGTTTCAATCAGTGATATTAGGGATCTTCTCAAAACTGATGGAATTATAGCACACAGAAAAGATCCAACATGTGCTACCTTCTGGAAGACGTCTGATTGGCAGCGGCTTTATTTTTCAGAACCAAAGTTCCCAAATACACTGCCAGTGCAGTAAAAACTTACCTGGATAGAAAACCACACATTGAACACTATCAGTCATGGACCCTCACACCCCCACCCAGAGCCTGGAGCCCAGACCTCAACATTACTGAAACAGTGCCAAATCATCTTGACAGAATGGATGGAAAAGCAGCCAACATCCAAAGAACAGATTTGGAATATCCTTCGAGAAGAAATATTTCTGAATATTAGAAATGTGGGGTGCCTCAAGACTTTTGCACATTGGTGTAATTCCATTAAAAATCCTCGAAAAGGCATCAACAGTGTTAACACTATTGAGAGATTTATAATCTGAAGGAAACACACCTTTGATTAGTCAGTTGCTAAGACATAACCACCAAGAAACAAGTTGTACATGGAAAGAATTGATAATAACAACAACTTCTCACGTGCAGAGATTTAAAAAATACATTTTAAAAAAGCAGGTTGTTAAAGTTAGTGATTGAAGTCACACAAAGCAGCTGAGCTCCAGTCTGTCACTGAGTTGGAGGGTGTAAGGAGCAGATTGGAACGACTCTATTACATCACTTCCTCTATTGCCTCCCATTACACTAACGGAGGACACTATCACAGAGACCACATAACCACACAGCGTAATAATGTGCTTGAGCGAAGCCACCCATGGGGTTGATTTTAGATGGATGGACACTTACCAAGCTATTCTTGTATTATTTTCAAAAGCTTTAAGTTAGTTCTGAATCAGCTGCTGTGAAAACACATATTATTAAACACCCCTTCAATTCTCCTGGAGAAAGGGAGAGTTTCTCTCTCAGAGAACTATTACTGCAAAGAATGCATTCCACCTGTGCCCATTCAGGCTCCCTTCAGATGAAAGGGCAAGGCAGCCTGACCCAGTTGCTGAACATCAAGCTGAACCTTCCAAACAACAGAAACTGTGACATCCTCTCTACACAAACACAACTAGAAACCTTTTTTTCTCAGGGTCCAGCTTTGGCAGCAGCTGTGACAATCTCTATAAATGAATGCTCACACCATGAGTGACATTGAGAGAGAAACCGAACAGTAGTCATTCATCTCAAATGAGCACTCAGACATGAAGAGCACCAGAGAGCAGAGCGGTGCTGGGTTAGAGATCTCGGCATTTTTGGCAGAAAGTTGAGCACAGTTCAATTTGATGCAGCGAGGAGCAATTTGGTGCTGTCACAGTCAAGTTAAGCTCACGGATGGGCTTCTATATAACTTCTTAAACTTCTGTTTGTTCGCACCACTTTACGGATGACTCTGTTCAAGAGTAAGGAAATGGATTTTGGGTTAGAGTAAGCCTTCTGGTTGTGGCATGTATGGATGTGCCATTCTCAAGGATTTAGACTACCTGTGCAACCTTGTTAGGGTCCAGGTATCTCTTCATGCTACCAGGAGTGAAACTGACTCCAACAGAATTTGATTCATCTCCAGATGTAAAAACCATTCCTATTTTGGGGGTTTTGTCATTGTTGCCCCTCTGGTACCCCTGATGATGAAAACCAAAGCAGCTGAAACTAATTAACAACCCCCTCTGCTACTTAACTGAACAGGTCAATATCCAGGAAGTTTAACTGACCTGATGCTATACTCTGACTAAAAAGCATTCCGTTAATTTTTTTGAGCAGTGTATTTGGTTCAGATGTATTTTAAGTGTGCTGCTGTATAGCTGTACACATAAAATACTTGAAGAAAATGCAACAATCAAAGTAAAATATATTTAGGTATCATCAGTTGGACCTGTGGCTGATTGCAAATTTGAGCACAATTTAGTAACTGCTAAAAATAACCAACCACCTTGGAAAAATAGCATTTCTAATTTTACTGTATTCTGTAAAGTGACAAAAAGCTTTCCATTTTATTTCCATCAGATATTTCTAAATCCTCACTTGCGCACAAAAGAACATAAATCTCTTTCTTCTAAATACATCCTCTCCTCTTCATTCCAAGTGAAAAACAAAAACACCCACAGAAATCTCGCTTCTAACCTTAGCTGAGATTTTTTTGATTTATGTAAGACCCCACTACTCATAATGAAAATGTGTTTTCAGGGCATTTATTGGTCTTTATACTTGCAATGTTACATCTTTGTACTGCCGCAGAGAAAAGTTAGAATTAGACGCATGAAGCTGTTTTGGTGTCGCTTTTTAGTGATGGATAAAGCTCTTGTACCAAGGTAGAGCGTTATTTTTGTCAGACAAGAGTCTCACAATCTTTCAGCGCATTCTGTGTCAAATAATTGTCCCTGCATGCATCCATCCACATGTGCCACTATGTGCAAGACATATATTATGCGGTTCCCCTTCTCCTGCTAGGTATGTACAGCATATGTGAAAATATCTCAGGCCAGGCAGCCTTGTCTCCGTGTCCCCATATCTCCATGGAGTGTGACATTATTGTACGTTAGGCTAATTGATGGTGCTGCCAGGTAGAAGGTCCCAGTGGGGCCTTGTGGGAGCTGTGGAACTGATATCCTGCCTGACAGACACAGGCAAAGGTAACCTGGAACCTGCTTATTACTGGTGACACCTCACAAATATGGAGCACTGGCTAATAACTAAGTAGACCCCATGAGAGCCTTTGATGGAAGGATGTTGGCAGGAGATTTCAGCTACAAGGCTTTTATTCAAATTTCAAAAAAGGCTCTCACTTTTTGGCGGGTATAAAAGGGTGAACTCAACTTCTACTGTTTAGCCTAAATGGTTCTGGACTGGTCCTCTAAAGAAGTTTAAAGGAACATACTTGAGGTAAGAATTCATGCAGACTGAAAAATCTTACTAACTATTTACTGGAATAGATTGTCAGTAGTTTATGGACAGAAATTTCTCTCCATGGTAGTTGGTCAAAATGTTTTCCCTTATTCTCACATGAGGTGTGATCAAAATATTTTGGGACCCATAAAAATTAAAAATGGTAAATGGTCTGGTTCCCCTCTTTGTCCATTGCATCCAGTAATTTTCCACTACAGGCTTGTGTTATATGGATGTGTTATTTTCTTTCAACACTCTATGTTAAACTGCAAAATGTAAATGTGTAATAGAAGATAAAACATAAATGAGATCATCAAAGATAAAGATACATGAGGTATATTCCCAAAAACCCCAAATGATTAATAGTTGACCTGCTCCACCTCCTGAGCTACAGCAACCCAAAAGTGTAAAACTATTTTTAGTTTCAAGTTGGGTAATCATCTCCCCTTCAAAATCATCTTCTTGTTCACCTCCAAACTATTTTTAGCAGGTTTTCTATTTTTAGATCAGTTCCTGGGAGTCCTATTCTGTCCCCTCCACGACAGTATCTCCCCGAGTAAGTCGAAATGGCATCTCCAACATGATTTTCATTTTGGGAAAGCGTTGAAGTCCTGCATTTTCAATGTGTCATGTTCCAATGAAAAGAAAATAGCACACACCACATTTCAGGTCATTTCTATTAAAAATCCTCCCACAGACATTTCAGGACAGTAAAGCTTTGTGTTGACAGTCTCACCCTCAGGGTTGTATTACTGTTACACAATTGTGTGAATGTCAAAAAAAACCCCAAAAAAACCCAAAATGTTTCTGGTTACACTTGTTCATAAAGTCTGCTTTCAGTTATGGAAACTGTGGACTGTTCAACTGAAAACAGCTGGGTTTAAGTCAGAGCTCCAGCTCTCATCGCCAGTGATGACTTCCATGCAAACGTCATGTTAGTTGAATAAAAAACGTTGGGAACAGCTTATAATACAGCTTAATGTCAAGGCAATTAAATGGAAAGTCCTGGTATTTTATTTGAAATTAGCCCTTTCACGCATAGTGGTCACTACAGCGGACAGCTATTCAAAGGCTGTTTTCTTGTATTTGTGTCAGTGTTGATGGTATACTTGCACATAAACCACTACATTGGACACTGATGTGTCAGTTCATACCCTGCCACCCACTGTTTAATGTTACTATAGACATATGACGCGTTTCATTGTAATTATTGTTATTTAACCCTGTCATGCATGAATTATGACAACCTCAATCAGGATTTTTCATCTTTTCATGCCTAAAGATGAATAAAAATACTTAAGAAAAACATCATGATTGAATGTAATGATTAAATGTAATGAGGGTTTGATGGTTGACTTTCCATCTTGAACTATATTATAGTGTTATAAGAGTTTGAGCTTTACTGTAGACAGAATCATATCAGGAGAAACTGAGCTGGGATCTGAGCTAGGAGCCTACCAGAGAGAACTCAGTATTGTGCGGTTTTTTAAATAAGGCTGTTCGGTCTGCACACAAGCACCTTGTAGCTCATTACTGATCAGGTGTCACCATAGCATTATTTTTCCAGTGCATCATACAATGTGGAATACGCAGTTCTAATAAAAACAAATGAGCCCCTTTCTCAATTCTAAGGTTTTACATATTACGTCTTTACCAAATATTAAAATTAGGTAAATAAAACTTCAGGCATATTACGCTGTTTAAAAATAGGGAAAGAGTAAAAAAATAAAACACAAACAACCAAAATTTAATAAAGAATGAATAAACTGTGTTATTATTTATTGACGACTAATACAAAATGCAGAAGCAGTGTGTGAAAAAGTAAGTAAACTCTATGACTCAGTAACTTGTAGAACCATCTTTAGCAGCAACAACTTGTAAATAATTCTTTTCTGTATGACTTCATGAGTCTGTCACATTGTTCTGTAGGAATTTTGGCCCATACTTCTTTACAGCATTGCTTCAGTCCTCTTTAGTTCACAGGATTTAATTTACACAAAACTCTCTAAAGGTCCCACCATAGCATTTCAGTCAGGTTAAGATCTGGATTTTGACTGGATCCTTGTGACACCTTGATTCTTTTCATTTGCAATTAAATGGAATGTCCTGGTATATTTGCTGCTCTGTTTTCGTTTTTTGATCTTTGTCCTATTTGACGACCCAGTGCTGGCCAAGCATTAGCTTTAGCTGACTCTAGGATACTTTGGTATACACAGGAGTCCACTCCAGTGACATGTGGAGACTATTACAGAAAGGCAAGCAGAGGTAATGGTATCCCTCAACCCCCACCTCACTCCCCACTTCCTCCACTGTTTAACATGACAAATTCGATCAGAATAAAAAATACGATTTTGTGCTGCCTGTCTTTTATTCTTCTATATGTACTGACAGCCTCCTTCAGCTTGCTGCACGTTTCCTGAATTCCGTCACCTTTCAGCACTCATTCCTGGCTAAAACATTGTAAAACATTAAAACTTCTATAGTTTAATAAATATTTACTATGTATCCAAATATTTAGTATTAGCTGACATGATGAGTGCTGGAGGAATTCTAAGAAGCATTACTGGAAGATTAGCAAATAAAACCCTGTGAAAGCATCTCATTACACATAAAACTATATTATTGGCAAATTGTTACTGTGATATAAAATTATATGTTTAAAATATGGCTGAACTGTGACTACTATCTGAAAAAAACTGCTGTTAAGGAGCTCAGAAAAACAGACCAAAACCTTGATTTAACAAAGCATAGTATATATATTTATAATAAATCACAGCTGAATAGAATAGAATAGAATTCAACTTCATTGTCATTGCACATGTCTCAAGTACAAGGCAATGAAATGCAGTTTGCATCCATCCAGAAGAAATAAAAGGCATAAGCAGTGTGTGGGTTAGTTAACTGTATGTACCTACAGGGGGATTCACAATATTAATGAAAAGTGTTGGCAGTGTTTTAGCAAATCAGCTGGTTAAAATTTGTATATTTATTCAGCCGAGTGATTTCTCAGACATGCTAATCAGAAAGTGCTGTCTGAGTTAAACTTGTCTGTTTTATTAAACCAAACATTTTCAGAGGTGACCTTCCCTCTCCATCATAAAGGCTTTATTTACTAGTGTAGATAACTCAAAGAAGCTCATCTAGCTGCAGCTCTTTTCCACACAAAGTGCAGCTCCTAACTGATCTCAGAGCAGGGACAGCAAAGCGATCAGCAGCTTGTCTAGTACACTAATCTCTCATCAGCCTCCTGACAAAGACCAGAGTTTTATTCACAATGCACACGTGCAAACAACCAGAAAAAGCTAATATGCTGTAATATGCTGGCCTCTCAGCTTGACAAGCTCAAACCTTTTGTTAGCAGGACAAGGACATGCCAATGAAACGAGACATGCTAGAGATAGGAGTAATGTAAAGAATGAATGCACACAGGCAAGAAGCTTTAAGACAGCACAGTGTGAGATTAAAGTAGAGGGTTCGCTTTCACTTTGGTTTTAACTAATGTCCATTTTTATTTTTCCCTAGACGAGCACTGCCTGCCTTGCTTGTACTGTAGAAATGCCACTGGTTTACTCCACGACTACCACATGCCCAGATCCTGTGGCTGCAAAACAAGCACAAGTCAGCACTTTTCCATCACCTTACTAACATGTTTGTGCTACTATACTGTGTTTGGCAAGCATTGGGATTGGTGAAAGTCAAACATGTCCACAGATATTTCCATTTTGGTCTTGTCTTTTCAAAGAACCTTCTTGCGGTTTGTACTTGTAACCTCTGACCTGCAGAGTATAGCAAATGTTGTTTTTCTAAATACTGCACAGCATTGCCTGACCTTGGGGTGAATTCCCTGGGATGTCCACTCCTGGGAAAATGGGAAACTGTTTTGAATAATTTCCACTGGTGAATAATCTTTCTAATTATAAAATGATGGTTTGGCAATGGCCTTTTAACGCTTCACAGATTGATGCTCCAGAGCAGCAATCTGCCAAAACCTCTGCTTTTTAGAAGTGCTCATACTTGCTGATGATCAATTTATCAACCGCATTTGATTAGCAACAGTTGTCTGCTGCTTACCTTCTTAGTTTCTGTGGAATTAGTACGGTTGTATTTAGTTTTTTTCTAAAATAAAATACTGTGTAATGTTTCATTATTTTGTCATTATTTTTTTAATATCCAGAATTAGAATTTTAAGCAAGTGTGCTGACTCTGTCGAGGTCACCTGAATCAAGGTGGGATTTGGGTTTAAAATGAACAAGTTTTTTGGTGAGTGGTTTTAAAACTGAAGAAGCCTCTTGAAAAAGTGAAACATCTTCACAAACCCAAAAAGGGAGTCAAGTTCTTTTCAAGAACTCAGGACTAATGTCAAGAAAAGAAAATGCACAGATAAGATGAAAATCAAACATTCAATATTCAACTTGCTTTATTCTGCGCATCTTATTAACAGTCTCTGAAGCTGAAGTTAAGTCACTGTGGGGGGAAAAGACTAACATAGGCATCACATTTTTCTCACAAAGGTTCTTCCCACAGAGAACAAGGACTATTAATATTCATAAAATTAGCTTGAAACCAGTTAGAAGGATATATCTGAGCATGGGATGGAGTGAATTTCAATGAGAAAGTGCAATTGTAGTTTGATAATGAATACATGGATACTGATTGAATTTACCGCAGTATGAGAGTTCCTGTATTGTTATAGTAAGCAACAGAGTCACACAAAAAAAGCCATGCGTCATTAAATGTGAGACATCTTGTAGATCCTAACTCGGTGGCACTTACACCACTGTTAGTGAGAAGCAGATATTTTTACTAGCCTGATTAAGTACCACTATGTTTGTGTGTGTGTGTGTGTGTGTGTGTGTGTGTGTGTGTGTGTGTGTGTGTGTGTGTGTGTGTGTTTAATAACTGACATCATTAGGGGATGAACATGTACACATGGAACCTTAATTTCCCCTTTGCTTCCAGCTACATATGGGACACTGCAACAAATAATAAAGCAATAACTCAGGTAAGCTAATGGGCCAATTGACTCTGTATTTATACAGCCATAATGTGCATGTCAGTAACCATACAGGTACATGTAAGTTTCCTCTTTCATGGAAAAAAAGCTGATATTATATATTAGAATTCATGTGAGGAATCATATTTTTTCCTCTGAAGCAAATTGACCTCCACTCCTGTGCATCAATCATCAAAATCAATTTCAACAAAGTGTGGCTAAATAAGACCTGCAGCCAAAATGTATTCAAACTCCAAAGCATAACTTCAGAATCAAAGTGACACTTTGTTGATCCGACTGGCTGTATGCAAAAAAAAAAAAATGCTAAAAAAGATGGGCACGCAGCTTGTGTCAAACATTATGCGCACATGAAATTATTTTGATGTGTACCAAATTAATTCACCAGAAAGTCAGTGACGAGTATGCTGCAGACTTTCCAACTCTCAACTAATTTGTGTTCAATTTCCCTAAAAGCTAAATTTTAGTAGAAAAACCGGAATGTTGTATGTGAATGTGCTCACATCACTGATCATAAAATTTAACCAACACATTTAAGATTTTACTGCCCTTGTGAAGGTCAATGACCCATCCCTAAGACTTGTCTCTGAGGGGTAAGGGGAGGAAAGATATGCATTTGGGGACTGCTGAAAAATAAAGTGGTGATGTATTCAGAGGTGGCTGCCAGCATCTTCTTCTGAAAGTGAAAGTCCTTACTGGTCCTCCTGTATATCCCAGATGAGAAGCTTTCCCAGAATTATTTGGCACTGTATTCAAATGTCAGCACACATCTTATCTTACATTATCTTTTAATCCAGATTTAAGTATGCAGCACAGCATCAATGACTTTATGGGGCCCTTTACAGAAAGAAAGTTTACAAATCCCCTGTATGAAGCTTGGTTATGGGACACATTTGATCTTAGATTTTGTTATGTTATCTGAGGCTGTACAACATACCTGCATTTTCAGTCACATAAACTGCACAGATAAAACCACCAGCCAGATATGCTTCAAACGTTTTGTGACTTTGTCCCTGATATAAGGTTTAAAGCTTTTTGTACGCACATACAAAGTTACACAGCTGTGTGTCTTTGTCTGCAGCTAATGTGGGAGCGCTAAGGGTGCGATCAGTGTCTCTCGCTGATCCCACCAGAGCACTTAAACAAATACACGCTTACCTACATTTTTACAACATTCCTGCAACCACACTATTGAAACTGTTGCAAACCTCAACTGTGAGCATGCCGCAGTGCAACAACGTGATTAGCTTTAATGTCCCCCGGTTCGACTGTTGGAAAGCAGATGATTGGGTCTTTGAGGGAAGGAGTGGGACAACCACGTCTGGCATTACAGAAATTTCCCATAGATTTCTGTTTGGTTTTCTCTGAGTTCTATGTCCCCACTTTTGCTGTCCTTTTTAGTAGATTTGCAGGCTGTTAGATACTGTTTTCCTTTCTCAGATCCTACTTTTCCTCACCTTTTATTCAAAGTCTCTTTCTCACTCACACATACTCTGACACAAACTCAGCAACACTTTGCATGCCTTTGAGTCTGATGTGGGATATTTAATACAGCAAGTAGTCACACTGCAGCGGGTTTTTATTTTGGGGTGTTGCTTTCATGTGTTTCACACTGGTGTTACCTCGCTTTTTATGACAATAAGAAGTGAGCATTTCAGCAGGTTTTACAGCTTAATTCAGATACACTTCAGGCGTGTCTCTTTATTTCTCGTCACACAATTGTGGATGATCTCTTTGTTGCATCTTTGCAGAGAAGTCAGATTCTAAGCATCATAATTATACTCAAATCAATAATACACTCAAATATGTATTTTTTTTCTGAAAACACCACTTTAGCTGTCACTTACCACAGCCATTTGCAGATGTAGTACTGCATTGTTCTTCCTCTTCAGGCTTTATTTCTCTGTGTTTTATGATAAGCCTCTGGATTGTGAGATTGTGGCAACCCTCCACATAATTCAGTTTTATTCGCATCATGGTACTTATTTGTGAGTTTGGTTTTAGTTTATGAAACTTTCCAAATGTTTCAGTTCACATGTTGGTAAGTAGAATGTCTTTCATCTCTTTTTTAAAAATCTGCAGATCTTAGCCCTGTACTTTACTCTGACTACGGTAACACTGATCTCTGTTCCTGGGTCTGAAACACAACCTACCAATCCTGATACACCGCTGAAGTGCTGCACGTTGCACGCATGTGTCCACTTTTTACACATGCGTGCAAGAATGTAGGCTTATCTTTTTACATTGGCTTTGCTGATTAGAATCTACAGAGCAAAAGGAGATAAAGATGATCCTTACGAAAGTGCTCTATGGATCTGTACACTACAATGACAACCTCCTTAATACCAAGAAAAAATATCAGCAGTTGTCTAATGTAAATATTTTTACATTCAGGAACCAATTGCAAAGAGTTGCAGACACCAACTAGTCGAGCGTGCCACATGGTCTCCAAACGGTTGCAATCCAACTCAGACTGATTGGAGTCATTCTGAGGCAATTATTCTCAGACTGATGAAGGTTTGCAAACTGTTACTGTGTAACTTATAAACGATTGCCAAAACACTGCAATCAGTCAGAGTCAGCCTGGACTGATGAGCACTGCAGTGCGCCTTTTAACAATAGGGGATTCAACTCATCGCCAAGTGATTGCATTCTTGTTCCTACATAGAAGCAAGGTTGTGGAGAGTCTCTCATTTTCCAGTTAAAACAGCAGCATACTGCAGCACCTACATTGTTATTTGTGGAGGTGTTTCTGTTTCAAATGTGTGAGGTTCTGGCTGGACAATGAATTTAAGAAGTTCATATTGATATTTGTGTATGAAGACAGCAACAGCTTTCCAAAAGCTGGCAACATCTCCATTAATCACCATAATATCACAATCACACATTGCACATAACTGCCAAGTTGACCAATTTAAAGGCAGACTGACAGCAGACTGAGTGTCTTTTTGCTTATGACTAAAGTCTGGGGGAGGGTGTGCATCTATTTGAATGTAGCCAAAAAATAAAGAGCTCCTTGCTGACTGAATTTACTGTATACTAATATACTATACTATACTACTTCTGCATTTACCTAAATCTCACTACAATACACTGTTAAACAAGAGTATTACATGTTTGCTGTAACCAGGTATTACCACCCACAGCACATTTGGCTAGCACATGGCTAATTACCATGAAAACATATACCTGTTTTTTCAATATATACAAAGTTCCCTTTTTGCTGTCATAGAAAGTTTTCAGACGTACATAAGCACATAAATGCTTAAACATTCATTTCACAGCATTTCACCACAAAACTTGGCTATCTTACCAACTGGAATTAGGTACAGTGATAAACAGCCCTCTGTACAGTGTTCACCTATATATCCTTATTCTGACCTCATGCACTTCAAATCATTTTTTATCCCTCTTCTTAAAAACTTCCTATACTCGGTCTTCAACACAAGACCACAGATGATAAATAGATGAATAAATCCAGCATCAGTTTCAGAACCATTATGCACTCATTGGTGTTTTTGTGTCTGTGAGCTGGAGATAATAGTAACACTTCTTATTTCAGTACGTACAAAATGCTATAAAATACAAAAAATAGAGGAAGGGCATGTTTTAAAAAAGGAGTAAGATAGGGAAATTATTTAGGTTTTTTTTTTTTTTTTAAAGGTGTTAAAATCCTTCCCACCCCTGGCAGCTGCTCTTTAGCTAGCTGTAGTAGTATGGTGGTTTGTAAATAGCAGAGATGAAATGCTTCATATTTTACTTATTAGACACCCGTCTTTTAAAAAATGACAAGTTTCCTAACTATAATTTGAACACCATCAATACTCATGAAAATATACAGTTGATCAAAGAAAGTACTTTCTTGGTTGATTTACGAATGCTTCTTCATACAGCTTCCCAGTTTCTCATGCAAGGGCAGGGAAAACACTGAGTTCATAATTCATAATTCTTAGGTTATCCCTTGTTAGTGAAAGTGATAGTGTTGCATTCTTTGTTACAACCATCCCCGGTCTCCTTTACATTCTCCGGTTACATAATGCTGTGAGTGTGAATGTAGCCATCAACAGTGCCCTATCACACATAAAGGAAAACTCAACAACATCGTGAATTTCTAGATGGCTTGATGATTGTTGAACTGCGCTGCTCCCACAGGCCTCGTGGTTGTTCACCCTAGAGGTTCTGCAACTGTTGCACAAAGGTGAGTTAAGCATAGTGATCAAGATGCAACACAACAAGTGTCATGGTCTGGGTGTGTGGCTGTGAAATTCCATTGAAGGTCTGGACCTCCCTGGTATCCAGGGGCGGATCTAGAGAAATTTTCTTAGGGTGGCATGAGGGTGGCAAAGAAATCAAATGGGGTGGCAAAATCAAAGCCTTTTTTTCCCCCCAAACACATATGCAGGTGGTTACATATGGTTAAAATGATTCAAATGCAGTAAGTATACACGTTTTTCATATAAATATAGTCTATAACTTAATTATTATCTGTAGCCCACATAATTACACACTTTAGTTACATAAAACATGTAAGTTTTGATGTTATGTACTGTATAGCCTGTGTAATAAATAAATATGTAGCCCAATAATTATAAAATCCAGAAAGCTACACAACATTGGGCGGTTCATTTACAAACACAAGTCTAACTTAAGTTTCACGCTGTTTTTTGTTAGACAACAATCACATTGTTACAGCTTAAATTACACAAAATGTCAGAAATCTGCACTGTCATGAACAAAAATGTAAACCTAATTTTTCCTGATTTGTTGGATTAAACCACTGAGGTCTGAAATACAACTGGCCATTTTTGACTCCTTTTGAGTTTACGTTTGTATTTCACCCTCAGATTGTTTCATTTTATTTTTTTCCACTTGCCTTGTTTGGTATCTTTTCAGCTCAACTGAATTTAGTTGTTTTTTTCACTGACATACTGCATTGGTACTACTATTACTATTACTGATCTGAAATCACACAAAGAACTTAAAATTCCCAAACACTCCCAAAGCTTTTCCCTCTTCCTAAAAAACCAAATCCCACATGTTGATTTTTTTTTAATTGGTCGACATGGTACATTTTTCCACCAATGGAAAGAGGTGGCTTTTTCTTCCTTTCTTTACTGTTTTCGTGCTGTCCTTAGAAAACGCTTAAAACACACACACACAAAAACGTGACGACAGTATTTTAAAAAAGCGTGGCTTATATATATTATCATAACTCTGGCCTGTAATTAAAATGTAAAAACTTTGAAGTCCAAACTTTCAATGTGGGCTGAAATAGAGAGTCAGCGTGGCTGCAGCTTTTTGCTATGTCAGCTTACATCAGTCATGTGATTTGGAGGTGCAGTGTGTCCGTGGACCACAGAGGGTTAATAACACTCACCTTCCTTCCATTTCCAGAGTGTAACATCCAACCACCTGTGTAAAATCCGAAATTCCCATGGTGTTGTTCAAAATGTGCTCTGGCACAATCATAAGCATCGCTTGCTACTGAAAACAAGAAAAAAGCCGGTCCTGCTATGGGCTGAACCATTTGTTAATGTGGAGTAGGGGGGGGAACGACATTATCCAATATATTCAGTTTTAGCATTTATATTCACCGTTGACTGTAACTACGCTCAAACTGTTAATGCTATCTTATTTTAATAAACAACACTGTCATATGGAAAACTGGGGTGGCACTTGGGGTGGCAAGGGATCATTTTAGGGTGGCACTTACCACCCCATGCCACCCTTCTAGATCCGCCCCTGCTGGTATCCACCCATGGGCAGGGCCTACAGCCTCTCTCACCTGAAGCTGATTGAGGCAATCAGGTTGGAGATTTAAGCTGCTTACTGACACTGCGTCCTCGCCAGTTTGTCAACTACCCTATTTACTCCAGGAAAACTCCATCACACTGAAACACTCAACTTGAAAATCTGGTTAACCCGCCTGCTTTCGGAATTATCTCCTTGCCTCACCTGCCTGCCCTCCTGCCCTTACACCACCTCGGGACCTTCACCGCTCAGGACGGTTGCCACACACCACCAAACCCACCTGGACCGCACCACCTCTCCCTAAACGCTTCCATCTCCCACCTACATACTTAGTCACCAGCCAGCTGCCATTGTTAGGATGCCTTGGTCGTTGACCCAGGGTTTTTGAGTTTATTATTATTTATAATTTCTAGTCTTTGGTTTCTTTGTTAGAGTTCTGTCTTTTGGTTTATGTCTCTGTGTTATCCTTATTTGCTGTCTCCCCTGTCGGCTATATCCCCGTGTCCAGTCAGTGTCTGTGTCTGCCCTGGTCCCACGTCTCTGTTCCCTCTGTAGTGCCCAGTGTTGGGTAAGTTACTTTAAATTAGTAACTTAGTTACATTACTAGTTACTTCCATCAAAAGTAACTCAGTTACTTCAAGTTACTCGTTACTTTCAAAGTAACTAGTTACTAGGGAAAGTAACTTTGAGTGCCAGTCTTCTAGCTTGCTTACTTGCCACAAGTGCACTGTGCCACCTACCAAAGGAAAAAATAATGTGCATATTTCCACGAGAGAAATCCCACACCTGGACCGTCATTGACTGCTGCCATGATTCTAGCCTACGTTACAGCGTCATGTGCGCTTTTTACATCCAACACAAAAACTGCAGTCGTGGTGCTTTCGATTGTACTCAGAACTCAGAAATTCTGCCTTCCGAATAGGAAGATGTAGGCAACACCAGACTGCAGATGAGCTGCATACAGAGCTGGACTGGGACAAAAAAATCGTCCCGGGCATTTTGACTAGAGACCGGACCACCATTATAGCAAAAATCATAAAGCCTTTGAATGAAAACAAACACTGTTGTGACAGTGATGTTCACTGTCTTGATGGTATATATGCATCAATCTATCAATCGTTTGTTGTAAGACTCAGATAATTATTTATTAAAAGCTAGACATTTGAAATGAGAATAAGAAAGTATTTCTTTGTGCCCCCCATTCCCTGTTAATGCCCTACATGGACCCCTGGCAACACTTTGCTAGATCCGCACCTGCACAGTTACCAGCTGTCAGCTACATAAAAAAGGATCCTGGTGTTATTTGTCTCTCAGAAACAGTTCATAACTTCCCTTCAACTCATTCATGTCACCTAAAAGGTAAACCTGTTTCTCCATCACAGCTCTGATGATTCAGTAAGGACGTCTCCTGGTTTCATCTTCATGTTTCCCTCTCACCAGATAACCAAACCATATCATGACCAGCAGGTTTACAGCTGTGGCCCCAGCAAACATCAGCTGATACTAGAGAGTAATATTAAATAAATTCTAACAACAGCTGATCAAACGTGCTGCTGTTGGCGCAAAGTGGGCGATAAATAAACAAGAGGGAAAAGCCGATCAGCTGATCATTGATCAGTTTCATGATTGAAGTAGAATCAGGAGAGGGAGGGGAAGAGAATGAGAGAAGAAGAGGCAGCTGTGCAGCAAAGACAAAATAACTCCAGCTTTGTGTCTTTTTCATTGTAGCTGAAGTCCGGGACAAACTGTTCCTTTTCACCCCAATACGAAACGCGTAATAATTTCTCTGAATACCAGACGATTCCGTTTTTTAGGGAATGGTTGGCAACTCTACTAACCGTATGAACAAAATTAAGTTCAACATCAGTAACATAGCACCACCCAGCTGTATAGAAACCCCATCATGCTAGCTAGCACGCAGTACGAAAAAGTCAGCACAACGAAAATAAACTCCAACTAAACTTGGTTTATATCTGACCCAGAGAGACTGCAGGTCATAACTTCTTACCTGAGTTCAGTTCACCTGACAATCGGACCAGCGGCCGCTTCGGGTCTCTCCTCTTGCCTCCCTTTCTCTCATCCACCTGCTGGCTTCCACTACTTGCTAATGTTACTGAATCTGTGGAAGCTCCGCGATAGCCACCGCAAGAAGTAACGAATAACGAGCCTATCTAAATCCCAGTAACGAGTAACGTGTTCCTGATTTTGGCATAATAACTAGTTACCGTGCTCGTTACCACAATAATAACGTAGTTACTGTAACGCGTTACTTAATAACGCGTTAGTCCCAACACTGGTAGTGCCTGCATGTGAGTCTGTGTCTTTTGTTCAGTCTGTGTTTTGTATTTCCTGTTTTACTTTGAAGGTCTCTGTCTTATCTCAGTGTGTTCAGTTTACGCTTCCTTGTCTCGTCAGTTCTGATTTGCCCCAGCTGTGTTTCCCTCCTGTTACCCATTCCCTGATTGCTCCCTCTGTGTATTTGAGCCCTGTGTTTCTTTGTGTCTGTGTCGCGATCTACTGTTTACCTAGCTGTGTGTTTTAGTCAGTCCTCTGGTGTAAGTTTATTTTGATTTTTTCCAGTTATGTTATATTTGAGTTTAACATTAAAGCTGTTTTGAGTTCACATCTGTCTCCGGAGTCTGCACCTTGGGTCCTATTCCTGTCTGCACACAGCCGCTCATAACAGCCATTGCTTTCTTGGACCTGTCCCCTGCTTATCCCACTCACCTGGCCAAGACCCTCATGCCCCATGTGTCAAGCCTTAAATCCAATCAACATCATTTTTTGGTGTTAGTTAATAAACCTTTGTTAAACCCTTTACTTTGCCTCCGCCTTGGGTTTTCTGCACGTGGGTTTGAATTTTGGTGCTCGGCCTCCGGCCGTTTTGTGACAACAAGGCAGAAAGTCCGTTCATAACAAATGGAACAGTGTTTCCATTATCATTGAGTCCCTCGTGTAATTTATCTATTTATCAGCCTCAGCTGCTCTCTCTCCAATAACTTATACTGCTTCCATGTGTGGGCGTGCCTGGAGTTTGAAGCTGAAGCTTGGGATTTACCAGCCCATCTATGCTCCAGCTCTCACCTTTAGTCTCGAGCTGTGGGTCATGACCGAAAGGATGAAACTCCAGATATTAGCTTTTGAAATTAGTTTTTCTGTGCAGGCATAGGCTCAGATTCTGTGATACCCTATCTAAGCTCCTAACCTCTTCTTGCAACAGTTGCTATTTTATGTTGAATGGAGCCTGCTGAGGTTGTGGGGGCATCTGATTAGGATGTCTCCCTGAAGCCTCCCTGTTGAGGTATTCTGGGCATGTCTGACTGGGAGGAAGCCCAGGAGCCCCAGGAGAGATTATGTATTCCAACTGGTCTAGGGATGCCTCAGGTTCCCCTACACAAGGCTTGGAGCACACGGATGGGCAAAATGATGCCTGAGCTCCTCTTGTTAGTTTGCTGTCAATGGAGCCAGAACCCTGATATGTTGATAGACACATGTAAAGGCAGATGTCGTTGGAAATCTGAAAACGCTTCAAGGATTTTGTCTTTTGTCAAATTGTGGTTGTCATATGGCAAACAGCAGTGAGGGGCAACTCCTTGAGGGCACACCCGACTACAGCATTTTTCTAAATGTTATTGTTTAGAGAAGTCCTTAAACTCATCGTGCATTTGTAATACATAATTGCATTAAAAGGTCTCTATCTTGAACAACTCTGCATTTTTAACTGTAGTTATTTTTCCCTTTCTGTCAAGATTTATATTCCAGTATATTAAATAGTTTTTCAAAAGATCCTGCTAAGAGGCAAATGGGGTCAAAAAAATTGTGTGCTGAAAGTAATTGCAGAGCATTTACTTCACTCAGAGCTTTGACTACCTTTTGTATTGTCAGCACTGTGTATGTATTGTATGTCTGTGTTCATTTGTGCGTGAAAAAATTGACAGTTGCATAAGGATGAAATTGGCTGTTGCTTGTTTGAATAGAAAGCTTCCAGCATGCAGCATAATTGTCCGTGACCTTCCCTTAGTGTTGCTTTAATTCTCTCTGAATTATGAAAAAAGAATGGTTACTTAATGTAACATTTATTAAGTTAAATTCTAGTGACAATTTTTACTTCATTTGAGTGAAAGTATATTGAGTTTATGCAATGGAGAGGACTCGGTCGTAGATTTTCTCTGTTTGTAATTCACAAGAATCACTACTCGTCCTCGAGTATTGGTCAGAATTTTATCAAACATACACACAGAGATTACGGATGGTGTCTTTACCCAAACTGAGCTCAAGGTCAAGATCACATTTGTTGTTGTCCGGGTAATAATCTGTGAATTGTGATGGATCGTGAGTCAGATGAGCTACTGCGTCACTGACGTTCTGATTTCTGATTGGAAACAGCACTTAGGATTGTTTTCAGACATATTTATGAAAGACAAAAAACGATGAGGATACTCTGAGCAGGCAAAAATAAATAAATCCCCCTTGTATTTCAAGGCAGAGATCCGAAGAACATCTTTCGACCATTCATCACATCTTGTCACATCCTATCAGTAGCCATCCATAGTAAGCTTCCTCTCTGAATACAACAGCATGCATCGATTGACTTCAAATTCCACCTTCCTCGTGACTGTGACTTTTGCAACTCAGATTTTGATGTCAGGGATGCTTTGCAGGGCATTGCAACATGTTTAGCTTGAATTTATTGCTAAAATAGGATGCTTTATCTGGATGAAATACACAATATGGACAAAAGTATTGGGCCATACCTCTTAATCTTTGAATTCAAGTGTTTTCCATCCCATTGCTACAGGTGTATTCAAGCACCTAGCCATGCAGTCTGCTTTTGTGAAAGAAAAAGTCGTTCTTACTGAATTTGAATGTGGTACTGTGCCACTGTTGCAACTAGTCAAGTTGTGAAATTTCTCACATTCTAGATATTACATGATTAACTGTTAAGCACTATTGTTGCAGTGGACGTGTCTAAATAACTAAAAAACAATTGTTAAGACATTTTTCAAATGTTCAAGATGCCTTTTTTGCCCAACACAGTTCATCGATGAAACTCAAGATGACAGAACGCATGACGAAAGTCCTGCACATGGCTCAACATCACAAAGTCTGAGCGTGTGTGAAGAAGGGGGGGAAGCCTCAGAAAAAGAAGCGCTTTTGTGTGTATCGACACATCGTGATTTCCCATAGTCAGTATTGGGATTTACTGAAAGAACTGAGGCTGTTGTTAGCAGAGATGGGCGCGTTACTGTAATCTGATTACTTTTTTTAAGTAACGAGTAAAGTAAGGGATTACTATTGCAAAAACGGTAATTAGATTACCGTTATTTTCCCGTAGGAACGCTGCGTTACTGCGTTACTAAAACCGTGATTTTTTTGCGAGAATGCCTCATGACAGTGACGTAAGCGAGTGCGACATTCGTGACAACAGCTGTGTGCAGATCAACAATGGATCATATATCGATTGTGTCACAGATTAGTAGGCAGAGGACTCACTCGCAGGACTCTGAAGTTTAGAGAGAAGGTGAGGGTTTATTTGCAATGTGACACCAAGTGAGAATATATACATATATACAGTGGAACAGATAACACGGGGCTCCAGGGAGTAGGGCGGGGTCGGAAGGGAAGGTCCAAGACGGGGGTACACACACGCTCTTCTTCCACTTGATCCGTAACTCAAAAATGTCCACACTAAGAAGCTCACGCTCACTCACACACATCCACAGAAATCCAGACGGCAGGGAAGACGGGCAGGGAGTCTAGAAGGCACTTGGTAATGTGACGATCCAGCGAGGAAGCAGCCTCTCTTGCCATCTTAAGTAGTCTGCCAGGATCAGTGTGAATGAGCCACAGGTGTGTGTTCAGGGTGGGTTCAGAGGCGGGGAACCAAGGTCCAGTTCCGCCCTGGTGGGAGAGGTTAAGACAAAAAATACACACACCACGACCTCTCCAGATCTTGAGAACCATGACAGATTGTGGGAGAGAGTATGAGCGTGCAGCGTTTAAAGCGTGGAAGTACTGATCTTACTTTGAGTTTGATTCCATAAAAAGTGACAAAAACATTAGCGTCCGTTGTGCGTGGGAAGAAAACTTCTTTTTACAGTGAAAAAAACCCTAAACAAGCTCCGAGTGCGCTACGACGTAATGGGAAATTCACAGAGAAACTCGCGGAATCTTCCACTGACCGCTGCGCCACACCTGCACCAGAGCACACCTCCGCCTACCCCACTCCTGCTTTACAGGTGAAAATAGAGCAACAGGACCGCTGAGTCTTTGACTTTATTTATTTTCTGCTGTGTTTTACTTGCATCTATTTGAAAGACTGAGTGTAAACACAAAAAATATTTTTTTTATGTGCTGGAATGTGCAGAAAATAGGTTTAAATGTTAAACTAATTTCTTCAAGTCAGAGAATGGTGCATATAATTTAATTTTTGCTTGATGCATAAAGTTAAAAGATTAAAACTGATAAAACAAGTTTAAAAAAAAGAGACTTTTCCATTTGATTACATTTTGTATGATGGATTATGCAGAAAAAGTAGAATTGGGTTGAAAGATCTATCGCTTTATCACCTATTCAGGTTGTAAATCATGTTTTTAAAAAGTAACTAAGTAACTAATTACTTTTGAAAATAAGTAATCAGTAAAGTAACAGGATTACTTTTTGGGGGAAGTAATCAGTAATTAGTTACTGATTACTTTTTTCAAGTAACTTGACCAACACTGGTCATTAGTGGCAGGTTTCTGCCTACACAGCAAATTCAAAAGTGTTAAATGTTTTGGTGTTAATAGTCTTCTTGCAAAAGTAGAGTTAATTTTACTCTAAGCAGAGTCACATTCTTTTAATGTAACTCTGAGGTGTAAAATGATAGTAGTTAAAATCGAGTGTTAAAAATGAGTGTTTCGCTGTCAAATCTGGAGGTGTTAAAATGGAAACATTAACTCTTGACCTCTTAACTCTGAACTCCTAGAGGGGCTATGACACCAACAGAGTAAATTCACAGACTCCGCCCCCAGCACGGCTCCAATCGAAGCTGAAGTCAAGCCGTTTCAGAACATTTTGCTCTACATATTTGAGTTGTTTGCCATGCTTGGTAAGTCATTTTTTCAAAGATTGTTTCAATTGTTATTAGCTTTTACTTCTGTGGCTCTTTGGAGTTGAGACAAAGCTGTGTGAAAGGCATTAGCCATGTTGCTCGCTGATAGCATAATATTCTGTTTTAGCTAGCTGAAAGGTATTGTTTGCGGGCAAATACCACAGCCTTGAAAAAAAGCTTGCATGTGAATTTTCAGTCAAATCTTTGGTCAAATACACCTAAAACAATGTCTAGAATGTGAAATGTTGGTATAATGGTGCTACTTGAAGCCTGAAAACGATCGCCCATAAAAAACAAACAAACGAGCAAACAGCAGTAGCAGACGTCCTGACTGGGTTCTACGTTAGCATAGATCCCTCCAGAGTTTGGTGCACACGGTTTAGGTAAAAATGAAAAAGGTTGAGGTTTTACATTTAGTTCAGTATTACCTGTTGCCTGTGTCCTTGTCTTTTGGGAAAATACTTTACACAAGTAATGGCTCAAAGAGGATTCCTTTTTTTTTTTTTTACTGTGCTGCAATTGTTTACTGGATTATTTGTGCCATTAATTAATGTCAACTAATTTTTATTCAATCTCCGCACAGGATATGCTTGTGAAGATGGAATATGGGGGAGAGCAGAAGTGCGTTGAAGTTCCACAAAGTGATGAATGAAGGACATGCATATTGTATTGAAGAAATAAGTGATGAGAATGCTGTTATTTGCATTTACCATGTCAGACCTTTTGATAAACAAAATTCTAATGAAAGTGAGAACATGTATACTGTTACATCTTTCAGAAAATGTTTTGAAATTGTGGTGCACAGTTCAGAATAAATGTTTTTCAACAACCATTGCATCTTTTTAGTAAATGTTTATTTCCAAAAGAAATTTCTAGAAGATCAGAACAGTAAAATTCCCACTTTTTAGAATGAATTAGAAGATAACTCTTACGTAGTTAAACTAAAATACTCTTTGAGAGTTAATATATAAACGCTTAACACCAAGTGTTAAATGATCAACTCCAGACAGATTTGGTGTTTAACACTAAATCAGAGTTAACGTACCAACTCTCCAAAAAGAGTTAAATTAACACTCTCTGGTGTGGACCCATATAGACACTTTAATAGTGTTGAAATCAAATCCGACAGTGTTAATTTGGACATGCTGGATTTGCTGTGTACACATGCATTTCAGCCGCTTACCGTACACCCATCACTTTCAGGTTCTCATATGAAATTACATATGTAGTGCTGAGTGAGGGCCTGAGAGGATTTGAAGGGGAAGTGTATACAATTTAGCTTACAGGCTCTACAAGTTGCATTCAGTAAAGAAACTAAAAAAACATCCAATGTCAATGTGACACCGCCCGAAAATGCTGGCCTTTAATAGAAAAATTCATAATGTCTCCTCTGTAAAGGATGCATAAACCTTTGGTTGTCTTCAGAAGCCAACTATTAGGTCTGAAATTGTTTTTACTCGTATGGTATGTACAGTTTATTATTATTACAGTGACTTTTATGCTGCCCTCTAAGCCAGAGCTCTGATTGACCAATAATTAAAGTTTCAGTAGGCTACTTATTAATTAATGCCGGAAAGACATTGAAACTGTCACTTTTTACTGGCTTTAAGCCTGGAGGTATTTAATGGCCTTCTCATTTTTATTCACAGAGGACACATTTTTCAGTTGACTCTAAATCCTGTGTGTGTTGCATAAATCTAGAGTCAGCAGAACCTAAACAAGAGGCTGGTGACACTCATATATCTCTTTTATGCAGCATTACATACACTTTTAATCTCACAGAGAGAAAAAAGTTTTTAGAAATTAAACTTCAAGACAGATTTACAGCTGAGACATTTTTGTTAAGGCACAATAAATCTTTATTATTGTGTTTAACCATTCTTTGAGCATTTCCCTGTGGAAAATACTTTTTGTGTCTGACAGCATTTAGTGTCAGTGAAAAATCAGAGTTCAGAGGAAGTGGCACCATTACGGGAAGCTTGTTTTGTTGACGCAACGTGAGTTTTTAGATGGCAGTTATGTACCGCCACCCAGAGAAAAAAAAAGAAAAGAACCTTTTGGAAAGATGCTGAAAATGATTCTAACAGACGTCAGAACAACAATCTGATGTTCTTGAAAGGTGAAAAGCTGTTTTCTCACGTCGATGAAAAGATGTCCAAATTTGGGTGAAAGCGAAAACACATTGTTTCCTCCTCAACACCTCTGCAAACTGCTCAGCTGACACGAAGATTCAAGTCTGTAAGCTTCTTGTTGTGAGGCAGCAGTTCTAATTTCTCCACCGCCACACCACCTTTTCATATAATACATAGAACCAGTAAGTTTAGATTAACCAAAAAGTCCATTATTATTATTTTTATCCTGTTTTGTGACTGTCTGCCATTGCACAACCAAATATAACGTTATTTGTGACAGATTATTGCACTATTATTTTTGTCTGTGAAGGTTCTCAGTCATCCAGGTCATCATAGTCTAAGGAGCTTGGAAAGAAAATGACACCAACTGTCTGCCATCCATAATCCAGTTTTGAGATTCCTTCCCAGAATCCTTAACGCCCACTCACATCCTGGGCCATCTGACCTCAGGAAATCACATGATAGGGTGGGGCCAGGTTTCACAATGAGCTCACCCGAAACCCTGGCTGATTGGGACACACACCCACTTTCACACCGTGGCGGATGTGATTAGGTAGAGGATCATCAGGGGGTCCTTTGTCCCTCTTTGGGGGGAAACTCCCACTGGGTTTAAATCTGGGACTCTTCACCATTGACCCTTAGAACTGAAGAAGCTTCTCGGATGAGAGGTGAAACGTCTTCAAGCAACTTAAAGAAGTCCAGACGCTTTTCTTTCCAAGCTCCTTAGACCACTATTATTTTTATTTCTTTATTTTGTCTTTGCTTTTCGGTGATCTCAATGTCTTTCAAAACTTTTGGGACTACCAGTTACAGCCCAGATGAGGTCAATGTTAGTTAGGTTATAGCATGGACTCATCGACAAGAGCTCAAAGTTCTTTCTTACTTTTTTCTACTGTAGGAACCACTGAGCTGCATTCATTAGCTAGTTTGTTTCTCTACCAACAACCCGAAAAGCACTGCAGAGAGCGGTAGAGGCAGCAGAGAGCCGGGCAAGATCCTTCCTTACATTAAGGACATCTACATCCAACAGTGCCTGAGTGAGGCCCACAGTATCATCAGGTATCGCGTCCATCCAGTATAACAGCTACTCTACTTTTTACTGTCAGGCAGACATGGGAAGTGGGACGTGTAAATTCAAGAATGTTTATTTATTTATGGCTTCTTTTATCTTTTTTTTATTTTATCTACTTTTTTTCATATTAGTTTTTAAACTCATATTGCTTTAGTTTTTTTTATCCTGCAGAATTTTCAGATGCTGCGTGACCTGGTTTTTGTCTTGTCAAACACATTTCATTGTAATGCTGACCCTGTCATAACTTGCTGTCATGAGCTGCGGAGTGCGCAGCTCAAATATTGCGGCATGTGAGGACCCAAACACAGACACTCAAAAGTAAACTGTAGTAAACAAAAGCAAGCCGTTTATTTAGGCTGGTGGTCTGAGTACAAAACAAAGCAGGGAGATAAAATACAGAATAGAAAAACTCGTGCTAACAGAAACTACACTGGAAAAGGAGTCAAGAATCAGGGACAGTGAGGCTACATGAGAGGAAAGTGACTGACATTCTAACAATGGACAAATGGAGACTTGAGACAACATAAGGGGTGGTTGGGAGAATGACAGACAGGGGACACTACCAGACCATACAGAGAAAAGACTAACATGAACAGGACACAAGAGGGAACTAACTAAGACAAGAAACTAAGAACTAGAAATGTGAATAACTAAACTATGAAACACTGAAAATACTAAAGATAACCTACAAGAGATATAGGAGAAGTTCTAAAAGAATACAAGAAATCTAAACTTAACAACATAAAGATATTTCAACAGGCCTTGAAAACTCTGGGCAACAGATCCAGGACCATGACACGTACATGTAACAAATAAAACCGAAACTGAACATAAGCAGTAAGTTGGTAAATGGGAGAAAATCAGTTTAAATTCAAGTTTGTTTGTTTTTTCTTTCAAGCATTTTTTACTTGTAAACTGATTTAGAGGTTAGGGGAAACTGGCTGATGGACGTCTGATGTTTAGGAAGTTGTGTTTACTTTTCTCTCTAGCCGCTTTTTATGAAGATATGCTTGAGTTCCATCTGAAAAGACTTTATTGAACTTTATAAGGAAGGCTAACCATTTGCACATGAAGGATGTGGACACTACATTTGCATACGTCATATTTTCTAGATCTTCTGTCCATAAATGACTTAAAATTCAATCAGCGGGAGTCATCATGAACATGTTTGCTGTCTTAATGTTAGTCAGGAGACAAAAAAGTGCTAATGTAGTCATGCAGCCACTAGTGAAGCAAACTGATGTATACTGCTTCACCACAGTGCTGCAGTTAATAAAGTTAGCATTTTAGCATTTCTAAATAATTAAACAAAATTAAAAAATAATACATCTATCCCTTTTGAAAAGTAAACATTACAAGTTTAATAACCTGAAATGCAATTGTACAGTGGAATGTAATGCATTACAGGCCTGGCATTGGTTATTATGTAGAAAATGCATAAATCATTGCACTGAATTAAAATGTTATCTGGAGAGTGATCTGTGCTATAGAAGTGTGAGCCTGGGCTTCCAGACCCTCGTCTCTTTTCCATACATTCAGCTAAACAAACTGATACTGCAGCACCGTAGAGCTGATGAGACTGGTGGAACTCGTGTCTCATAGCTGCGACTAGTCTCTGTACTACACCAAGATTAAACCCAGTGGATTTTAAATGTAGCACAGCGAATTAAGTTACATAATTTAGTCTTTTTCTATTAAAACAGGAATTTTGAGTCATTAAAGCTGCCGTTCCTCTGGAAATGCCATTCATGAATTCAGACTTCAGCGACATCTCCATTTGTCCATATATGAAAGAAAAGGTTGTTACCAGTCCCCGTGCAGATTATTGTTATCTGCTGATACAGCTTCCGCTGCAGTCTCAGCTTGTTTTTCGTCTATCTGCATGACCTAGGAATGACTTCGGTTTTGGGGAAATGCCTCTTTTCTCTCCTCTGTTTTGAGAGAACCCTTATCTCTGTTTAATTTGCCACACAAACATCTTTCTTGCTCATCCTTTGTTCCCCCAGTCTCTGCATATCATGCCACGGAGAGTTCAGTCACTCCTTTCTTGGCGGTGCTGCTGTTAGAAAACCTTGCTGTGGCTCTCTGTTTAAAGAAAATGCAAATGATAAGAGCGATAATGGATTTTTTTAATGTATATCCTTCTCAATCATCTTTTCTGAGTTCACCCAGGTACACATCCAGCACACGGACTTCAAATGCAACATGCATAATGCAGACGATTTTTCTTTGATAATGGCACAGTGCAGCTAAACGAACAAATTGAATGTAGCTAAGGCTTCTTCAGATATTGATTCACGGTTTCAGCTCAGTATATGAATTTGCACAAAGGGGATTAGAAAGACTCGTGCGCATTAGAACACGCCGTGGCTTGTCACGGATGCATATGATAGATGAGTCATAGCATTTGTTCGTAATTTCCTCATTTGTTTCCAGACATCAGTAATAACCTGCAGAGCTGCATCCCCATCTGTAACACACTGTACAGGGCCAGGAGTTCTGCCGTATCCTTTCCTGTAAACCATATTTCCTGAATGAGCGTGGTGTTCAAGGTTATATATGGGATAACGTTAAAGTAAATGATGAGCATGCTTTATTTCAAGTATTTGGGATATTTTTCACGTCCGCGACTCCACGTGTCAATCTTATCTACATGCAAAGCTAATCTATAGCGAAGGCACCGGGAGTGTTGCAGTGTTTGGCTACGTCATGTTAAATCATTTGCAAGTCTGCACATGTGTGATATGAGCTGCCTTTCATTAATCATTCAGGTTTCACCAGATAGCAAAATAGCAAAGGCAATAAATAATCACTATTTTATATATGTTCTTTGCTCCTTTCTTTAAAACCAGTGAGATCTCAATCTGGAAAACATTCAAACAAGTTTGCCCTGATTGGAAAAAAACAGTGAAGGAGGCTTCTTTAGCTAAACAGTGTTCCTCTTTTATGAACTGAATGAGAGGTGATGTGGCTGCTGATGCAGCTCCCTGCTAAGATAAATCTCGCTGATCTCTGGGGACCTGTGACTGTTCAAATGGCATATACACACATGTATTATCGAAGCTAATGTTTTCCAATATTGACACGTTCGTTGTTAAAGTTGTTTGAATAGAATTAAGCTGGGGTGCACAGTGTGAGGTTACCTGGCTGATATTAAAGCCTTGGCCTTGGATCAACATATCTGGGAGGTTTCCAGGAGATTGGAGTAATGCATGTCCCTTTATACAAGAAAGTGACCTGAGGCGAGAGAGTCTGGCTGAGGCAATAAGGCAGAAAATCTAATATGGTGGCATGGGCTCTCCCACTGGGCTAAGCTCTCGCAAGCAGCGACGGTGGGTGTCTCACTCTGAGTGTTCCTCCTCTTTTTTCACCCACCTCCCTTTCAATTTCTGTTTCGGTCTTTTCTTCCTGTCTCTCTTTCTTCTTGATTTTCCTTACATCATGGCTATACACTCATTAATGCATGCTTGCACACACACACACACACACACACACACACACACACACACACACACACACACAGTGACACACAGGTAAAGTGATGATCTGAGGCCTGTCAATGACCCTAACCTCATTGCACAGTATATTGGGCAGCTTCACTGGAGAAGTAACCTAATTCTGCCTGGAGGAATACAGAGTCAGCTATTTGTTTGGGTGACTGCACACTTCCAACACCCTCATAATGCTAACAACCCTCTTCTTTCCTCACACTATCCTCTAGTTTCTCACCCCAGTATATCAACCAGCATCCACCATGCATTCACAGACGATCTGCACAGGATGGTGTTGTTACAGTTGCGCACCTTAAAGAGCAAACAGTTTTAGGAAACGAGCTGAGCAAAATCACTTCCCGAAATGACACGTTCTCCATCAGTTGCAGGCTAATGTACTGGGATGCACTCGTTCACTGAGCAAGCGATGCAGGTCATTGATTTATTTGCATCCTGTGACTGATTAAGTATATCCCTTGGAGCAAATGTTGGCTATGTACTGTAATCCCAGATTCTGTGAACATAGGTGTAGCCCGAAGAGATGATGGCCCAAGTCTTCAGGTGGTTACTCTTAGAAAGCCACATGATCAAAACTTTAAAGTACCACTGTACTTGAAATAGCGGAGAGTCATTATGCCAATATGAAAACATTATCTTAAGTAACAGTCAGAACTGTAGATCAATGTGAAAAAACAGCGTTTCTGATACTCTGAGAGATGCCGTCTAAAATATTGAGATTTAGATGCTTTTTTTAAAACCATCCATTCATACATTTTCTTCTGCTTATCTAATTCAGGATGTTCAGGGTCGCAGGTGCTGTAAGGGACTATCACAGCTGCCATGGGGTGAGAAGTTGGATACACCTTGGACACAATGCCAGCGTGTTGCAAGGCTAACGCAGAGAGGCAGATGATCATTTACACTCACACTCACATTATGGGGAATGTAGAATCCCCAGTTAACCCAGTCCCACTAACATCATTTCTTTGGACAGTAGGAGGAAACCGGAATACCCAGAGAGAGCCCATGCATACACAGCGAGAATATGGTTGATTATGAGGAATATAGCTCAGTAGCAGTGTTTCAGTTCACTGAGTGGGACTTTGTCGTCGGAGCGCCAGTGTGGTATTTAGCGATGGGCAACACGTCTTTTGAATGAACCAGTTCTGGTTCAGACCACTGAATCAACAAGGAGCGCTTTGAAAATCACTACCATAGATGATGTGGTTCAGAACAGAATAAAACTGGCAGCTTTCTGCTAAATTGCTGATGTAATGTTCGCACCTGATGATGTGGAATTGTCTGCAGTCAAGCACGGGTAAAAGCCAGTCACTGCAGTGACCTCTGAAATGGTCTTGAGTGAAAACAAAAGAAGCTAACAGCAATAACTTAAATTTATTATTCTCAAAATCAAAAGCACTAAGAAAGGGGGGAGACATCGCTCTGCCTAGTTCTTTTTAAGTTTGCATTGATTTTTACGCACTTCTCTGTCAGAGCAGTTTGTTAAGATGCTGGCTTTCTTCTTTTTTCCATGCTTTCTTCATTATCTGTCTTACCACACTGTGAGTGTGTGAGTTGAAGGGCGGGTCACATGGCGCATTATTCATTTGAGGTCACGAGAAAGACTTTTCCTGCTGTACAGACAGAGAATTATGGACTTATTTCCATATTTCTTTAAAGCACTCTCCACTAGCTTCCCCATCGTGCACAGCTGACTGCACGGTGAACTCCCAGGTCCTCCACGTGCACCAAGTCCACCACCTCAGCCTCCACCCTCAGGCATTAAGCTGTCATGCATGCTCGCTGCATGCACCTATCATAACTGATGTGAGGAAAAGAAAGACTCAGATGTTGATTATAGAAACACCAGACTAGTGTACACGCATAAAGAAGCCAAGAAGTAGAAGTGCCTGAATTTGGTTATAGTGCTTAAATCTACTATTAGCCTGATCAAAAACGTCAAAATTCTTTATGGGATGATCATATTGGGAAGGTAATCTTTTTGTAGGACTTCAGTCGCATCCTCTCTTTTGTGGAATTTAAAGAATGGGCATTGTACTGTATCAAATGTTAACATTCATTCAGGAGTATGAGGTGTTTGTGCTCCACTCTCATTAGTGTCAAGCGGGTGATAACAAAAGGAGAACAAAACATCTTCAACTGCACTGAATTACTGATTATGTTAGCATCTAAAATTCCACTGGTGTGGGACAGGGTACAAGAGTGACTTTATAAAGCACCTTTTGAGGCACACAATGGGCTCATACATCTTCTTTGCTTTCCTTACAGCCCTGATTAAATGAGTGTGATGGATCTCGGCATCATTAGGGAGACTGAGGGCTGGCGGACTGGAGCCATCACAAATCAGCTTTATGTGAGAAGAGCATGGAGTGGCAGTGACAGCTTTACAGCTCCTGTGATATAAATGGAGTGGCCTGTTTTACATTGCATGGCCCTGAAGCCTGTTCCACATCAGATACATGGTAACCAGTGGTCATTATACACCTCTGGGCTTCAAGTTATGAGCATGTCCATTGCTGTTCTTTACCTTAGTCAGCACATTACTGGTTGTCCACAAGGGTGTTAATCATTAGCCATGTTATGAGAATGCTGACCTAGTTCCTGCCAATGTAAATTATGTCTAATAGTACTGTGCCAAAAAAGAAAATGCATCTATACCCAGAACTTACAAATAATTATATTTCTTGAAACTCCCTGTACTTATCCTCTCTGAGAGTTGAAGTTCTCTCAGAATGCCTTCAACCAGCGTATCGTCTTACCGCAGATGGTGTCGCCTTCTTTCCCCTCATTTGGCACAGCTGGTACATACGTTTTCCATGATCAATATGACATGATCAAATGATTGTTTAATGCTTCATTCATAGTAAAACACAGAAATCGTTTAAAGAAGTCGTTTAAGTTGCACAAATTAAGAATTCATCTTTTTCAGAACTGCATTTTCTATCCTTTTAATTGCAGTTCAATTTTATTTATATGATGCCAAATCACAACAACAGTTGCCATAAGGCGCTTTATATTGTAAGGTAAAGACCCTACACTAATAGTGAGGAAACCCCAACAATCAGCAGGAAAGAAAAACTCCCTATTAACAGGAAGAAGCCTCCAACAGAAGCAGGCTCAGGGAGGAACAGCCGTCTGCCATGACTGGATGGGAGTGGTGGGATGGAGACAGGACAAAAAACACACTGTGGAAGAGAGGCAGAGATGAATAATAAAAGACGATTACCGTTAATTGAAAAATGGGAAAAGAGGTGAGGGAATAAAAAAACATTCAGTGCATCATGTGACATTCCTAGCAGCCTAGGCTTCTTGCAGCCTAACTAAGGGAGAATTCAGGGTCACCTTTGTCAAAAAGAAAAGTTTTAAGCCTAACTATAAAAGTAGAGAGGATGTCTCTCTCCCAAATCCAAACTGGGAGCAGGTTCCATAGAAGAGGGGCCTGAAAACTGAAGGCTCTGCCTCCCATTCTACTTTTAAATATCCTAGGAAGCACAAGAGTGAAGCTTTGCTGTGGCGGTATGGTGCTATGAGGTCTTCAAGATAAGGCGAGCCCTGATTATTCAAGACCTTGGGCTATTGGTGATGTGACTTCCCAAACTTAAAAATGTATACAGTGATGTAGCCACACAGTAAAATAGGTTACTTTGAGACAACAAAAACTAGGTGGGGGGTGAGGGGAACATGTGGGGGAATCATAGCTTTACTATTAGTTGATGTAAAATTGTCACAGTGATGTTTTTTTCCGAATTTGGCACATTTTCAGAAGCTTTTATCCGTCTACTTTGTCAGGACTCTTTGATCTATAATGCAACATAAATACAAGTTTCTATCTAGTCTTGTTATAAGTTCATTACCTTCTGCTTTCTACTGAAAACAAAACATGAATTTCACTCAAGCTGCCTTTTGCACACTTGTTTGTTGGTAGTATGATCAAATGAGGAGATAATAATACAGATTCTTTTATCAGTGCCTTCAGCCCCCTTTTTTCCCATTAATCAGAGAAGCATAATGTGTAAAGAAGGCTTTTCATCTCTATCATCCTCTGTGTCTCTTGATATATGAATGTGTAGGATTATTTTTATACCACGACCATATGTGCATGTTTGAATAAGCAGCTAATTATGTCAGGCTTTATCACACTTGATCTTGAAATATCCCTTTAGCCACAAAAGGGAATCAACTTCCTTGAAGATGCACTGCAAAGAAATTGTTGTCATTAGATTGCAGGGATGGTGGTGGGAGGGAAGCTCTGACAGATTCACCACACCTGGAGTGGAGGTCACCTTTCCTGGGGAAACTGGCATTACAGCTGCAGTAAATTCAGGCAGATTGCTCTCAAGCGAGCAAGCTTGGGAATTCAATATTAGAGCAGCGGCAAAACAAAAACAAAACTAAGCCAATAGGAGACACAGTGGGTTGTCAGGCTTTTGCTTTCAGAAATGAGTTATATCCAAACCATAGGCAGCCACTGAATATAGAGCAGCAGCCCCATGCCCGCGAGTATGCAACTTCCAGCGAACAAAGTGTTCCCTAAATCTGTGTTTATTTCTGTGTGCGTATGCGCACGCACATGTGTATGTGTGTGTGTGTGTGTGTGTCTGCGTTCCTTTGGTATGTGTGAATCACAAAACAATGTCTCTGTGTGAAACCTCTCTGGCAGAATTTGCCTAGTGTGAAAATCCATCCACCCAACATGAGCTAACATTTTACTCATTAATGTCTTGAGAGGTTTGCACCAGAAATACCAAACAGCCTGCTGAATGCATCTTTGTATGAAGATGACAGGATTTGCAGTGTTGTTTGTGCCTGTTTGCGTGTTTGTTTGTTTGGTTGTTTTTGCCATGTGCTTTTTCTTTTTTTTATCCCTTTGTGTGTTTTGACATCCACATTGCACTCTCAGTTTGAGGGATTGACTGTAATCTACAGTCTATTGTCACTGAGACGTGTTTTTTTTAGTGCAGCTTTTCATGCATATTCAATAGCTTGTCACCAGTGAAATAATGATTAAAAGAAAAGTCCATGAAAATCCAGCTAATGTCATGGGATGCAAAATCCACCCAGCCAACAAAAGTAGCTCTGGAAAGTATGTAATGCTCAGGCTTATCACAAAAAGTACGAGTTAACTCAACAGTAAAGCAGCTGGCAAGTTCTGTTTTCTGTTGTTGACCGTATTCGGATTACAGTGCAATCAGTTTTAGCTCATCTATGCTGAGGACCAATGAGCTCCTGCCATGGCAAAGAGTCGCTAGGCCATTCGTCAATAATCCCCAAATTGGCTATTTGTACTACAGTACAGGTCAGAATTTTATCAAACTTTAATGGGTCTTCGCCCAAATTGTGCAAAAGGTCAAGACGACGTTTGTTGTTTCGTTTTCGTAACATAACCTTCATGAACACTTCAAAATGTTCACTCTTGATGTACTTTCTTTTTATTTTTTAGTTCAAGCCATTTAGCAAAGTCCTTAACATACGATTGTCGATCTTACTAGATTGACAAATAAAGACTTTCATGAAATACGAAATGACAGGCTGAAAAATGTCACACGTTACAGGTAAGTTTCATCCTGTTAGATGGTAATGACAATGATCTTATTGGCCGTGACCATGGAGGGAGTTGACTCCTACAAACGGCCAACCAGTGGCAAGAAAGCTGTTCACTGTCTTTCTGAACTTCACACATAATAACCTGTGAAATGTTGTGGATCATGGACCTGGATGAGCTACTACATTGCTCCATGATATGGTTAGAAAGATGACATAATTACCCTGGAGTGTTTGTGTATGTTATTTGAAATTGCAATGTAATTATATTTACATACAAATACTTAAAGGTAAAGTAAACAAGACCAGTTTTTACATTAAACATAGAACTGATTATACTGTAAATAATTATAATAGTATCACATAATTTCCTGAAGTTTAACTTCCTGAAGGTTAAACTACTGCACAATATCCCCAAAAAGTACAGCATACTTATGATGTAAATAAATATTGCTTGTTTTTAAATTGCCAGGAAATTAGGCAGGACTTAAATTTACTTGCAGTATAATTATTTCTTTGTTTCCTGTAAAATCTGACTTGTTAACCCCTTATTTTAGTGTATCTACCTTTAAGTATTTGCATGTAAATATAAATACATTCAAATTTCAAATATAATACAGTGAAATTGAATTTAATTACAGGGAAATTATACCCTTTAATTACACATAGCTTGTAAAGAACTGAAGAACACAAGTTCTTATTGGCATAGTAGAATTTGAGATTAAGATCAACAGTGCATTCAAACTTGTAGCTGCCTTTATTTGTCCTGAAGGGTCTTTCGTCTAAAAGTGTGTGGTCTAACTGTAACAATGCAGCCTTCCGCTGATAAATCTGGCATTCATGAACATGACATGTACTCTCCCAGCAGGACAATGTTCCCCGCTACACTGCAAAAACTACTTTGGAACAGCGAGCCAAAGGTACTGAGCAGTTGTCAATCTGGTAGTCCATGTGCATCCTACAGGATGCAAAGGAACTACTGCTGTAACCCTTCTGCCAGAAACCCTGGGACACTAAGAGATTATGTCCTGATCTGTTTTGTTTTGGCACGAGGGGGACCTACACAATATTAGAAAGGTAGTTTTCATTTTGTGTCTGATCACTGTGTATTCCATGAGGCACAATTTACTTAATAGCATCGCTGACTTGTATTTGTATTTGTAACTGTTAACACCAAAAGGACAGCACATGTCCAAGTTAGGGATTTTGGTCCTGTTTATGGGCTGGAGGTTATCCTGATCTTTGGATCAATTTAATGTGTCCCTTTTGTACGGCTGTAGTGTGTCATGCATGAAAAAAATTTGCATCAAATTCAGCCTTTCTAAACTTTCCTAAATTGTATAGCCGAGGGCTTTGTGAGCCTAAGTTCCGTTAAGGATAAAGACAGGGCATAATTAAATGGAATAGGGACCATCAGAGACATATTTGGGAGTGGCACGCTAGTCTCAGCGAAGCTACTGAGCCGCACAGACATGTTGGCATGCTAAAACGCTATGATAATGTAAATCCCAGTATTAAGCAGCATGCTAACATTTTCCAATTTGCATTAAACACAAAGAAACACTGATGGGATTGCCACTCATCTGCAGATGTTTAGTCACAAAACAAATACTGAATACATAAAAAATTTGACTTACGCTGAAGGTATTAAATAAAAATGCAGCAATAAATGTTGTTGTGCACGTTCTTGTACCAAGTATCCTTTAAAGGTTTAATGAAATTCAGTAGATGTTAAAACACTCATTGTTGACTCGAAGAAAAGCCACGAGTCACCGAAGTCAGTGGGATACATCTTTTAGAAAGATGTCTGAACAAATGTTCATGGTAACAGATCTGAACCTTGTTAAGATATTAGACACTGTTGTCATAAAACTGATACCGTCTTCACCACACTCCTAATGTAGTTTCTCCCTGCAGTCACAGTTTACTGGAGCTGCATTCAACACTGTGACACTGGCATGCATGAAGATGATATATAGATGTGTGTTAATATATGCCATTTACACTGATGGCACTTTATCTTCCTATCATCACAATCTATTTTTACACAGACTGTGAACCAGATCTTCAGTCCACAGTTCATTAAAAATTCCGACACTTACATGTAGATCTGGAACATGAATGTTGTAATGAGATAAACCTGGAAAAAACTGTACCTGTTCTTTAAGGTGACATGCTCCTCTCTACTTATCCAACCATTTTAAACAGCCAAGGCTTTGTTACACTGACCATACACAAAGTCGTCTGGGACAAATCTGGCATATCATCCAATCCACCTACTAAGCAGGAGGTGAGAGACAGCAACAGCCAACTCATGCAGATCGTAAAGCATCAGCTCTGTATGCCTCCTACACAACAAATCTCACATGCCCACTGGACTCATCTCAGATCCAAACCTGAACCTTAAGGGAGACCTGAACACAGCACCAGACGGTCAAGAATATATTTCCATTCTCTACCTTTTCTTCTTCCTGCAAAGCAGAATGTGGGAGGAATAGTGAGCCAACCAAGGCAGGTCTAGTCAATTTTGCACATATGTCCTCCTCACGTTCCACTGATTTAGCCTGCTGATGCCAACACAGACTGCCTTTGTCTGCCAACATGTAAGCTTGCTATGCCTATCATAGGGACAGCAGGGAAGCCTATTTTTAGACCTAAGGCTTTAGAATGTGTATGCACAAGATCACCCTCGAATCACCTACAGTATTTATTTCAGTTCAGCCAATACACTCTGTGGCTGTTATGGGACTCAAAGTATTCCTGATTTGAAAAGAAGCTTTGTACTTACGGTTGTTGATTAAAGGCATATTTTTTATGCTCTAGATCAAGCAACGGGGCTGGGTGTACTTTTATAAGGGCAGTTCTCTTGGTGTTGCTGCTACCACCCAGCCTCAGTATCTTTCTAGCATGCCATATAAGATTTCTGGAAATCATCCCACCACTGCTGGGATCTTGCTGTCAGTGACTAAGTTGACACTGAAGGTCAATCTTGATGACCGTACCTACAGCAAGATTTTCCAGATGGCTCAAAGTGTACCCAGGAAATCATAACTGTTATCCAAATAATACTGCTTAGACCCATGTATCCTCTAAATTGCATTGTTTTTTTTCTTCCTATACCACAATGGCATCCATTCTGAGGCTTCACTCTGATCTATGTCCCTAGAAAATCCCCACTCCCCAATTCAATAGATCATCTTTATCAGACGTCAAAACTTTCCCAATTAGTTCTTTCCTGCATGACGGAGCAACATTTGTGCTCCAGGCTCCTTCAGCCTGTCCAACATATTCTCCCCACAGCCCAAAAAAACCCCCCAAAACAAAACAAAACAATCATTCAAAACATGCCTCTTCTTCATGACTGTCACCACTTAAACAGCCCTCTTGCATCCTTGATGCTTTCTTCGACAGTTTCTTTGCTCGCCCTAATGCAAACTCAATAAAAGTGTTATTTTTTGTAGCAAACTTGCAGAGCCACTAGAGTAGGACAGCCCTTGGTGTCTCTGCAGCAGCAAATTTTAACTGAACTAAGACGGAGGCTGTCATCGCTGAGGGTATTAGCTGAATGTGATTCGGTATTTTCTGCTTTATAGCCGCGGCCCCCCTCGCACTGCTATCTGGCAGTGGAACAGAGGACTTGGGGCTGTCATTTTGCATAGCATAAGCAAAGACACTGAGAAGATAGTGTCAGCACTGGAAGATCACAGGTAGAAGGAGGTCTTTTTCTGTGGGATGGGTGCTGGTAATAAGACAGCATTAGAGAGGCAGGAAAATACAGGCCGACAACTAGAACTTATCTGCACTGTCACTACCTCAGCGTGCACACTTTATGACATAAAAAAAGAGAGATTGTATATAACAAAACTAAATCTGTTGCCAAAGAAATGTAACCAATATGTGGTATATATTACAACCAACCTATGCATCTTTCTAGTACATATTCAGGTCATATTTCCATCATATATAAATCTTACACATTTTTTATTTTCATTTAAAAAATTTTTTTATTATTTTACTGCGCTTATATAATATGTCAACCTTGGCTTGTATTTCCAAGTCACAAATATAATTATATTCCCCACATGTCCACAGGCAGTTTGAATGAAAAGGAAAGCGAAGGCAGTGAAATATGAAAAATACAAGATCAGGCGATGAAGGACAACAAGGGAAAAAAATGATTGGAACATGAAAAGTTAAAGAGAAATCAATAAGGGGGGGGGGGGGGGGGGTAAAAAAACGCTAAGGTTATTTGGTGTGTCCTTGTGAATGCGCATAAAACCTTCCATCAAATATCTACCGACACTGAATGATTCTCTTGCAGTTAGCCATCTTTTAAAATAATTGGTCATTTGCAGTCGATCATAATCTTAATTAAACTTAAAAAAAAAATCTGTCTAAAACAATCTGCCTCTTTTTCTCCCTCTCTGTTAGCTTTATCTAGTCAGGTATCTCAATATACTGCTCTGTTGCTCTTGACAGATTGGACCTTGTTTGTTTGACTGCAGAAATGTCAGACAGAAAACAGCCAAATGTCACTGGTAGACTTTCAGCTAGCAATCTATCTTTCTGTCTGTCCACTAATACTCACACACACACACACACACACACACACACACACACACACACACACACACACACACACACACACACACACACACAAGTATTTCATATTTACACCGAAGTCATCCCAAGACCGCTCTCCTGAGTAGGCCAAACGCGTTCCTTAATCCATCTGCAGAGGAGAAATCAATAGTGTTTTGCTCACCCACTTTGAAAAAGATTGTGAACACGGTCACATCTGTCCAGCTCACATAACTAAATTGTTCCATGTTATTAATCCAGACATCAGGGCTGATGGCAGACAAGATTGATAGGGTTCATGGGATAATGTATAGCCTAATAATATTTGTCACTTTTTTTCCCCAAGAAATAGACTCGGACGGCCTTTTCTTTGAAATGCCAAAACCGCTGACATCTCATTCACAAAAAATCTCCTCTTCCATCTCCTGCTTATGGCCACAGTAAGATGGCTATCATACCTTCATAACTTATCACATGTGTTCAGGATTTATCAGTGTCATATTAACGCACTGGGTACCTTTGGCATGCCAAGTGCCATTTTACTTAATCTGACAAGAGCTGTAGGCTTATTTAACCGCATCTAAATTTGCTAAACCAGAGCAGCTATTTTTGGTGTGTAACTCTAAACTCGCAATAAGCAAAAGCAACAGTTAAAAATGAATGCAAATGAAAATTAGAGAGTGGAAACTAAGTCTAAACTGGAAACAAACCAAAACATCTAAGCTGACAAATGGATTTACCACATTGCTTCGTCCTTAGAGTACTAGCTAAAGCTGTGACACATGTGAGAATAACCCTGTTTATTTTATTGGAGTTATTTTGGCTCAGGGCTTAGAGACATATTTAGAAGACAAAGCCTGGATTCAGTTCTAAGTTAAAGAGGGGCTTCAAATTTACTAAACTATCAAGTACCATTATGTAGGCTCCAGTGGTTTTAGAGGGCAATTCACATTATGAAACAAGACCCATGATGCTTATTATTTTAATTCCTGTGTTCTGCAAAATAAGCTTCTTTTTTTTTTCTTTTTTGTATTTTGTAGTTCAAAATAAGTCTCATTTATTTTATACTGGGCCTTGGTGAAGCCTTGATTAGTTGGATTTGTGTGCCTGGGAAGACCGTATTAAGGTTTTCACTCCTCACTGACATACAGAGCTAAGAGTTGAAAAAAGTGTGTGAAACCAAGAGCTTACAGAAGTCTGAAGCCTGAGATTGTGGCTCAGAGGAATCACTTGTACTTGTTCCTTATTTTCTGTCAGAAAATAAGGAAAAAAGCATAAGAGATTCCTCGTCAAACCCACTGAACAAGAACTGATATTTTTCTCCCCTCTTTTGCCACATGGGGCTTAAAAGTGAAACAAGTTCATACTGAAAACTGCATCTGCTAAACATGCTAACCAGCTAGCTGCTAATGTCATCTCTGCCATTTAGCATTAAGCAGGTAACGAGCAGTTGGTTTTTAGTGCGTTTTCACTGAAAACAGCTGCCTGCTATGGCCGAAATCAACAGAGAGCACTAAGAGTGAACTATCACATCAAAGTCGTGAGCCGTACAGCTGAAAATGACTTAAAATTCAGTTAATCACTGCCAAGCAGATTGGAACAGCAGAGTCGGGTGATAATTATCTCTCTAGTTTTAATAATTGCTAGTGACAGCTTTCGTATTGTTACATTTTTCTACATTTTAAGTGGCTACACTTTTATTAGAAGAGTCTCTGGCAGCTGCTGAACTAAAAGAAAGAATGTCATGGTGTCTTTTTGCATATTAGTGGCTTTTATATGTTTGTTATTTTAGAAATTCAACTTATAAATAACTGGTACGAATCTATTGTACAAATATATCATGGTTTGAAGCACGGAGATGAAAAAGTTTGGATTTGTTTCAACGACTCATAATCTCCACTATCTTTATATTGATTTTAAGACAGTCGGTGCGATCACTTTATTTTTTTCTCTCTCGTGTTCTCTCATGTATGTCCATAGCTGCTGTGTGACATTCATCTTTTCTTGCTGCATTACATGTCTGCTCACACAGATGTGCTCAAAGGTAACGCTTTACTGGTCTCTTTCTCCACCTACTTCGATCTCGCTCTCTCTTTCACTGCTAATGCGTGCCATGTCGGTGATAGACAGCCATGTAAATGAAAAGGCATGAGCCTGGGATGATGCTTTGATGCTGGTGATTCATTCTCATAAAGAAATGTCATCCCGTCAAACAACCTGCCATGCGTGTATTTTTTCACATGCCGAAAATCTTAGCATGAGAACCCAGATGTGTATTGACATGCTTCATATTTCACCAGCATTCAGTCTAATTATGCATGTGTATGAAGTCAATTAGGATAAGTACAGGATTTTCCTACAAGCCGTGCCATAAAGTGGTACCGTACTCTCTGCTTCGAAAACCTCCACAGCTTTCAGTGCTTGACACCAGAAACATCAATGTCTTTTACATCAGCTCAATTGGTACAATACTGAACTGACTCACCGGGTAACTTGGGGACATCTCTGCATTGTATTGCTATTGATCGTTTAGTGGTGCATCACAGAACCACAAGTCCCAATCTGTAAGGTCAAATTAGTCCTGGAAGTATTCTTCCCTTCTGCTTCTGCTTGCATTTTTTTGTCGAGACAGAGTCATTCGGACTGCCGTGGTACAATGAGAAGATGTAATGCTTTTTTGCATGATGCCACTCAGTTCAATTAGAGATGGTGTTCATTTTTAACAGTTCTCATTTTGGCGCAAGTCAGCCGCCTACAGTGTTAAAGGAGAAATGGGACTTTGGCAGTTGGTGTTTTGTTGCCTACTTCTCTTCTCAGTAACAGACACACAAAACCACTGTTACATCTGAGAAAGTCAACAGCTGCAGTATAAGAGAACCAGCCGAGCCGCTGCAGGAATAATGTTCATAATGGACTTTATGCAGTACATGATTTTGCTACAGTAACAGCAATCTTCTACCAATGCCACAGAGACTGCTGTGCTTTCACAGAGTTACTTTATATGTTGTGCTGATAAAGACAAGTTTTCCCTAGTTCCCAAGTTTTACCTAAATGTCTAGTGTGTGGGATTTGAAGAGTTCCAAGACCTGCTATTAGTAGCATTGATAATATATACTGGAAAAAAAAGAATAAGATTAAAAGAGATTTACATTCCCAACCCAGACTGAATTCTGTTAAAAAGGTAAATTTGCAGTGAGGCAGGAGTTATGCCGTGGTGACCTACCCATTTTCCATGCTTCTGTATGCAAAAAGATAGCAGAGCCCAGTGTACTAGAGGCTCGGCTTAAATGTAAAACCACAAGAAATGAATAGTTATGGTGTCATTTTCAAAAAAGTATGCCATCTATGACCTTGAAAAGTACAGTCGGTGGGGAGAAAAAAAGAAAGTTTGTAAAGATGGACTTAATGTTTCAGGGTTCACAGTTTATTGTAATGTTGATGACCTGGCTTGTTTTTATGGAGATAGACTTGGGCTATGATTGAAGGGAAAGAAAGAGCGGTGTCAAAAGAGCCCTTTTTTATACTTGAATGGTATACACCTGGTAGATACACCTGGTAAACATTGAGCCTACTTTCTTTTACCTCTCTTTCAGTTCTTTCATCAACTCCTGGGAGAACTACATTATATGGCCCCACTGGCACAGGTGTATAAACTCAAACTCCTAGCCACGCATGCTTTTACAAAATTTTTGAAAGAATGAGTCGTTCACTGGAAAACACCTATTATAGACTATGGTACTGCAATAGGATGCTGCTAGTGCAGCAAGTCACTTTGTGAAATTTCTATTCAATTTTCAGTTCAGATAAATTTTATTTAAACAGCACCAAATCACAACAACAGTCGCCTTAAGGCACTTTATACCATACGGTAGAACCTACAATAACACATACAGAGAAAAATCCAACAACCATATGACCCACTATGAGCAAGACTTTGGCGACAGTGGGAAGAAAAAACTCCCTTTTAACAGGAAGAAGCCTCCTGTTAAAAGGACAGCAGCCTTCGACACTGTAGATCACAACATACTGCTAGCCCGCCTTCAACACTGTGTCGGTTTAAAGGGCACTGTCTTAAAGTTTTTCCAGTCCTATTTGAATAATAGGAGTTTTTCTGTTCACCTTGGTGAACTGTCATCTCCCAGAGCTCCTTTAACCTGTGGCGTACCTCAGGGGTCCATACTAGGCCCCCTGTTGTTTATTCTGTACTTGCTCCCTCTGGGCGATGTGCTCCGTAAACATAATGTGTCCTTCCACATCTTTGCCGATGATATTCAGATCTACCTCCCTCTGAGGTTAAACTGCAATGTTTCTTTGCAGCCGCTACTCTCCTGCTTGTCTGACATTAAGACTTGGATGACTCTTAACTTCTTACACCTTAATGAAAGCAAAACTGAAGTCATTGTGTTTGGGCTTCCTAAAGATCCCAACTTCTCTCTTGACTTTTTGGGACCCCTAACCTCCGATTGCACTTCTTCCATTAAGAGTCTTGGAGTTATTTTTGACAATGCTTTTAAACTTGATAAACAAATCAGCTCTGTAGTTAAGGGATCTTTTTATCATTTACGGATTTTAGCCAAAGTCAAGTCTTACCTTTGCAGGAACGATCTAGAAAGAGTGGTCCATGCTTTTATTACTTCACGGCTGGACTACTGTAATTCCCTCTATGCTGGCCTAGATCGTTCCTGTCTACATCGCCTTCAACTGGTGCAGAACGCTGCCGCTCGCCTGTTGACCGGTTCAAAAAAAAGAGACCACATCACTCCGGTTCTCTGCTCTCTCCACTGGCTCCCAGTTGCTTTTAGGATTGATTTTAAAATCTTACTGCTGGCTTTTAAGGTTTTAAATGGCACTGCACCTTCTTACCTGTCAGAACTCCTTAGTACTTATCGCCCCAGGAGATCTTTGAGGTCAGCCGATCTGATGCTTTTAGATGTTCCCAGGTATAAATTAAAGACAAAGGGAGAGAGGGCGTTTGCTGTGGCTGCACCCAGACTGTGGAACAGTTTACCTCCTCACGTCAGATTCTCCAAAAGCCTAGAAACTTTTAAAACTGCTCTTAAAACTCACCTCTTTTCATTGGCTTTTAGAAAGGTTTAATTTATTTGTTTATTTATTTTTTATTTGCTCAGCGAGGTGTTTTATGAAATTGTGTTCTATTGTATTTTTATCTGTATTTACTGTACAGCACTTTGGTCAGCCTTGGTTGTTTTTAAATGTGCTCTATAAATAAACTTGACTTGACTTGACTTGACTCCGTCAGAACCAGGCTGAGGGAGGGAGGGAGGGGGTGGCTATCTGCCGCAACCGGTTAACAACAACACGGGAACAGCAACTTAAGTGGAAGGTTTGTATAATGTGGCCAGTTTTCTTGGTTCTTGGGAGAAGTTGGGATCTAAATTATATGTAATGATTTCTGATTGATACCTGGTAAAAGACTATTACAATAATCTAACCAAGAAGAAATAAAATATGTTAAGTGGTATTACTGTGAAGTGGAAGTGTTTAGGGACCATGGCAACATGACTGCATTAAAATACAGAGCAGGGTTGCTGAGTGCTTAGGAACACAGACTGGAAAAGTCAAAAAACACTCTGCGGACTCAAGATTTCCAAATTAGCATTAGCACAAAACCTGTGCACCAGGTTTTGGTGCATGGGTTTCAGTGGCCAAATAGCTCCCTGAGGTGCAAGATGAAGGTGGCCCAGAACTTTGTGCTTATATGACTCATTCTGACTCATTTCTGCTATCTCTGTGCAGTAGCCATGAAAGGTCAAATTCAGTGCAAATTAAGAAAACACCATCAAATAAAAAAAAGTGCTGCAAAAGCAAACAAAAAAAAACAGAATTAAAAAAAAAAACAGCTCAGAAAAGGCAACAAAAGTGTTTTGGGGAAGACAACAATGTGAGAGAACACTTCCTGAAGTCACAAGCTAATAGCATATGTACCTATGGTATTATATGTATCATACGATTAATACCCAGCACTGAATCCTCTGTTTCTTTTAACCATGCCACAGAGCCTTGGGTTTCTTTCACTTCTGCAGCTAATGTCTAAGTTTTGTGTGCGTTTGTAGTGTTTTTATGTTTGCTGGTGTTTTCATAAGTTGCAGTAAATTTGATTTCACCATATAACAGCCACGTTAAAGCCATCATCAAGTTGCGTAAAATATTTTCTGAGACCTCCAAAAGTTGATTCTGTTCATCTGGACGTAGCGTTTTGTGGGATAAATGTTTCGTCACTCATCCAAGTGACTTCTTCAGTCTCAGCTGACTGCAGGTTTCCCCAATCTTATAAACAGTACATCTGCATAATGATGCAAATGTACTGGAGATTTACTTTCCTGGGTGATTGAGAATGCATCAAGATATATTTTCAGAGACCTCTTTTGCTAACAACTAGAGTAGGTACTATGGTTTAAAAAGAAGTCAATTAAAGTGATCAGGATCGAGTCCAGAATTGTAAAACTGCTGGCCGTTAAACCAAAACAGCAAGTTAAGAGATTGTAAAAGCCACTGCACAGCTGAGGCTTAATGATCCCCTTCGTTATACAGTCATTACTTCTAAAGGAGAATTCAAGGCATTTCTTTGAAACTCTGAGAGCATGAGGGCTACACATTTTATATATACTAGTAGTTACTCTATAGTTTAATGTAGACTTAAGATTAATGTAGCATGTTCTTTCTCACTATCTAAATAGATGATATTTACTTGATGTGACTGTGAACGTGCACACACTGGACTGCTGTGTTTGTAATGATTATAACGCCCCACTTTGGGGGATTATTACATTATGTTTTGTCTTTCTTGATCGCTCACATTGCCCTATTAAGGACATCTCTGTTTCACTAGAGGAATATGCCTAGTTAAAATCTTTACGTCAGTTTCATTTAAGGACAAGGTGACGGTTTCGCAGAATTCTTCGGTAGGTAGGATAACAGGGTTACATTCTCTAATGTGAAGGCTGCTGTTATGTCTGCATTTCCTATAAATAATGCATGGAATTTAGTATTTATGTACTGACTAGACAAAACCTGTCAAAAAGGGAATGGGTCGCTCTTTGCCTTGAGGGCCTTGCTCACTTGACCTCGCTTTAACCTTGGCTGCTATGTCACATAGAGAGTCTGGGAATGAGATGTGAACTCTAATGCTGGCATATCGTAATCTTTTAAGTTGAGAGGGAATATATGTCAGAGACTAATTGTTTATTAGGACACAGTTTACTTGTACTCTGCTTTATAATGCCTTGGAGTTTCACATTGGTGTTTGAAACTACAGTGAGCTGGATAGATTGCTACATGACGATGGCCCCATGTCTATTATATCACTTTTCAAAGCAGGCCTTTGGAAGAAAATCTCAGACCTGATGCACCAGGATCCACCTGCTGTTGGGTATTATTATTAACCAAAATTCTTGTTAAAAAGAAAAAAGATCCAATTTAACATGGCTAAATGCTAAGCTTGTCAACATCTGCCTCCAATGTGTTATCTGGGAGGATGGCACCTCCAGATAAAGGCAAAATAAGACTTACCAAAGCAAGCATTACTCTGACAAGGCTGAGCCAGTGAGAAAGAGAGAATGGTGCTTGTGTGGGTTCATCCCATCAACACAGCAGATCCCGTCAAAATGTGAAAACAGTTAATTCCTCAGTTCCGTCACATCTGTGCAGAAGTAGGTGTTCGCCACAAACGTTTTCCAGGTAAAAACACCAATGTTCCCAAATCTAACAAGTGCAGAATATTAGCATTCATTTGTCTCATTACTGGGCGTATAGATGTTAAAGTGCAAGGCACCATTAACAGCTCATCCTCTTACTTCCTGTCACGTTTTCTGTCATGATTAAATTTGATTTAAAATATGTATTGAAGTTGTTCTAGATTTTCTAAAGTTGAAACCAGCAGTTTTCACTGCATGTCAGTAACAACCCATCTAGTCCACACATGCAAAGAAATCAAACCACAGATGTCCATAAATGCTGTGTAATAATGAGAAATGACACAGGAGGAAAAGTATCGAACACGCTTAAGGCCTTTGTTTATGATGATACTTCAAGACGCCTCCTGTATGGAGGAGTATGGAGAAACTAGTCACATGCATTGTTCAGGTGTAATTTTGGCCCATTCCTCCACACAAACAGCCTTCAAATCCTGAAGGCTTCATGGGCCCTGAATTCTATGAACGCTGAGCTTTAGTTTTTGTTTTGTTTTTTTCAGAGATTCGCAATTGGATTCAGGTCAGGTGCTTGGCTGGGTCATTCTAGCAGCTTTATTTTCTTTCTCTAAAACCAACTGAGAGTTTCCTTGGCTGTGTGTTTGGGATCATTGTCTTGCTGAACTGTCCACCCTCATTTCATCCTCATCATCCTGGTAGATGGGAGCAGATTTTTATCAAGAATGTCTCTGTCCATTTTTCCATTCATCCGTCCTTCAATTATATGAAGTGTGCCAGTGCCATATGCTGAAAAACAGCCCCACACCATGATGTTCCCACCTAATGTTCCCAACTTCACTGTTGCTATGATGTTTTTGGGTAATATGCAGTTACTTTGACCGGCAAACATGGCGTAAAGGGTGGGATTCAGTTCATTTAAATTTTATTTATACAGCACCAAATCACAACGTCAGGCGCTTTTCATTGCAAGGTAGACCCTACAATAATACATACAGAGAAAAACACAACAATCATATATCACTCCCTATGAGCAAGCATTTTGGCAACAGTGGGAAGGAAAAACTCCCTTTTAACAGGAAGAACCTCTGGCAGAACCAGGGTCAGGGAGGGGCGGGGCCATCTGTCGCGACCGGTTGGAGTGAGAGAAGGAAAACAGGATAAAAGACATGCTGCGGAAGAGAGACAGAGATTAATAACAGGTATGATTCAGTGCACAGAGGTCTATTAACACACTGTGAGTAAGAAGGTGACTGAAGAAAAAAATACTCAGTGCATCATGGGAAACCAACACATGGGATGGTGTGAGACTGAACCAGCTGATATTTGCACAAATTGGCATAATGGCTTCCTAATTACTGAGAGGTTGCAGCAGGTGCCATGACTTTCCATGCCTTTTTGCCCGTTTCTTCATGTGTTCAATACTTTTTCCCTGTATCATTTCTCATTCTTACACATGACCTAATTTATGGACATCTATGGTTTGATTTCTTTGCATGTATGGATTGGTTGTGAGAATTTCTTGTCAATAGCACCTTAAGAAACATATTTCCTTAGAAAATTTGTGAAGTGTTCCATACTTATTTTGCACGCTGTTTATGCTACTAACCAAAATATATTTCCATTTGCCTTCGCTGTATTATGTCTCCGTTAAAATGACTGACAGTCAACACTTAGTACTACCCACACGATTGTGTTTTTAACACATAACAAGATGACTGACATGTGTAGACTAGCAGAAGCTTGCTGAGTACCTTGCTTTTGTCTAGCAGACATGAAGTAAAATAGGAATAAGCTGGTGCCAGTAATGCTTGATTGATATTCACACGAAAATATATATTTGCAAACCATCTGCTGACTGCTTAGCATGCTGGTGGGGTTGAACTGCTGCATAGGGGTTTTCATAGCAACCTACGTGGGATTTGAGTAACTAAGACCGTGGACTGTGTATTGTTATAGTAAATGCACTGGATATTTGTTAGATAATACATTATATAAGTTATTTTGTGTTATTGAGTCTGCTTATTAAAATGACTGACAGAGTTTTTAGTTGTTTTTCTTTATAATATCTGATAAGATTTGTTTACGAAACCCTGGCAATGACAGCTGAGCCTGACAATGGTTTGTTTTTTTCACATTCACTCCCCTTTAAGTTTAAAAATTTACATTTTTAACTACTGATTCAACTGCAACGGCGACCATGGCTCAGGGGGTTGGGAAGCGTATCTGTAACCAGAAGGTTCGATCCCTGGCCTCTCTGTCCTGGTCGATGTGTCCTTGGGCAAGACACTTTACCCTACCGCCTACTGGTGTTGGCCAGAGGGGCCGATGGCGCGATATGGCAGCCTCGCTTCTGTCAGTCTGCCCCAGGGCAGCTGTGGCTACAACCGTAGCTTGCCTCCACCAGTGTGTGAATGCGAGAGTGAATGAATAGTGGCATTGTAAAGCGCTTTGGGTGCCTTGAAAAGCGCTGTATAAATCCAATCCATTATTATGCACAGACGCTGGCAAAGCATGTCTTCGGGCAAGATATCACAAGCTCCCATCATGCCTTTACACCTTTCAGGACTACTTTTTTTTCAGCTGCACGATTGAAAATTTCCCGTTAACTTTGGGAAACGTATGGAAATCCCATGAGCATTATAGTATATATGGTGCACTTACAGGAAAAGATGGTGAACTGGAGCTGATGGCTGTTTCTGTATGTTTTGTAGCTTGTAGCTGAAGCTCTGACTTCAGGAAATCTGGTCATCGGGGCAGTCTCATGCATGACTCAGCAATGTGTCGAGAAAACATTATCTCAGCCGTAATGTCCCCGTTTCTTTCATTCGTGGGGCGGTTTAGCAGTTTTTCCAACATCTCCCACTCCTAATCTGCCACCTCTTCAAATGTCAGAGAACGCGTGCCTGCTGCATGCCACTGCCTCTCGGGTAGCGCTTGTGTTTTTCATCTAAAACTAATAATAACGAGACAGGCCCTCAGAGGCGCTTTGTAATTTCTCTTCTCTTTTTCGCTCTCTTTTTTTTCTCCACAGATCACTACGTTTCTTTTTTATACCGCCGCACATAAAATCCCTATTACAGGGCAGCCGGGGAGTACTGCCATCTCTAATTTTCACTTGGATTGTGATTTTATTCCAGTCTTATGCCACAATATGTTCTACAAAGATTTTCTTCTTTTTTTTCTCAAAGAGCCTGTGAAAGTTTTGCTTTATTTATATATTTATTTATTTTGTGGAATGCTCAGGCTGGGAAACTTTTCCTGTTAGAGTATTTGCACAGTAAACAGAGTCAGAGGCTATCACATCTGACTGAATTTGTGTTACGGCCCTTATTTGTCTAAACTTCAGTAAACTGTGAACAAGTGGTGCCAAATCCCTTCAGGTGTCAACGAATCACTGATATGTTCGATGGTGGGTCAGTTGATGTATTTTGCTCTAAACAGAAAACGCTGGGAGTGGCGAAAGGTTTTCATTATTATAGACATCGATTTTCAATACGCGCGCTGCCGATGAGGAGACGGTGGCGGCAATCCTCGAGTCCACTTGATGTTATTGACTGCATCACCCGGCAAAACTTATTGCCCGGATCGCCGCAGTCAGCAAAATATTTTGACAAGTGATGAGATTGAGTGGGTGGAATGAGCCACTGATGGACTGACGTGAAAGAGCTGAGAGAGAAAATGAAACACTGTTGATAGCTGTTTTTTTGCAGTTTGTCCTTATGTGCAAGGTTTTTCCGGATTATTTTAAGGTTTGAGTGGAAATCAATGAACTCATTGTATATCAGGAGTCCATACATCTAAAAGAAAGTGAAATTGCAAAAGCAATATTCTGGCTATGTAGCAAAGTCTCCTGTGTGATGCACTTAGCAATGACAACAAAACTAATGGTCCTCTGTATCAGTCCCAATAGGCTAGGAGTAGGCCAAACACATGAATCAAAAGCTATACTTGGAGCGTAGCTACTTCCTCGGAGTGTGAAGTACATCCTCACTTCATTACTCAAAGCCAATGAGTTGCACTCATTCATAATGTAGCCTACATTACAGGTTGATTATCTGAGACATTAATAACACATGGAGCTCGATCCAAGGTAAATATGATTGATCAAGCAAGTGAAAGCCGTTTTTCCACATAATTTGCTCTTTATATACATGTATTAAAATCCCATTTTCACTATTAATTTTTAAAGACACACATGCAGGAAGACATGATGTGAAAGTCAATCATTACCGATTATGTGTGTAGGTAAGCATGGCACACTTATGCAGAGGGCTGTGTGTGTGTGTCTCTGTGTGTTTATTTCTCATGTAAGTGTTCACAAGCGTTCCATGGTTGTATAGAGTCCAGAAAGGAACACATTTTAAATGTAGCCCAAGCAGGCGTGTGGCAGCAGAAACCCTCCGAGGGAAAGATTGAACAAAACAGAGCACAGAGCAAATCTCGGGGCAGCTCGGCCGTCTTCATTGTGTCACATTGGAAAAGCAGGCTATAGAGTTTTTAGTTAAACCGTGTGTCTTAAAGACATGAAGACCTGGATGAACTCTAATTTTTAGCTTTCAAATTCAGATAAAACTGAGGTCACTGCACTCAGGCCAAAAAATTCTAAAAACATGGTCTCTATAACCCAGTACTTAATCTGGGTGGCATTACCTTTGCCTCCACTGTGAGGAATCATGGAGTCATATGTCTTTCAGTGCACATATTAAACAAATATGTACCACTGCTTTTTTATTTGTGTAATATCTCTTAAATTAGAAACATCCTGTCTCAGCCTGATGCTGAAAAACTAGTTCATGCATTTATTACTTCTAAGCTGGACTATTGTAATTCATTATTATCAGGATGTCCTACAAACTCCTTGAAAAGCTTCCAGTTGACAAGGACTAGAAAGAGAGACCGCATTTATCCCATATTGGCTTCTCTTCAATAACTTCCTGTTAAATCCAGAACTGAATTTAAAATCCATCCCTTCACATACAAAGTCCTGAATTATCAGGCCCCATCTTATCTTCATAGTATCGTGTCAACACATTAGAGCACTTCGATCTCAGACTGCAGGCTTACTTGTTGTTTCAAGGTATTTAAAAGTAGAATGGGAGGCTTTCAGGCCCCTCTTCTGTGGAATAATCTCCCAGTTTAGATTCAAGAGACAGACACCCTCTTCTTTCAAAAATAGACTTAAAACTTTCTTTTTTGATAAAGCTTGTAGTTAGGGCCTGTGTTCTACCTTAGTTATGCTGTAATAGGCCGAGTCTGCTAGGGCTGGAGTGTTTCTTCTTCACTCACCTCTTTTCACTCTCTGTGTGTTTATAGTCCATTCTGCATTTAATCATTAGTTAATATTAAACTGTTGCTCTCTTCCACAGCGTGTCTCTTGTTCTGTTTTCCTCCTCTCACACCAAACCGACAGATGGCTGCCCCTTGCTGAGCCTGGTTCTGCTTGGGGTTTCTTCCTGTTAAAAGTGAGATTTTCTTCCAACTGTTGCCTAGTGCTTGTTCATAGGATTGTCTGATTGTTGGGTTTTCCTCTCTATTATTGGAGGACCTTGACCTTACAATATAAAGTGCCTTGAGGCAACTGTTGTTGTAATTTGGCACTATATAAATAAAATTAATCTGAACTGAACTGACGAGATCATGCATGCCCAGGGTGGTATGGCAGTAGTGGTGCAGTGGTTAGCCTCACAGCAAGAAACTTCTGGGTTTGAATCTACTTTCTGTAGTTTGCACGTTGTCCTCATATCTGAATGCGTTCTCACTGGGTAATTTGGCTTCCTCCCACAGTTCAAAGCCATGCAGATAGGGTCAGGTTAATTGGTCATTCTAAATTGCTCATAGGTGTGAATGTGAGTGTGAATGGTTCTCTGTCTCTTTGTGTTAGCCCTGTGACAGACTGGCAGCCTGTTCTAGGTGTACCCTGCCTCTCTCCCTGTGGTAACTGGGATAGGCTCCAGATTCCCCACAACCCTGAATTGGATAAGTGGACTGAATTGAATTGAATTGAATTGAATAGAGTCGCATTAAAAATGAAGCTGATGTCGTGTAGACAAGCCAAGAAAATTCTAAAGAACACCTTATACTGTACATAGCCTCGACTTTACCTACAGTGCAGCTCATTCTGTCTTGTTTGCTCATGCTGTTGACATTCCCCTCTTGCCAGGCAGCTCTGACAAATATAAGCTAACTGATGCAATAGAAAAACCTTTTAAGGTTGTTTTTTTTCCCTTTCTCTTTTTCCTTCCTTTCATGCAGTTACACACTAATGGATCTATTTTCCAGCTAAGAGCATATCTTACCTAATGTCTTATACGGGATTAATAAACAATTTATGACTATCAGTCTTTAAAAAAATGATAGGCAGGTTTTCCTACAGAATGTAAGTGCAGAGTTGTTGCGCGTTTGTGTTTGCATGTGTTTGGTTTTATTTATTAAATTATAAAAACACATGTCAGGTAATGCTTGCAATGCCGTGGTCCATAAACTGACAAGATTTTTTTTTCTGTATACATATATGCACATCTTGCTAATCTTAAACAAATCAAGTGGCATTGCATTTATAAATAAATCCCCAATTACCTTTGCAAATGTCTTTTATGAGAAGATAAATTCTTTGAAATTGGATGTGGGATTCCTCCAGCGATGGAAGCTAGCCATGTTTGCAAATAGTTAATAAAATGTTCTGGTGGTTTAAAAGCCTACAGGGCATAGCGTTGGAGCGCTCATAATTTCTGAAGATTCCTATCTGCGAAATAACCATATTATTGATACTCTTTAATATCTCTCAGACGTGGCGATAATAGATCCAGCAGGAAGCTCGTGGAGAGAGGGAGCAGAGATTAAATCTCAGCTGGCAGCCCCCTGTGCAACTTTTACACACAATCGGCTGACTGGATCACCGCCAAGATGCTGCAAAGAATCGAGCAGAATTGGAAAGTGGTGAAACATTTGATGCTGGAGTGTGTCGTGTGTGTCCGTGTGTGAGTCTCTAGGTGTGTGCAGAGGATGCATGTGATCTTCCCATTTCTGGAGGATGATTTCTGTTTTTGTGACTCCCACTTTCCCCAGCCATCTGTTGCTCTGTTCCTTCTCTCATCTATATGGATAACGAGACATGCATTAGAATACCTAATACTACAGGCCTCAGATGGTGACTGTGCACTAACAAGGTGGTACAGATTGCAGGGAGGTCCGTCGAGGTTACGCTCTGCTGAGGTTAAAGGCCATGCCTGGGACTGCTGAGCTACAGCAGCATGGTGGACTTGTGATGTGCCGCTCTTGTGGGAGGTCATATTTTATATGCTCCAGACTGAAGACCTGCAAATAGCTCATGTTTGACCTGTTTTTGCAAACAGTAAATATGGCCACCTTTTAAACAGGTCAACTATGAGGTCACACTGTTAGTGGCTGTTTGGTGAAGACTCTAGAGAGGCAGGCCAAGCCATGAGGGGAGGATGTGGTAGCAATGCTTCAAAAAAGAGCAAGATAGATGGAAAATAAAGAATGGGAGATGAAATGTTGTTGAGGGAATATTCCTCAGTGGAGCCTCCAGTGGTAAAATAGAATGAGAGGCCAAGGGGTGGGCTGAGAGAAGCAGTCTCCCAGGATGCTATGCTAAAATGGAGAAGTGCTCTTGTATGTCCTGAGGGAAAGGCTGTCCACATCCAGATGTTGTGAGGCACAGTTGATGTCTGACGCCTGGAGGGAGAGTAGCGACCGTAGACGATGTGTAAGCACATACACAAGCGCACACTTAATGTCTGTATGTGTTAGTCACAGATTCACGCTAAATATTTCAAAGGGCCAAGAGAGAAAACAAAGGGAAAATGGGTATCAGAATCTGGAGCAGCAGTCCCACAAGAGACACCGAAGGAGCCCCCTTCTCCCAGTTACAACAGAAATAAAAATCGTTTGATCTCCGCCGCTCCTGCTTCCATTGTTATCTCCTGCAAAACCTCCACCCGCCCAACTCTAATCATCGTAGCACTGTGAATGTGGTGAGGCCAACAGATACGCGCAGATAAATAGGCAGAATTAAGAAACGTTTTCTTTTTTTTCCCCTCTCGTGCAACCTGCAAAATTCTTGATACCACTGGGACACAGCTAATTTGTAGCATTTTTAAACACCTTCCCACTTTAATTAGCACTTTCTGGAGAACAACCTCACCCCAGCACGGCAGCTGCACCTGATTCAGTCTAGCTTGGCAAATCGTAGCCACGTCATCCTCCCCACGGGAATCTCGTTAAGCCAAACAAACCTATTATAAGGTAAATAAATGTGTGGTGTTTCTCATGTTCACGATGCAGCTTGGATGGTGTTTGTGAACAAGCTGCAGCTGGATAAAGATCCACTGTATTGTTCCACATGACAAAACATAACAGATTTTGAGAGGCAGAGCAAACGGAAGCTTTTTCTTTTTTATTCTTTCTTTTTTTTTTAAGTACAATCTGTCCATGTTGGATGAGACTAAGAAGTGTGAAAGTTGACATAAAACTAAGGCTTTTCCAAACATGTTTTGTTTGGCTCTTTCAATTCTAACTCTGGTATGAGTTCATATTTATTTTATTTTATTGGTTGAATGGTTGATTTATTCATTTTGTTTCATTCCAATACACATCACAAACCAACAAAATATCACAGACACGTTTAGAACTATTTAGACCATGATACTCCCAGGATAAGGAGCACTTAAAAGTAATCATAAAGATCCATTTTTGGACCTTTTTCTGAAACATTTTTTGATAAGAAAACATGCCAAGCAACAGCAAGGTAAATTAGCCACATTCCTCAATTTGCTAAGTAATTCTTTACATCTTAACTGTAAACATATACTTGGATGGAATATTTATTATATTATATTTTAAATTTTGTAGCACTGCATCTAAGTTTTGTGGTTTTGCCCTTGAAATAACATATGACATATTTATTATTGCTCTATTGTTATTATCAAAAGTTATGTAACGAAAGCTTCTTTTTTGTTTAGCTTTTTTTTAGCTTTTTTTGAGCCAATTCCTAACACATTCTGGAGACGATTTAAATTCAACATCCTTAAGAGTTTTGTTCCAGTAACTATTAGAGTAGAATCATCTGCATAAAGAAAAGAAACAAGAAAAAGCCTGAGATATATTAATATACATAGAAAAAGTAAAGGACCTAAAATAGATCCTTGTGGTACACCAAAAGTAACACTGTAGAATTATTGTTTAATTCCATATACTGCTTTCCTTCTTCCAGATGAGACTTAAACCACATTAAACATATATCATCTAAGTCAATATCTTCCAGGTTTGTTTCTAACATAGAATGTATAGAATGGTCTACAATATGAAAAGGACTTTTGAAGCTCAATCAATACAGCACCAGTGTTATGTTTTTATCAGAAACTAATAATAATCTGCATCAGCTGAAACATTTCAACCACAGCAAACCAGTCAAAGTCACTTAATCAATGCAACACTCTAGATATTGACCAGGCCTTTAGTTTAGACTGCTTCCTAATGGGTCTGGACACCTGTGTTTGCTGTACTTTGCAACACTGCTGTTGTCCTTCCTTGATGCCAAACATCCTTATTGGTTTCTGGTCACACACAGATACTCACACACACACTCTGCAGCATCCTCTTTAGCTGGTCATTTCCTTATCGCCACAAAGCTTGAACCAACCCATTCATTAGCATCGATTTCCTTTTGAATGACCACAAAATGGTCCTCTGTCCATCCCTTCACCCACTTATCTCTTTATTCTCTGTTCCCATTTTCCTCCTGGTTCTCTCCTGGCCTTAACTGCTCTATTTCTCCTCTGGCTCAAAAGGGCTCTTTTCCTTCCTGACTCTATACAGTAGAGGCAAAGTCTTCTTAATTGCTCACAGCACTTGGAGGTTATCAGCTGACCAGCAGTGAAGGTCTGAATAATAGGCTGAGCTAAACAAAGCTGTTGTGGAAAAAACTTTATCCAGGAGTGGAACTGCTGCTTTCTTTGCAGAGAGGATGAAGACGGAGGCGGGGAGATTAGATGAAGTGGTTGCAGGTTTAGAGGTGACTCATAAATAGGGTAAATAGGAGCAAAGGCAGTTGGCAGGCTGATTACGGTCTCTAAAAGGTTGCCCTAAGCATGCCTCTGGCTGCCCTTTTTATGGTGATTCCAGCATTTCCATAACATAGCGTCTCTCTCACACACATGCACTTCCAGCTTGACTACACACAAAGCTCAAAGTTAGATCTGCACTGGATGGTGCGTCAATGAGTGTATTGATTTTTTCTTTTCTTTTTTTAAGCAGCATGTTTTTTTCCAAGTGACCTTGCCTTTGCAGGCAGATATTTTGCAGACAGGAACCTTTAAACATTTTTTGCAGGAAATACTTATTATGTGCAGTGATGGAGACACGAGAAGTATAAACCCCTGTTTCAAAATCCCCACCAAAATCATTATAGATTTCAATTCATGATTTCAAATTCAGATATCATCAATCACTGCGACCGCCGTGGAAAAATATTTAAAGTACACTTAAGGATTAGTGAACTAGGTTTTTCCTCTTTTTTCTGTTGCAGTTGTAGCCTCCTTTCACACATGCACACAGCCCTTTAAGTCCACATGTTATTGCCTGCAGCTACACTAACTTGGAGCCTGAACTTATTATGCCTTCTCCCTTCTCTGAATTTTGGTGCACTCAGCCTGTGAATGGAGAGGGGGAATGAGCTCATTCTACCTGCGTCAGCACAAGGAACGGTTATGCTGCAGACGGCTCGGTGAAGAAAGTGTAATAAGGAAGCCCGGGTCTTTCTGTGGCGGAGGTGGCCGCCTGCTCTCAAAAAGGTTTCACCCTGTCGACCAAACGAGAGTGATGTGATTTAAGCCCGTCGCCGTCACTGCAGGTGAACTCTGCAAGAACAGAATTATATTGTTTAACTTTTCTTTTTTTTCCCTGTAAAACTGCTCCAGGGCACTTTGTCCTCTCTCAAACCAAAAGAAGCAAAACTGCTGCACATCTCTCTCTTGTCTCTTCTATTTTTTTAATCTTCCCTTCATTCTGCTCACTGAAAAGCACCGAGCTTAAATTCAGGCTCTGGATCTGGAAAAATGTGGCTATGTTGCTCTACAGATATAAAAAAAAAAAAAAACTAAAAAAGCTCTGGGTTTTCTTTTTGCAAGATTTTTGACAAGTGCAGAAGAAATATATAATGTGACAGTTCAGTTTTCTGAGGAATGGGCTTTGTGTGTTGCACCGGTTGTGACATAGGGGGCAAAAGAGAAGGGAGAGAATAGGCAAAAGATGACAAGATATGGTGTTTTTCTGATCCTTGAGAGAGGATGGGTTTCATTACCTGAGGGACTTCAGCAGGGGATGTCTTCTTTTTTCTTTTTTTTTTCTTTTTTGCTGCTTGTCAGTGTTGTGGCGCCGCTATGCACTCCTGTGTTTTCAGCCACTCTGGGATTTCTGTAGAACCAGCAGGAGCCAAGGCAGCCCAGAAATCAGCTGTGACGGATAGCCATGTCTCTCTGAGAGGATGGAGGGGTCTCCGGGGTTTGCAGCAGTGATAGAGACACTTCCCTGCTCCAGCCCCTGTGACTTCTTTAATTAACCTCTTTGGGAGGACCAGCCTAGGTAATCACAGCCTAGAAAGTCCAACAATTAGGACCTATCTGACCTTTGAGTGTCCAGTAGTGTGTCCAGTTTCTTTGTCTGCCTGTTCCCTACCTCTACCCCCTCCCACCCTCAATCAATGCTGTAATGGCACTGCCACACAGGGAAGAAGACAACAGCAGACACAGGCTGCAGAATTCTTGGAACTGTAGCTCTGTAGTTTTCATTTTCCGTAACCCCTGTTTCCTTGTTCACACAGAGTTATCTGTTCTCTCTCTCTCCTAAACTCTCCAGTTCTTGTGGCTATAATTTGTTTTCTTTCAGCGATTCAGTTTAATGGCAAATTAGAAATGGCACCCGTTGCCACGTCCTTCTGTGCTTTTTTTTCCTCCTTCTTTTTCCCCCCCCTCTCTTCGCTCTTGTACCGTGGACCTTGTGGCCTCATTACATACAAACAGTCAAGAAGCACGGACAGAAATAAAAATTTATCTTATTTTTCACATTAGACTTCTAAGGGACAAATAGGCCTCTACGCTTCTCCGGGGGGAGGGCTTTGAGTGACGCCCTAGAACAAGCAGATCAAACGCCTCTTCGGCCAGCTCCTCAGCTTTCTTCCTCTATCTCGCTCTATTTTGGTTGCTTTCTTTCATTCATGTTGGGGAACAGTGGCTTAAGTGGCTCTATTGGAGCTCTCTCATGGGCTCTCAAATGAAGCCTGCGTGAGCTTCGGGGAAATAAATTGGTTTGTTCTGAGGCGTTGTCTCTTGTGGCGCCCCCTGCTGTTCAAGCTCTGATCTGTGCTTGTCCGATGGAGGAATTGAAAGGGTTGGGTGGAGTGGCGGGGATGAGCAAAACAAAATACACAAGCCAGCAGTGGGAGAGGTCAAAGAAAAAAAAAGCTGGGGTTGGAATGAGATGAGTCATGTGTTGGAACATTTACATTTCATTTTAGTCGAGAGTTTTATACAAGCTAAATGAGCGCTCTGCATTTGATTTATTCACAGTGGAAGTAGAGGAGGCGACAAGGACCTTGTAGATGCATGAATCCACAACTCCCCCATGTGGGCATCCTGTACAAAACTGCTTCTTTTTCTCTTTTTCTTTTTTTGGGAAAAAAAGTATATAAATCTTTTTACTGATTTGTATCAGCGGCATCTTGTCAGGGCCTAATATTAAATTTATGCCCCGCAGACAAATTTAGTGTCATGCAGACGTAATTTCCTTTCTGTTTTTTCTATTTATAAACTGTTTCCACCAGACTTGGCAGTTTCACATGCCAACTGAAGTTTTTTTTCCCCCCTTGTTTTCTGCATATGTTATGTGAGGCGTTGCTCACTCGCATATTCTGTGAAGCCGCGCAGTACCCGTATCCCCGTCTGCATGTCTGCGTGTGAGTGAGTCACAAAAATGTAAGATTAGGATTTCTTTGGCACAGCATTTTTGTTTGTGTCTGTGTTTTGTAAGTACTGATTATTTTCTAAGAAGATGAAAATGTGCAATGTGAAATAAATGTGCTTGTTTATCACCACATGCCACTGAACGCAACGGACTGTCAGGCTGCTGGTATACTTTATACATTAAAAAGCATTTGTTGGTGCTCGTTTAGCTCCACAAACACAATCCCGTGGCTGGAACACAGTGGCCTGGGTCCAAACCCAACCTGTGGCTCACTACTGCATTTCCTATCCTTCTATACCTTCTATCCAAAAAAAGAAAAAGTATTTGCCTTAAAGGTGTCTTTGGCATTTTAACATCTGAGCACTAGTTTCGATTCTTTAAAGTTGAGTGCAGGGGGTTGTTTAGAGGTGTGATGCTGATGGTTTTATTGTTTTTTACTGCCTTATTAATATTATATGTGGACAGTTTGTTGTCATATTGATTTTATTTTTAAATCAGCCGTAAAACTTCTAGGTATTAGGAATGGGAACCAAGATGTTTCTTGGTTGTGTTTTTTGTTTTGTTTTTTGTTAGTAGAGGTTTTTTGGCAGAACTTCATCTCCTTTCAAGGTGCATGAAAAAAAAAACTCTGAAGAGGTTAAGCTGTAGCAGCACTTGCAGTATAGAGAAAAACTTTAATGCTTGACAGGATTCAGAGTCATCATATGGTCTGCGATGATAAGCCGAAATGCGTCAGTCGAGGAGGAAAGTTGTTCTTTATGCTGCAAGTGTTGCTGAAGATTTAACCTCGTCTGACCTTTTTTAACCACATGCATGTAGAAAAGCACTATGGCAACCAAATGTTCAGTTTGCACCATTGGCAGGTGATAATGTAGAGAACCTAAACAGAGCAGTTTAAGGTAAACAGTAAATATGCTGGTACTTATAGATCACTTTTCTACTGTAGCCGAGAACTTAAAGAGCCTTCTTCAGACAATCACGCAGCACTTTCATGATATGTCTTTAACAGTTTTGTTTATGAAAAGCACTCACAGTGATATTTGTTCGAGCAGCATTTCAGTGTTGCCACAAATCAAGGTACTCTATAGTCAACAACTTTACATGTGTCATGACGCATGTAACGAGGCAGGACCAGACGAGGCAGGACCAGACGGTGGCGATGCGGGGGCCGGACCAGGCGAAGCACAGGCTGAGGCTGGACCAGACGAGGACGAAGACTCGGAGGCTGGACCAGACGAGGACGAAGACTCGGAGGCCGGACCAGACGAGGTTGCAGAGGCTGAGGCCGGACCAGGCGGAGCTGCAGAGGCTGAGGCCGGACCAGGCGGAGCTGCAGAGGCTGAGGCTGGACCAGGCGGAGCTGCAGAGGCTGAGGCTGGACCAGGCGGAGCTGCAGAGGCTGAGGCTGGACCAGGCGTAGCAGAGGCAGAAGGCTGAACAGGCTCCTCGGGCCCTCCAGCTGACGTGGCAGAAGGCTGAACGGGCTCCTCGGGCCCTCCAGCTGACGTGGCAGAAGGCTGAACGGGCTCCTCGGGCCCTCCAGCGGAGACAGGTGGCTGAACGGGCCCCTCGGACCCTCCAGCGGAGACAGGTGGCTGAACGGGCTCCTCGGGCCCTCCAGCGGAGACAGGTGGCTGAACGGGCCCCTCGGACCCTCCAGCGGAGACAGGAGGCTGAACGGGCCCCTCGGACCCTCCAGCGGAGACAGGAGGCTGAACGGGCCCCTCGGACCCTTCAGCGGAGACGAGGAGGTGCTGGCCGGGCTCACTGGAACCCCCAGCGGACGAGGTAGATGGCGGCGTGGGAGCCGCGGAGTCCTGGATGAGCTCATCCGAGCTTCCAGCAGGAGCTGATGTAGAGCCAGAGAGGTTTGGGACCCCTGGCTGAATGTTAAGCCGAACAGAAGACCGTATTGCTATCGGGGACTGGGCCAATGGTTCAGGTGCGAGCTGAGCTACGGGAGATGCGGATGAGAGTGGGAGCTGAGCTACTGATGGTGGTGAAGTAGATAACTGCACGGGAGACTGAACTGAGGGCGTCTGCACTGGCACAGGGGACTGAACTGATGTCTGTTGTAACGGAGGTGGTGAGAGTGGAGTAGGCAGTGGAGTTGATGACTTCACAGGAGAATGAACCAGAGGTGAGTGCACAGGAGACTGAGCTAGAGGTGGTAGTGATAGTTGAGGGGAAAGTGGAGCTGGTGATTGAGTGGATGACTGTGCTAAGGGATGCTGCACTGGGGACACTGGAGACTGCGCTAGAGACTGCAGTGACGGTTGTAGTGGAGGTGTAACGGGTGGAGGAGTGGCTGAAGTGGCTGCGGGTCGGGCAGCTAGTGGCTCAGCTACAGAGTGTATTAATGGCAGGGTTATGGGTTGAATGACTGACTGAGGGGCATCCTGTGCAGCTGAGTGCAATGATGGGTGTGGGAGCGGATGTAGGACAGGTGGCAGTGTCAGTTCCCCTGGGCCTACAACGCAGTTGAAAGGTGCAGGCACCTGCTGGACACCAGTCGCTCCCACCTGAGGAGTAGGTACAGGTGCAGAGACTGGCTGGGTCCTGGCGGGCCCCACCTCAGCGGTTGGCACAGATTTCGGCAGGGACTGGGCGGCTGCTGTCCCCACCCGAGGAGCCGATACGGGTGCAGGGACCAGCAGAGCCTCAGTTGACCCGGAAACCGGAACAGGGACCAGCTGGGCGCCAGCCCCCCTCACCTGGGGAATTGAGACAGGTGCAGGTGAGTGCTGGGCCGCAGCTATCCCTAGAACACAAAGGGCCTGGGAGGCGGGCCTAGAAAGAACAGTCTGCAAGAGATCGATTCCCTGCCCTGAGTGAGCGGATGAGGAACAGCGCTCTGAATTCGTAGCGTTAAGTGTACTAAAGCTGTAGCTTACAGGCACTAATGCATCACCTTCAGTGTGTACAGACTCTAGAGAAATGTGATCAGCTGATGCACCAACAGTCTTAGAGCTTCTTTCTTCGGAGCTAACCGTACTTATACTGACAGAGGAGGGGTTAATAGCCGATGTAAACATAGGTCTGTGCACCGGAGAGGCAGATGAAACAAAGTCTTTTACCACCGGATCGCCGGAAGCAGTAAACCTAGGGTAAACAGTGGTGGGTGTAGAGCCCCCTGACTCAAGAACATTTGAATCAGTACATACGTCAGAATGGACAATCCCCGGGGGTGATGGCTCAGAAGCAACGAGCTGGGGTCGAGCTATCACAGGAACATTTACAGTCTTGGATTTTGCTGTTTTACCATCTAAGGGGGCAGGTAATAAAGCCCCAGGGGTGAGCTTAACTGCAAAACAATCATCCTCAGCAGACACACAGGTAAAGGGCACAGAAACAGGTGTCTCTAACTCAGGAAATGCTGACTTCGAGTTTTTAGACCTAGGAAACACTAGCGAAGGATGATCTTTCTCGAATATGAGTCCAAACGTAGGAGAAACTGTCTCTGAGTTGACCCTCCGGGCAGTACAATGGTTCATAAGAAGTTCGGGTTCAGATTCAACGTTTACAGACCGTGAGCCTTTAGCGTCTACGGCAAGAGTCACAGAGTTTGCATTCCTGCGTTCAGAGTAGTGAGAACCAGCCTCAGAGTGAACAGAGAAAGTGTCTTTGTCACTCACCCCAGCCGGCTGCCCAGTAGTCCCGGAATCCGACTGAGGAGAGGACCGGCGACGGCGTCTCCTCCTTAATGAGGGAACGGAGGTGACGGGGGAAACCGGTGATGATGCGGGGGTGACGGTCTCCTCTTCATCATCCGACCACATCGCTGCTAGGAGAGCAGCGGGAGAGCGACGGTCAGAGCTGAGAGGGGATGGAGAAGGGCTCTGCGGCAGCGGCGCCAAAAAACCCTCTCGTTTTAGCAGCTGCTGTTGCGGTACCGTCGCGGCGAGCTTAGTTTGCTGCTGCTGCGGCGGCTGATGGGCGGAGATCTCCGTCTGCAGTCGCTGTGGCGTGGAATCCCGGGAACGGACATTGTCTGCCAGCTCACGGGCTTGTAATGCCTCCTTAGCTCGGCTCAATTCGTCGATAAAGCCTTCATAGCAGGTGAGCTGCTGAAGGAAAGGGTTTCCCTCGATTATTGCCTTTATGGCGTTAAGTCCGACGGAAATTGTCCGTGAGTCCGAGGCGTGGGTTATTCGTTGCACCAGACTCTGTACACGGAGAATATCTCCCTCACGGGCGGAGCCTGCTGGGTCCGTTTCGTGGTTGCGTCGTTCTGTCATGCGGCGGCTGTGTGAAGACAAGAGAGGACCCAAATGCACGGCTCTAGACACACGGGGATGAACTCAAAGGCCGGTCTTTATTAACAGGAACATAAGAAGTCATACAAAACTATACTGGGAGCAACTAAAAGCTGAGGCGCTGGGAAGACACGGAAATTGCACACAACCTAGAGGGACGACGCAACACAGAACAAAGGGACACTCTGACATAAATACACAGAAGGTAACGAGGGAAGTGGGAACACACGGGGAACACAGCTGAAGACAATTACTCATGGCCGAGCAGGGAGGACACGAAACTGACGATACTGACACCAAGATGTGGACCTTAAACCCAACACAGTACACAGAGATGAGCACGGAGAGAGAGAGGCAGAGAGAGAGGCAGAGAAGAAGGATGAATACGAGGGGATGAGGAGAACACAGAACACATAGGATGGGAACACGGTACCAGAGCAAACACCACAATAAAAACATGGACACAGGGGGAATCCAAATACCAAACCAAACAATCCAATGGACATAAGAAACAAAATACAAAACTACAGAAAAACTAAGAACACTGGGTCAAAATGACCCAGGACCATGACAACATGACATATTATTGCACAGTTTATGATGCAAAATATGTTGCAAAATGTATCATATTTTACAAGATAATACAAGGCAAGGGCTTAATCAGAAAACAAACTGAATGACAGAGTTGTCATGTAAAGATCCTTACTTTTTTTTATCTTTTCTCAACACTATGCCAGGATAGTTGATGCTCAGTAAGGATGTTTATACAATGCTACGAAAATCTGCTTGTTTGTTTTTTGCATATTTGTCACACTAATTAACAAACTACTTTAATATTACACAGAGATAAAGTGAGTCAATACAAAATGCAGTTTTTAAATGATCATTTCATTTATTAAGAAGAAAAAGCTATGCAAACCTTACTCGGCTCTGTGTCGAAAAAGTAATTGTCTCCTAAACCTAATGACTGGTTGTGCCACCCTTAGCAGCAAGAACTGCAATCAAGTATTTGCGATATCTGGCAATGAGGCTTTCGCTGTGGAGGAACTCTGGCCAATTCCTACTTGCAGAATGGTTTTTATCCAGCTACAATGGAGGCTTTTTGAGCATGAACGATCTGTTTAAGGTCCTGCTAAAGAATCTCAATTGGATTTCAGTCTGACAAGGTCACTCCAAAACCATCATTTTAGCCATTATTTTTTCATTAATTACAGCAGGTAGCCTAGCTAACAAAGCAGAAATCTTTAGTCCACAGGATATTTTCCCAAAAGTCCTGGGGATTATCAAGATTTTTTTGGCAAACGTGAGATGAGCCTTTGTCAGCAGAGGTTTTCATCTTGGAACTCTGGAGTAATTTTAATATGCCAGCCACTCCTGGGAAGTTTCACCACTGTTCTAAGATTTGTGAATAATGACTTTCACCACGGTTCACTGGAGTCCCAACGCCATAGAAATAGCTTTATAACCCTGTCCAGACCAATAGAGGTCAATGATTTGAGTTTCTTGAGATTGTGGCAGGCTGCGGGTTCGGGGCTGCAGCCCCTGTGTCTTCTACACCATGGCTGCTGGGTGCAGAAGGTACCCCTCAGCTCTTGGTGGGTGGCACAATTGTCCCTGCAATGATCCTCCTTGGGCTCTCGTGCCTCTGGATGTCTGGGAGCCAGATCTAGCTCCCTACACTCACTATTATACATTTACATGAAAAAATCCTATGAATACAAGCACACACAGGTGTGCAAACAGATGTACAAACAGGTATGCACAGGCGCTCTTTAGAGGCTGCTGCCTCTAAACATATCATGTAATCCTGGTACTGTGTGCTGCTCAGTAACATTCAATATATTTATTACTCACTGTTCCTTTTGCATATGTTGTTTGTTGCTGTGGTTTCCCTGCTGTGTTGTTTTTGTTTTGTTTTTGTTTGCTGTTTTCTTTTCAGCAGTTGGTGATTCAGATTTTCAGTCTTTCCTCTCTCTATCCCTCTTCTCTATTTTTCTCTCCCTCTCCTTCTGTTAACTTTCTTTCTAAATGTTTCTTTCCCTTTTCTTACTCTTTCCAGTCCCCAGTTCTGTCTGTTATGATTATAATAACTAAAAATAAAATAAAACCCCTAATAAAAATCTAATAAACTATGACTATCAAGTGGAGGGGTATAGCAAAAGGCGTAAAGCTCCACTTGGGAAAGTAAATGTGCGGGGCATTTTTCTTGGCCTTTAGACAATAAAGGGGGGTATTTTTTCCACGCAAAGGTAAGGTAGGTTTTCCCCTAATACATGAAATAATAATTTTAAAAACTGCACTTATAAACTCATTATATCTTAACATTCAGATTTGTTTGATGAGCTGAAAGGTACAAGTGGGACTAAAGAACAACAACTATGAAATCAGGAAGTAATAGAACAGGTTTTTCACAGCTCTGCAGACTTTGTGGGTGATTGTTTTTTGGAGTTTTTTTTGTTTTTGTTTTGTTTTGTTTTTGAATACTTGTGCATAGTTGACTTTGTTACACATCTTGAATATGTACTTTTATTTTAACAAGTCATCTTTTGTCCTGCGAGATCAGTGATTTTGTGCATGGTGCCTGACAAATAAATAGTAAACTAAGTCAATATGTCCCTAAATGGATAGGGTAATATAAAAACAAGCCTATAAGCTTGATGTATATAAAACGTCATATATTTTCGGGGGTTGTGGATAAGAGGGCATTATAGGAGATTAAATAAGAAAAAAGGTCTTCTGACAAAAGGACTTTATTTTTCTATTTCAGCTTGAAATAAATTAAAGTAAAGATTTATGGATTTATCATAGTGTTTTAAGTAAAATCCATGGGAGACGTGTTTATCTAGCAAGATAAAGCCGATTATGCTCCAGGCCCGGAGGCAGCGCACTGGACGTGAACTAGCAATTTTATTGGTCGCCGGCGTGGCAGGAAGTCATAGGCAACCAATGGAAAGGGGCAGAGATTCGTCACTGTATTTCTCCATTCAACCTACCTGTCAACTTTACTGTATACCCTTCTTATTTAACGTTAGCAAGTATTTAGCGTGTTTTCACTCACTAAACTCGTATTAAACAGGACTGACAAAGTTCTAAAAAATAATGTCGTAACACTAGTTACAACGAGTGAAAGTGTTAGCGGTTTAAATGGGCGAAGTTCAGCACAGTTAGTCCCCCCTGCACTGTCTAAACTGGCCGGTCTCCGGAGGAGGATATTAGTCAGAGCCCGCAGGATGGAGTGGCTCTTCCAGCGATGCTATAAAGAGGTCGTCTTGAGCTTTCGCTCCGTACTGCTCGTGTCGTGTTTGGTGAGATACTGTTTTTGTGGAATTACATGAACGTTTCTGTTTTCGAAAAGTCTCGTAAAAGTTGTGACTTGCCCTGGTGACAGCTGGTGCTTTAATGTTGGCCGCTAATTTAAAATTATAAAAAAAAAAAAAAACTGCCTGCTTTACAATGACTTGTTTGGGGGGAGGTGGAGGATTTTACGTGCATCTGTGCCGGGCTGTGAAGCAGCGCTATACGGAGAAGTAGGGCAGCTTATAAATTGGTCACTGTATCCAAGCCAAGTCCAATACTAATTTATCTGTGACAGACAGTGCCAAATAATAAGAGGATAAATACTGAATCCAATCCAAACATGGCAATCCCTACAGAGGCCAGTGGATAATTAAATTGAGTTATAAGTTTCCTTCATCCCAGCATAAAAAAAGAGGGAAAAAAAGAAGTTTGACATCTAAATGTGATAATAATTATAGACAGGCTTTATAAACATTACCCAGCTCTTGCAGTGTCTTGAGATGTCAGCATTTGACAGCCCTGTCCTATTGCACTCACAAATCCCCTTCTAGTTCTTGATCCTGCTGGCGTGCCTGTTCCCCGGGCTGTGGTCCATTGGGGTCCAGCTTCATTCTGTATGCACAGGGAGCTATGTACCAGGGCACTACTCTGTCCTTGTCATCAACACTCCCAATGAGCAAACAGCAAAGGACGTTGGCAGGTATGGTGCTTTTTTTTTTTTTTTTTGTCTTTTCAAACACTTGCATTGCATTTTGCAGTCTCCTAAGGTGTCATACACCGTTTTTTGTTTTTTTTTCAGTGTTTCCACAAAGTGAAAGAATATTTATGCCTTTTCTTGTTCAGCTGAAAACATTATTATCACCCTTGTTTGGCGTGCGCAGTAATTATAAAAGTGCCAGCAGCCAGTTAGCTAAGAAATTGGAAACACCTCTAACACTTATTAATTAGCACTTTTGCTCACATTTTCTTGTTTAATTATTAGTTTTGTTTAGTTTTTATAAAACTGTGCAACAACAGAAGTTTCATTTGCTGCCAGTCAACAAGAAGTTCCAAATAGCTTCACATTTATTAAACAGAGCCTTTCCAATCTTCCCATCTGATTTAAGAAAAATACTTTTCTAATTGTAAAAAGAATAAAATAACTGAGTATTGATGCTCATCTCCTTTTTGGCGTGTGACTTGTGGTTTGTGAAAGATTTGAAGTGACTGAAGTGATTTCCCCTGACATAAGTTTGACTTTTCTGCTCGGAGAAGAGATACAATTCTGTCAAACCAACAAGTGGAGCAGAGCACTGTGTTTGCACTCTCATCTCCCTTTGTTGGCATTTTAGCTGCATGCAGATGAGATTCCATCTAGAGCAGGGCGATATGGCCAAAAATATTTATCACGATATATATTTGAAAATTTGCGATAACGATATAACCAACGATATAATTGATGTGAGACAAAATACAACTCCACAACATTACTAGCGCAAAAAGACAACCTATCATTTATTTTCACTTAAACAAGAAGCTGGTTTTTATGTACATTAAAGCTTTATAAAAATGTAACAGTGCAAATGCAAATTCCTTGCTGAAAGTTTAACCAAAAGGCATTTCCAGTAGAAATGGGCTGACATAAGAGGTGCTTTGCAACATTAAACTGTAGTGTGCAGTACGTATTTTTCGGACCATAGGGTGCCCAGGATTATAAGGCACATTACGCGAAACAAAGCAGTCAGATAAATCAAACTTTATTAAACTCATTCTTCTTGCTTCCTCCACTTCTGTACCATTGATTCATTAATGTTGAATTCTCTGGCAGCTGCTCTATTCCCATGTTGTTGCAGTATATGACTAACCTCGTATTGTGGATGGATTATCTCAGTTGTTCTCCTGACTGAAGTTTGGTCCGTTTACAGCATCCTGCCATGCGATTGCATTTGTCTCCAACTATCAGGAACTTTAACGTTAACTTTTATAAGTGGAAAAGTGTTAGTGTTCGTCCTCCAGCTTCACTGTTTATGTTATGCTAACATAGCTGTGTCGCTAGCGATCACGTAGCACATTATTATATACCAGCTAGCCCAACTTCAGTAACCCTACAAACGTCACTGCTGTTTAGTTTCCTGTCTTCATTTATGTTGGAAGTGATAGCAGAGCTGTACGTTTGAATTTTTTCAGAAATCTCTCAGTCAGAACATGCAATATCATGCTTAGGTAACTAGCGAAACTAGCGAGCTAACTTCCGCTAGCTTCCTGCTAACTTCTAACTCCGTTAAATGTAATAACTTTTGTTTTCATGGATGCCTGGAAGCTAAACTTCATAGTTACACCTGGTAAAGCAGCAATGCTGATCGTTTTATTAAAGATGAAAGAATTTAGACAGTTTTTAACTCTTAGTGATGCTGCAGTGTTCGTTTGACCTGAAGCATACGGAGTTTAGGACCCAGATTACTCCCAGATTTAAGGGCATCTTAGTCCGACGGCCGCTTGCATGTTCTGCAAAAAAAAATGTGCTTTGTCGTGTATCTGACGGACAAACACCAAACCAGTTCCACATCACTGAAGTTGCACCATTTTTACAAACCAATTCTGGTTCATCTGTTTCACTCAACAATCGGCCATGTGCGTATGAAAACAAAGGCACTGCGCATGCGCGTTTTACTCCCATTCTATCGCGATATTTCATTTTCCTATCGTTGCCTAACATTATACCGGTATTACCGTGAACGGTATAATATGGCCCAGCCCTAATTCCATCTATTAACCACGTGTCAAGGAAAATAGCCACAGTGCGCTTTCCATATATGTAGATCACCTCCTTCACAGCTCCTCGCTCAGGGAAGGGGGGCAATGCAAAGGTGGTAATAAAATTTAGTTTACCGTCTTTTTTTCTTTTCTTGAATTCCCATCAGATGTCCTTCCCCTTCAGCTTGCTTCGTGAGTCTTGACAATGAAGGGCCCAGTTTTAATAGACAAACAGCTGTTGGCTTGTGTTTGATTTTTTTTTCTCTTTTCCCTCTTAGCCCCCTTCATTTCATTTCCACCAATACATCCAACCGTTCTCGCCATTCTCTCTTTCGTTTTTTTCTTCCAGGGCAATCATGGAAAGGCGGTTGGCGGCCAGCGTTAACATTCTCTCCAAGACCTCCACAATGTAAATTACACCTGACCTCCATTTTTGAAACGCCTCTCTACCCAGGCGGCACACAATCACAAAAGCTCCCCTTAGTTACCGTGTCCATCACATGTATGCGCTCATAAATACAATGAATGCACATGCTTCTTTGTTCACAAAGGGGAAGCTGTTTTCTTCACAAACCACAAAGCAAATGGGCTTCACCTGAATTTATTTGTTTAGCCTTATTGGAAGGCTACTGGAAACTTGAATGGCAGTTAGCCTTCAAAGTAGGCGTGTTTTTGCATGCATGGATTAGCTTTCCTGTCAATGCATAACAGCACAAAGGCGGGGGGTGGGGGGCGATTAGGTTGGGGGCAGGGGGAGGAAGCTGAACTTTGGACAAATAAGAGTAACTGAATAGAAATGTCAGTGTTAACACCTGTTTACAAAATAGAGGTGAAAATACAGGTTTGGCTTGGACTTGGCGTGGTGTGTTATTGCAGGTATGCCGTGAGCTTTCGGTTATCTTCGTATCTTAAATGTCAGCATAAAACTTGTTGACATTCCTGTGCTTTAAAACCACTTTTTAAACAAAGAGGGGGTTTTGCACCTGACACCACAGGAGCATATCAAGAACAGTCCGACAGCCACTGTAGGGTGTAATAAACTATTATTAGTTCTTTGCATGAAAGCTCTTATTTTGTTAAATTTGAAGGCTCCATTTGTCTGCTTGTACTTTCCGGTCAGTAGCCCTGCAGTGCTTCAGTTCCAATACTTTCTGTCATTTTAGGTTCTATTGGAAAGGAGAAATCCAGGATGCAAATGAAATCCTGATGGTAAGCTCTCGGAGACAATTCCTTCTGTGATCAGCATGCACTCGGGCATGTCGAAATACAAGACTGGTGAGATGAGATGTGTTTGTTGTTGCAGCTGGTGAAAACAAAGACTTCCAGGATCCAGAAGGTGGTGGACTACGTGAGGTAAGCTTGTCACGTTGTCAAATTCACACTGGACACTGTGCCATGTGCTCTGTGAAGAAGAGTTATTAAAGGGAGAAAAAAGCCAGGTTCGTGGCTTCAGTCTGAACATTATTTTCAGTTCAAACGTTCACATTCAAACACTGATACTTTCATGTTTGGACAAAAAACTAGAAGTAATAGATAATGAGGTTTTTCTTGTCAGCTTCTGCAATTCTGCATCAATATTTCACACTATTTATAATTAGAGATTGGCTCATTCTACATGACAATTCACGTTTTCGGGCTATTCAGTATTAGAGCGTTAAAAACACTGCATAATTGCAATATATGCACACATCTTCAGTGTACTGTCAGCATTGTGAGGCTTTTAAAGCACTGCAGTGCTTTTAGTCCTAGGTGATGGGAAGAAATTGAATCAAGAACCACTTTATACAGATTTGAGTTTATACGAACACGTTCTTTGCGTGCCTTTAGGTCTATACATCCCTACGGGAACCCAGAAGTCCTCAGTCTTGCAGTAGATGACGGCAGCTTGGCATACATGAAATGGATGGACGAAGCCATTCCAGATGACTGATATTTCGTTAAGGCCAAAGCTAATCTCAGCGAGGACTGCCGTCAAACAAGGAAACTGAGCCATGTGTGTTTGTTGCTCTTAACTTTTTTTTTCCAGGATTTGGAGAGTTTTAAAAGTTCAGGAAGTGCTCTGTAGCATTAACGTTTAATACAAGGAAGTTTTGTAGGCCTGACCTTCTTAACCGGAAGTGTACTGCAGAGATTGGATTTCAAACACTGCTTGTAAAAAGAAAAAAAATTACATGAAAGAGTCAAAGTTCCACTCAGGTAATCTGTTGTAAGGAAATGGACAAGAACTCTTATGGTGCTTTTAAGCATATCAGTTCTTTTTTATGGTATGTTACCAGATCATTCTCTCCAGTTTAAAAAAACAAAAAAAGTATAGTATGTGGCAAGTCACATAACCAAGATGTAATAATAATAATATGAAATAACAATAATAATCAATAATCAAGACCTATAATGTGATAAAAGTCATAAAAAGTACAGTCAAATTGCCCCTTATTTCCACTTTGCCTTAACTCACCTACATGGTAAAGGCCTTGCGTATATGCTTTACTGCTATTGTCATATAGGAAGTGAAAAAAAAAGTGAATTTTATGGAACCACAGTCTGCAGCACTTCTCTTTATGCCCACCAGTCCAGTAGGGCCAGGAATTAAACACACTGGAATGTAGCCTGTGTGCATTTACATAATTTGTCTCAACTTTTAGAGAGTTTTTGAGTTGACCCCTGTATTTTGTTAGACCCAATTTTTTCTATTTTGCATCTGCAAAAGGCTTCAAGGAGAGACCAGCTGAATGTCAATAATGTAGAAGGCCACTGAGTTTCACCCTATTTTGGGTGAATGCATAAAGAAAACCCTCTATGCAAGGTTAAACTTCACACTCGCTGTAAACCTATTGGCTCATCTCTCGTCTGTAATAAATGCATCTATATTTTATACTATTCCGCTGTATCTCTTGAATTATTTTTTCCGCTCGAGGACAAACCTTTTCTCTCCGATATTTCCATACCTGTCATCCATACATATGCTGTGTATAATGAAATAATGGTAAAATACAGGTTTAATAACCTATTTCTTAACTTAATGTAATTTATGTGCATTAAGAAATGTTTAAACAGCTCAGTACCAAAGTAATTAGTAAATCACTGTCACCTAGATAACATACCATGGCCCACGGTGAAATATTACCCTATAATATATTTATTGTTATGAGTTATGTATTTTTAAAGCCCTTCCCAAAAGCATAGGCACACTGAGAAATCTGTGCATGCAGCAAGACAGGGTATCAGAGCAATCTGTGTGTACCCACAGTTTATAGATTATCTGTCAGGCTCTAGAGTAACACTTGTCCACATGCGCACATCCTTTATTAGTGTGAACTGAAACACAACAAAGAACAGCACGCCTACATGTTGCATAAGTGTCCCAGATTAGCTCTGCCTGTGTTAATAAAACATCTACTACCAATTAGCACAACCTCACCTAAAGATAAAAATATGTCTTTTTTATCTAACTTACTATGGGTAAGTTCATCTATTTGATTGTTATATCAGTTTTCCACTTTTAGCACTCCTTCCTAATTCTAAAAGCTGAAAGAACTGCTGCTGATCTGTCCTTGATCTTCATAGATGAGTCCAAAAGGTTTTTTATTTAATTTTCTAATAAACGGCACTTGCACATTATGTGAACAGACCAGGTAAGAGTCTTGTTGCCCTTGTGAATTTTACAAAGTGTACATGAGCAAATATGCTGCCTGTAACCTTTCAGATACTATTAAAATTTAACTTCATTCAATTTCAAAACCAGGTAACTTTAGCTAATCTGATAGGTGTACCACCCCACATTTGCACTTTTGCAAAAATTTGTCAGCCGTGCAAGCTTACTCATTAAACCAAAGTATGCACTAAGCCTGAGTGTGCATAAAGTGTTTCCAGCATGAGGCCTCAACAAAGGAACTGCAGACATGGTTTAGTTTGGTGTTGTGTCTGTGGAGCCAAAATAATCCTGCCTGTCAGGTCCAGAGTTTAGGCCATTTGGTGGTAGTGTGCAAGTGTGGCTGTTAATTCAATGAATTTCCTCTTGTTCAACTGTAATTACACCCACACCAATGCATAGGTATACATCCCATGTTTTTTAGTAAGCCACATTCATACTTATGCATGTGTATACAGTGTTTGCCTTGGCTGGTAAATATGGTTGTGCAATGACAAAAGATGCTATATAAAATATAAACTGCAGTTCACGTTGTGACAAAAAATAATAATTATCATGCAGTTTGATTAAATGTTCACTAGATGGCAGTGTTTTACTACACAAACAGACTCGACATCATTCTTAAACAATCACATGTGAGTCATACTGAATGAATGCCTGTAGTTTTTGCAGTGATAGAGCTCAAATATAATCTATTCATTTCCAGTCAGTGTAATTCTTATTAGTTAAAGAGTCTGGCCCCAGTATTAGTCAGTGCTACTTTAAGTATTTTGACATAAAGTTCAATAATGAGCCCTCTTGCACAGTGTGCTCATTATAAGACACATTCAACAAAGTGTTTAATATAGCTGTCCCACGTAATGATATCATTATTATTATAATGTACTGAGACACTATAAAATCTCTGCTATTAATATTTAATACATGTGACTATTAAGAGTTATCCTTTAACTAATTGACAACTGAAGAAGCACCATTTATATCCTTGCACGAATATTGTCATAAATTGTGTCAGAGACATATGGCTGGCTGTTTTTCCTTCCTGTGCTTGATTAAGTTCTCCATTGGATGCAGAGCTCAGAACATGATAATTAAAAGTAATCTGTAAGAAACAGACGCTTCTAACATGACGCTCCCGCTGAGAAATTCAATAAACTGAGGATAGCACACATGCAGAGACAACAAGATGTCCAAGTAGTCAGCATTTTCCCAAATTTTGATTTATTTATTTTTTTTGCTATGTTGATTAGTACCTTATAGCTGATATGTTATTAAATTGAGTGTTTTTACTAGTTATTGTAATTGTTTGTATTATTATATAGTATATCACAGTGGTTTCAAATTTTAGTATAAAGGTAGGTTTCTCTTATGTATTGTTTCACAGCTGATAAGCGACAAGATCAACTGTATTTAGATGACAATACTGCGCATAACATTTTATATACTATATTATTTATTTGAGATTTTTGGTCTGAGTGTAATCTTTTTTTGTATGTAACCCACACTATAATCTTTTCCTCACTCTAACCAAACAGCAATACCTAATATATAATTATATATAATAATATATATAATTGCTAATACAGCAATAAACCTAATCAAACAGTTAGTGAAAGTAAAAGTAAACGAAAAGTAAAATAAGACCAAACAGTGAGTGAAACGGACAATTCCTCCACCCTCCTTTCTATCTTATGAGTTTTGATGCATCATCATTCAGGTAAGTAAACCCCCAAAAGTTGATTCTGTTCATCTTGATGTAGCGTTTTGTGGGAGAAACGTTTCGTCACTCACCCAAGTGACTTCTTCAGTCTCAGCTGACTGCAGGTTTCCCCCAACCTTAACAGTACATTTAAACAGCACATTTGCATGATGACTGAAACTAGTACCACTGAGGGAACAATGGACTGGTTCCTTGATCATTAATATGCAAATTCTCATGACAACAACCACTGATCAAGGCTCATTGATCAAACACCACTGATCAATGGTCATGAGTACCATTCACAGAGAGTTGGGGAATAGCTGCAATCACACCATTGTAAGATGGTGAAAGATGTACCCTCGGGCCCCCTCCTCGATGACTCCCCGCTCAAACCAGTGTTCCTCCCTGTCCAGGATGTGTACATCCTCATCATTGAAAGAGTGTCCACTGGCCTGTAGGTGTGAATAGACTGCAGAGTTCTGGCCTGACGAGGTAGCTCTTCTGTGTTGTGCCATCCACTTAGCCAGAGGTTGTTTGGTTTCCCCGATGTATAAATCATGGCAATTATCCTGGCACTTTACAGAGTACACTATATTATTTTGTTTGTGTCGGGGATCACTTCGGGTTTTCACTTAAGCTCCAGCTGTCCGCTGATCAAGGAACTGACCTCCCAGCCCATTGTTCCCTCAGTGGTGTTAGTTTCAGTCATCATGCAAATGTACTGTTTATAAGGTTGAAACCATGCTGAGGCTTCAAGAACCCTTTCTCATCGCTTCATTGTATGGCTGATCAACTTTATCCTTCTGTGGTCACTCCAGCCCTGCTCTTAAAGATTGGTACCAGTGCACTTTATCTCTACTCACTTGCCAAGACCGTTGGTTAAAAAGTCCACTGCCTTCTCTACTAGACATCAACATACCGCCGCAGCTATGTCATGTGGACCAACTGCCTTTCAAGTCCACATCCTCTTCATAGCCGCCCTGACTTCCGCCTTACTAATCCTCTACACGCCCTTATTTATCTTTTCTTCTATCTGTCCTCAGCACTCTCACATTTTTCTTCATTCGTCCTGTCCTCTAAGTATTTCCATCTTTGCAACCTCTCTTTGAACTGCAAACTACTCAAAGTATATTTTAGTACATATGAAAATAACAAAAGGAACCACCAGCCACTTATGTAACCTATACCATTATCGTAAAATAACAAAAAAAAATGTATAACTCACCTGCTTTAAACCTTTAAACTTGCTTCTGTAGCCAGCCTTAAATGGCAATAGTAGGAACTGCAGCCCTGGAAGTCACTACTTACAGTAACCACTCTAGGTCTGTGGGGAATCTGTGGGAAAAACCCCACTTATAAATTAGTTATTAAACATTTTCAACTGCAGACAACAAAGCTGCTTTCTTATGAAATTGGCAAATGCAGGACCGATTTATTAATGACCTCTGAACAGTAAGAATTCGACAAACTGCTGGCCGTGCAACCATTCAGCACAGCACACCACATAGTGTCAATATGTCAATATGGTGTTGCTTTTGCACAAGTGGTCCACTGGTGTTTCCAAACCCATACAAGTTAGAAAACTCAAACACATTATACACTCGCCTGATATATTTTTTTATATGGTTTTCAAACACTGACACTGGCTGTATTTGTGCCAGTAGTCTGCTCAGTTCATCGGTCTGCCATTCACGGGGGTAGATTAAAGAAACAGGCTCAGCCCTGAGGCTATATATAACCTATGGAGAGATGACAGTGAGCAAAATGGCATGCAGTGACATTCACAGAATTTAACATTTACCACTAATAGCACATGATCTTCAATTTTTTTAGATGCCTGGATCCTCGGCATGGTAAGCACCACATTGTTTGGTGCATATTTATTGATAAAAATGAGAATTTTAATTTTAATATATTCTGAGATAAAAGTTTCTCATCAGTTGTGGGGAAAATGGGCTATTTATGTTGTTCTTTGCCTGGTTTTAAATTCCCTGGAGGAGCACTGTACTGTATCTGCATTAACCTGCAATAAAATCCATTTGGACTCTCTGAGTCTGTATATGTTTCCCAGAACATGTTTAAATGAAGTCATTTCTTTTGACCCTGTTATATGTATACTATCGTGGCACATTCTAATCAGGGTGAAGGAGTCGGGTGAATGCATCGTAGGTAGGAGGAATATATTAGTCACACGCACTTTAGTAATGGGATGGGAGGGAGAACTCCAGATCTGCTTCCCAGAGCAGAAAGTCTGCTCTTAATTTAGAATAATGCATTCACATTAAAATTCTTTCTGTAAAGCTTTGCTTTAAGAAAATCTAAATGTTTTATTAATGTTGTATTAAATTATATCCTATCACAGTGGACCAAGATGGAACTTTTAGAAAGGCTGAGCTTTTATATTTCATAACCGTAGCACATAAAGTAACATGAATCCAGTTGCCAAATTCAACCCAATTTTTTTGGGCTTTTTACTTTTTACCGAGGAAGAGGAACTTTGCACGTATTTCCCAAAGCTAAATAAATCTGTGTTGGCAAAGAGGAAAAAAAAAACCTTCCAGTTCTGCGGCAAATAAAAAACAGAAGTATGATAAATAGTGATGTGGGGGTGGGAAAAAAGCAAACCTTACATAGATTTGTGAAAAGAAAAATATATATTCATTTCCAACTCCCTGCTCTTGAGCTGCAAATGACGCAAAGCTGGTTATACTTTCTCATTATTCTTTCTTTAAAACTTTTACATAAACTTTTATTTAACAGTTATCGGAAGGTCAACAACATATGGTAGTTAACTGAAATGTATCAGCTTATTTCAACAAAATATCTTTACCTACAAACTTACCTGAGGCTTGACTAGAGGTCAGGCTGCTGGCCTTTCAGTACAGTGGTATAAAGCCTGAAAGCATGAAGGAGTCAAAAACATCTCTCTTACACTGAGTGAAATGCAATGTTAGTCCAACTGAAACGAGGAAATACAGTAAGGGAGCATCATCATCAACAATGACGAAAGAAAGGTCACACACACACGCACATAGGAATTACAAGAAATACACACACATCCGCTGAGAAGCCCCTAGTGATACTGCACAGGATGTTTTGAGTTGAGTGTTATGAGACAGAGTTGAGCACTTTGATGGCATTTGGACAGAGGCTTTTCTGTAGTCTGGAGCCACAGTCTTTTATTGATCTGTAGCATCCTTCAGAGGGCAAGTGAGTGAAAAGGCGGCACCCAGGATAAGAAGAGTCCTTGATGATGTTCGGGGTCTGGCATGAGCACCGGGCTTCTGTAGATCTCCTCAAGTGCAGTGTGAGTGAGTGAGTGTTGTTGGTTGTCTGTGCCGATTGGATGGTTTTCTTAAGAGCCTTGTTGTCAGCCTCATTGCAGCGGGAATGCCACACCAAAACTCCATAGCTGAGTGCACTTTACACTGAGCTACGGAAGAAGGACACCAGCAGCTGTTTGGACACTTTGGCTTTCATAAACATCCTTAAGAAGCTGAGCCACCTCTGAGCCTTCTTTACCAGAGAGGCTGTATTTATATTCTATGTGACATCCTGAAGGGATGTGTGTGTGCCAAAGAATTTAAAGTTGGACACTCTCTCCACAGTGTCTCCACCCATGTGTAATGTGACAAGTTTCTCCTTCTGTCTCCTTAAGCTCAGGATCAGCTTTTTTCTTTTAGAGGTACTGAGTGCCAGGTAATTGATGGAGCACCATACTGACGGTTCATTCCTGTAAGCAAACTCATCAGCCTTGTGTATTAATCTCACCACATCATCTATAAACTGACCGTGTTAGTGATGAAACTCATTTTTCGTTTAAAAAAAAACAATTTGAGGTGATTTGAGTACCAAGAGAGCCACACCATTCCACCACCAGTAGCAGCCTGAACCATTGCTACAGGGCGCGATGGCGCTTTCATGTTGTTTATACCAAATTCTGAGCCTATTATCCAAATGTCACAGCAGAAATCAAGACTCAATAGACCAGGCAACATTTTTCCAGTTGTGTCAGAACTGTACCCCTGATTTAATGTCCTTAGTTGACAGGGGAGCCACCACTGTGGTCTTCTGCTCCTGTAGCCCATCTGCATCAAGTTTCAATATGTTATGGATTCAGGGATGCTCTTCTGCATATTTTGGAAGTAACAAGTGGTTATTTGAGTTTCTGTTGACTTCAGCTTGCTGCAGTCTGGCCATTTTTCATCTGACCTCCGACACCAACAAGGCATTTTTACCCAAAGAACTGCCAAGAACAAACTGATTTTCTGTAAACTCTACAGATGGTTGTGTGGGAAAATCCCAGGAGATCAGCAGTTTTTAAAATATTTAGACCCGCCTGGCACCAACAAGCACGCCTCGTTAAAAGTCACTTAAATGATCCATTCTGATTCTCAGTTTATAATTTAGCAGCTCATGCCTACATGCCTGGACTGAGTTACTGTCATGTTTTTTGCTTAGATATTAGATATTTGCATTAATGAGCAGTTGAACAGATGTACCTAACAAAGTCACCGGTGAGCATAGACACACATATATAAGCACACGTGTCTCCTGTTGTTAGACATTTGGAGGCAAATAGTCTAAACTATGTATGTTTGTGTTTTTTAAAGAACAATTAAATCACATTTTTTGGTCAGTTTTGACAGCCTTAATGCATAATAACAGGTATGTTCGCAGGTGCAAATAAATCCCGCAGTGTTTCAGAAACATGGCGCATTCCTTGAATTGTAGAGTCAGTGCACATCTGATGTCATCTAATGGTCACGCCTTTTTTTAATCAAGTGAAAGCGAAAAGTCATTCATCCTACAAGCCGCCAAGGTTGTTAAGAATTTCAGTTCTAATCTCGCTTCATACTGGAGACAGAGTTTGAACAACAGAACATTAACCGACCTGTCTCCATACAAACATCAGCTTACGACAACAGAACAAAGCTTTCTGCACTTGCGGCTCTTCTTTGTGCACTATACTAAGCTCCCCAAGCCTTAAGAATGTGCATGTGGATTTCCTACGTGCCCTCATGTAGACATGCTGGTATTATACCATTTAGACTGCAGTTTCACTAAAGATTGGATCTGTCACACACAGCCAAAGTGATGCAGTACATGTAAGCTGTGAACTGGCTTAGCGCTCTGCGTTGCAAGGTTACACAGAGGAGAGGAAAGAATAATGTCTCAGTGCCTGACTGAGTAAGCCCACACTAGCAGGTGATTGCTTTCTTCCTCTCCTCAGCACCTCCTCTTCTTCAACCTTTGCAACTCCTCTCTCTCCTCGTGCTCCTCCCATTTCCCTGCCCCTGTGTACCTCATAAATCTTCATCTGCAGTACACGTGCTCCGTGTAAGTCCAACACATCCACTTTCGCAGCAAGTGAGAGCAGGAATGAGAGAAAGTCAGAATGAGATTGGAGACACTTGACGAGGCAATAAAAGCAGCTCATTTCTTCTCCCGCACCTTTCTCCTGGCTCTGTTTGCTCGCTCACTCCTCACTCGCTCACTCCCCGAGCTGCTACACAGACTCCGTCATCAAAACACACACAGTGAGGCGTGTTGGCTCGCTCACTCTACAGCCACACAATCTGGATCAAGCGTTCAAGATGCAGCAGCAGGGAAAGATGTCTTCTGATTCCCTGTCAGGTAAAGGCAAGAATAAGATCTGTGTTTCTCTGCCTTCCTTCCCACTTCTTGTCATCACTATTCATCCTGTTTCCTCTCCTTACTTCAGTGTTAGAATTCTGGTTTCTGTTTGTGTAATTCTTTGCTTCGTATGCAAGCCCATGAGTGCAAGTGTTGCGTTAAAAGAGGTGATAACCATGGTGATTGTAATTGTAAATTACATAGTGTGTGTGTATGTGTTGTATTTTTTCCATATGGCAGTGCTAAAAGAGTACATTAAGGTGGAGTTGCTCGTGCTACTATGACTACCTCACTTCACAGCTTAGAAAGTGGATACGGACTAGAAAACATTGCATTCTTCTGACCTAGATATACTGACAAGGCTTGTGCTGCTTTTTCCTTCAACTTACTGTGTTTAATAGGTTGCGGCTGATTGCCAGAAAGTGTTGTTTGGGCTTGCTCCTATAGAGTGACAACATAATTTGCATGCAGGTCGTATGTGAATTTTAAACCACGAAAGATCAAAGCAAGTAGCTCGGGCTGAGGAAGAGTGCATTTACATTTGCTGTGCTCGGTCTGTGGAGGTTGATAGCTGTCCTCTGTGATGAGGATGCTCCTGCTGGGTATTGAGTTGGGAACTAGACTGTTCGCACTCATTGGCTGTTTGTTGTGTAATCCATTTGATTAGAGCCAGAGGGATAGATTCGTCCTCAGTGAAGCCTACTTTGATTTATTGTACAATGAAAGGTTTGATAATTCTGTTAATGTGTCGTGGGAATCTCAGCATCAACCTAATTAAGGCTACTTAGTGAGAACAAGAAGTTTGAAAAAAACTTGGCGAGGTGTAGAGAACAAATTGAAACTGTAAATGTAAAGAGGACCAAGTTAAAATATATATATATGGATAAACCAAAAGTGCACCAAAAACAAATATAATTTGGCACTGATTAAATTAAGAAACGTAACAAGATGATTTAGTTTAATTAGCATTAGTATTTTTTACAGTACTGAGTGTTGTTTTCTCTGTTCTTTGAGCTACATTAGCTCAGCACCTTACTCTATCAGTCTCCTGACTCATTTCTGTCTTGAGCTTTTCTTGACCAACTAATAGGTACAAAGCTGAACCTATGACAGTCCCATCATTTGCCTACTGAAGAAAATAAAGAAAAGCTAAATCTGGGAATTATTAGAAAAGAGGAATACAAGTAATGGAAAATTGACATAGAAACATCAGTCCATGTTACATTTTAAAAACAAATCCTCGTCTATTTATTTATTTATTTATTTTTAACACATTGATAAAATGTAACTTTCTTTCTTTCTTAGTTGGCAGTTTTGATCCCCCACAGGTCTTAAGTAGTCTTAAGTAGGATGTGAAGACTTCTTCATACACTGAAAATGATTATGTGCAAGTTAATAGAGCCTGACCTGTTTGTCACATGTTATTATCGGCCGATATTACCTATCTGCTAATATATTGGTATTGGCATTTATAACAGCTGATTAATGACAATAAAAAAGCAACGTAGAGCTGGGAGAAACACCCATATTCAACAATTGAATATTGGTGTTCCATAGTTTATCCTCGTCCCTGATGGCAGTCGAGCAGAGTATAAACGAGTGAATATATAATACACGTAACAAATGAAAGGAAAATCTGTTTATTTCCTTTTATTTGATATTTTTATTTAAAAAAATATCCACCAAAATATTGGAATATTGGCTTTTTCAATAACCAAATATTGGTATTAGTCTTAAAAATCCCATATCAGTCGAGCTGCATAACATAGTTCTTGACTGATGTATTTATAGTTTGTTTTTTTTTAATCACCAAGTACATAAAAAACCTATCAATAAAATATTGATAAGTTGTCTCTAAGTGTTAAATAAGGGTTTTGATGCCTTTTCCCATCTAGCTATGTTTAACTTGTTTGATCTTAACATTTAGTCCATTATTTTGGTTAATGTGGGCAAGGGGGACTTTTATGATTAAGAGGATGCATGGCAAAAAAACAAGAAATCAAGAAGGGGGAAATATTTTTTCACAGCACTTTGAGTTACAGTTAAGTAGTGAATATCTCCATTGCACTCTTAAAACAGTGACTTTGCAGTTGGCGTTTGTTTAAATAGCTAACATTGCTGTATTGTGCATTATGGCAGTTGGAAGACAAAATAAAAGTGGCTCCCGCGGAGTTCTTCATTACTTACTGACACATTGCTCCTGTTCTGACATGACACCTGTCACCCATCGCAAATTTAATTCAGGCTCCAAGTGAAATCCCTCTCATCTCCTTTGCTGCTCTTCGTCTGTGAGCAAGACAACAGCAGAAAACACAGCTGTGTACTTCCCGTAGACGAAAGGCTGTTATTAGTAGAGCCATCCTTATATGAACAGGAAAAGCAGAATCTACTCTGTGTGTTGTATTGGAACCTCAGCACTGACAATAATAGCTGGTCAGAAGGGTTACATAATCTGTGTGAGTGCAAGAGAGAAGTGTGAAGGTTCACAGGAAGCTAAATGCAAGTGGAGAAAAAAGGTAAACATCAGCAAAACCATTTATTCAATATAGAAATAAAGTAAAGAATCGTCCCTGTCAGCCTCTTTGCATTTCAGCTGCATGCCGCTGTGGTTTCCCTTTTTTGACAGCAGTACTTTTTTTCTGATTGCCTTGGCACAGATTCTACAACAGTTTGAATGTAAAAAAAAACTCTTAATCAAAGAACCAAACTGTACTGAAAGCAGCTGGCAGCAAGCACTTCACTGAAACAAACTCCATTTTCACAAAAGACTCTGACCATCTTTGTATGTCACAGGAAATGAAAACAGTGTACTCAATAAAATCAGCAATAATAACAAAGCACATAAAGAACAATTCTCTCCTCTTCCCCTTGAAGAGGGAAAACATTTTCCCCTTGATTTAATATATTTCGTACGCAAGTACGTGTATTCTCAAACACAGCAGCAACAAACCAGAGAAACCATCAAATATGTAACATGGTTAAAAAAAAAAACAGGGTCCTCAAAGTACAAGCCAATAACAGACCATTTAATGTGACCAAGGACAGTGTGCACTATTTTACATTTTATTCATCAAAAGTTCATGTTATACAAAATGAGACCAAAGCTGAACGTCTCTTAACCCTCAGCCCATTCGTTGTAACTATCAATGCGGACTAAAATTTTTCCTAAGAGCTAAAAAAAAATGTAACAGCCACTTCAAATACAGTGAAAATATTTCCAACATAAATCTCCACCTTCTGATACGACACGTTCACTAATGTGTCTGTCCGCCTGCGTGGCCGCCTAAATTTGCACGTAGTCATAAAACCCTTTTTTTGGTAATAAGATACCATTCTTAATCAGGATCGGGCTTCATAAAGGGTTAAACGGAGCTGTAATTTGTGCTTAACTTTCCTCATGCATGCTAGGCCACAATTATCAAAGGAATGTCCATCAGCAAAAAATCCACAGAATGATATGTAGGGTTACAAAACTCGTGGAGCAAATTATTGATACAAATCGCCAACCTAGGCAAAAAGTTTCGCACCATTTCCTTTCAATTATATGGTAAACTCAGTCTGAAACATATGGCAGTTTTTCTTCTTTTTGGTTTTGCGGATTTGAGGTGTAACATTTCAATCCAGTGGCAAATCTTAATTCAACGTCAGTGCAAACACACGCCAGTTCTAAACAGCTGCTTGAGTTTTGAGGCTGGGGAGCTGTTGTTATTCATGCATAAACAAGAGTCGCTGCAACAAATAGAAGAAAAGCCTGAAAGAAGTGCAACGCTGTCTTCCACAGAGAAGAAGCAGAAAAGTTAGTTTGAAGAAGCGCAATAGGGAGAAGCAAAAGGAAAAGATGTGGTAGGGTAAAATTGCATCAGCTGTCCTGTCCTACATAAGAACAGTACATAATCAAGAAAGCAACTGACCCTGAACACAGCTTCTTTCTTTCCACTAAAACATCCCCACTCTCTAAATGGCCTTAGCTAACTCAACGTCTGCATCTCAGGCTGGTTATAAATGGCAATGCTACATGAACCGACCTTATATTGGAGCCAAGCAAGTGCCAGCAATTACGCCTGACTGCCTGAAGGGAGAGAGAGCCAACCTACTGACACCTTAGCCAGGATTACAAGTTGTTGTAGTGAATTAATTAGGGAATGGGTCCAGAAATATTTGTGTCCAGGTCTGTGGTGAAGCAGAGCAAACACACTTCCAAGTTACATGATTGGCTTTCTTTGTCACCCCACTATTCCAAATAACACATGCTGCCTGGCTTCAGCCTCGTCTCTCTTCCTTGAGCTGCCTTGTTTCAAAAAGTTTGCTTTTCTCGCCTCGTCCATAATTGTTCTTGACTGTCATCTGCACTGGCTTTATATAAGAGGAAATCACAAGCCCCACAATAAATTTCAGTCTTTTCGTCTTTTCGTACCTTTGGGTTTGTCCGATGTTTGTATGACAAGAGGGAACAGCCTCATCGAAGTCACAGTCTGCAGATAATCACGGTAGCGCCACCTACTGTAAGCACACTACACTGTTTTATGCATGCATCTTGCGTGTAGTCAACACAATTGCCTCATGCTTTAAAGTTAAGTGTAACTAACTAGTGTAGAAACTACATGATATGCAGAGAGGGTATATTCAATTGTTCATATCACGTTCGAGTGAAGAAAGTCAATATGTTAAATCTCGCGACAGAGCATGTGATTTCATCTCGCGCACTTCGGATCGTGGTTTGATCCTCGACTGCTCACAATCCGAAGCACGGACAGTCGAGCAGTCGCCTCTACTTTTTTCGGTATACCAAAAACAGGACATTGGGTGGTTGTTACATTTACAAAAGTCTAACTTGTAATTTGAACAAAAGTATTTCATGTTTCTATGGTGAACATAATGAAATCATGTAAGATCTGTATGAAATTCAGCTACTTAATTTGTTCTTATTCAGATAACATTATACAATCTAGTAAGAGCTGTTCAGGGTGTACCCCACCTCTTAACCTATCACTTAAGGTGTACCCACATGGAAAAGATATACATAAATCTTATAAAGTTAATATCTGTCTTGTGTGGAACTTGTATGAAAAGCAAGAGTGAAAACAGATATAAGATCCCTTGAAAAATTATATGAAACTTGCATGTTTTGGATACTTGGATACTGTTACGCCCCACTTAAGAACGAAGTGTCGACTGGAGTGAGGGGTAACACAAAGTGAAAGGGAACACATGAACTACTGGAGAAATAGATGTCAGTATACAAGATTTATTGCCTAAAACTACTACAGTACAAAAACACAGGGAAGCTCTTTTCTTCAGGGTCTCCAAGGCCAGAACAATAAACAAAACACCCCCCTTTAGCTAGAAATCAAAACCAAGTACTCACTAACCAAAAACAAAATACAAAGGCTGAGCTCCCTGTCTAACCAAACCAGGAGAAAACAGTTGAAACAAAAATGGCAGAGAACCCCTACCTGCTTCCACAATGACAAACTAATTATCACAATAAGGGAACACCTTCGCTCACAATAAAAGAAAGAAAAACCAAAGTTCACAGAGGGTAAGTTCTCACACACATACACACACACACACACACACACAAAGGCCCGCTGCCCAAAACTCTACAGCTCACAGCTCTGGCAAACATGGGGAAAATGGCAGGGGGTGTGGCAGTTTAGGATGGCAGACTATATGCCGTGGCTGACGAGCTGAAACACACCTCAGCTGCGGCTCATGAGGCAGACCTGCAACACAAGAAAAGGAGAAAAACAACTCTTCGACAGAGGGAGAGCCACTAGAGGTCAGCGACCGTAACAGATACTAAAACAATATATGAAAGTAATGAGAAAGCGGCCACTTTCATGAGTAAATCACATAAGCCTAGTAAGTAGAAGTAGGCCACATCTTATGCAAGTCTTTTATAAGTTTTTACTATTTCTTTTTCATATATGGGTTATGCCCCAGCCCCACTGCAACCCAGATGATGATAAGAGGATGGTAGTTGTTGTAAATCCATTCAGCTTTTATGTTAACCAGACTCTAGACTTTGTTGAACGTTATGTAATAGAAGACAACATTTATTATTTAAGTGACCAAGTAGTATTGGGGTAAAAGTTAATGAATAGTCTTGGAATAAAATGACAAAATTGTGAAGGATTAAAATATTCCAAGAGCTCAACTTACTTCATCTAAACACGTTTCAATCACGTTTTATCAACACAACATGCACAGGTTTATTAAATATGAATGAGTTGTGTTGATTTAACTCAGTTGTTTAAGTTTCTGCCAAAGCAAAACAATTGTTTGCAACTAATGTCCACTATTGATTTAAGTAAATCCAACATGCTCTTTTTTTCTGTGCATGGGGAATGATCTTGCAGCTTAGTTTCACAAACTTTTTTAAAAGGGCCTCCAGGTTTCTGAATTATCTCCAGCAGGTATAGTTGCTCCACAACTTTAAGTATTTACATTAGTGGAATAAAAGGATTGACTTTAGGAAATAAGAATAAAGAGCTTCCTGTGCATTTAGACATGATTAATTCAGATGCTCAGATGAAGCAGGTCAGTTAAGAGGTTCAGTGTCCAGAAATAAACATTAACAACATTTCCTTTTTGACTGAGGGGCAGACAAATGATGCTTAAACAGTAGCTACCGAGGAAGTACAAAGTCTGGATCGGTGAAAAAAAAAAACAAACATCCTCCATTAATGTCAAGTGTAGCACTGCCTACACAACTCCTACTCACCAGCCAAGAGAGATGGCTCAAAATCTACTCTATTGTTTATTGGAGGGGGGTTGCATTCAAGTATGATCCATAATTGGTTTATAGGCTTTTTTTTTGTTTGTTTATTTCTTCTTTGTCATCACATACCAGCTCACAGGGACACGATGTTACTTGTGCACACACAGGGTTTTTTTCCACATATAGTTTTCACAGTCCAGTTGTTCCTCAGAGAACAAGAGAACTGTTGACAAGTTGGGCCACATTGCTTTTTCAAACATTGCTTTTTCAATAAAAGCCAGCTAGAATGGCAAAAATGACTGCTCATTTTTCCCAAGGAGCAATGAAAGACAAATTGTGAGCGTACTAACAGGACGGTCATCCTGAATTGAAACAGATGTGCCAGCAGACACAGCAGGAGGTACCAGCTCACCTTCCTCCTTCCGATAAACAAACAACCATCCAAACCATCAGCAATAACAACTTGTGAGACTTTCAGGTCTTTTCTTCTCTCCATGCACATAAATCAGATCATAGAGAAAAGGTCCACAGTTTTATCCGTCTCTTGATAAGAGACTGATTACCAGTGGTTACATACTTTAAATAATTTTAGAAAACACATGCACAACCACTTCACTTAAGTGCCATGTGCTCAAAAATATGAATATACTTGTCTCTATTTATCATTTGTTTTTCAATTTTTTCTTCATTTAACCTCTGAAAGTCTAAGACAAACAAACAATAAAAGCACCTTGCTGTAGGAAAATGAGCAACTGCTAGACCAGAGGGGTTTCCTATGACCCAAATTTAAAATAACTAGACTTTCTTTGTGTGAGCTAGCTCAACAAAAGCTAAAACACCAGCCAGAGACGATGGCTAGTACAATGGTTGCGGCAGATGGCCGCCCCTCCTTGAGCCTGGTTCTGCTGAAGGTTTCTTCCTGTTAAAAGAGAGTTTTTCCATCCCACTGTAACCAGAGTGCTCGCTCAAAGGGGCTCATGTAATTGTTGGGGTTTTCTCTGTTATCTCTGATTTATTGTAGGGTCTTTACCTTAGAATACATAGTGCCTTGAGGCAACTGTTGCTGTGATTTTGTGCTATATAAATCATACTGAATTGACTGAATTGAATTGAACAAAGCTTTCTGTGTGCTTACAGAGAAGGAGGCTTGCAACACCTCCCTTCTGCACAAAATGGACTGATCCAGTGCCACCTGGAGGAGAATTGGAGAGTTGAGATGTATCTGTAAAAATATATTACAGCAAAAACAGCTACAGAGTGCAACCACGGAATATTGCTATTCTGGTAAATTTATGAGTTGATGTCATTAATTTGAAGCACATAATTATGCAATCATAATAATGTCATGGTTGCACACCAGAGCTCCAAAACATTAAATTGTACCAGTGAAAAGCATGACACTCAAGAAGAGAATTTAGTTCTGATGTAAACCCATAATGAAGTTTTTTTTTTTTAACAAATCAAGGTTAAATTCATCAATAAATACAAATATCTCTTAATATTAATCCATCTGCTCTTCTTCTTTTTTTTGAAATTCTGAAAGTATTAAAAAAAATACAGACCTCCAGACTTCCACTACTTTTTTAACTGCATCAACTCTTTCATTGACATTCATGCTTCAACGACACTGTCATGGAAAGGTTTTTGTGTGATTGCGATGCTTTATCTTTCAAACCGAAGCTTCGGGTTATGTGTGGAAAACACGTTATCATGGTGAACTAGGCAGTTTAAAAAAGAACAACCCTTCTTCTGCACCCCTATATGAAGATTTGTGATGAAGAGTTTGAATCTACAAAGCATCTAGAAGCAACAGTGCTGGCTGCTATATTGTTTTGTGCACTCACCAGTCATGTTGTCACACCTCTTCAACTGCTCTTTACCACGATTTACAGAAGAAGAAGAAAAGAAAATATCTTATTAGTGGCAGTTCTCCAGGTTAAAATATCTTTTTTATGCTAGAGGTCAAAGCAAAATGGCCAGACTGCTTCAGGGTTATAGGAATGCAACAGTAACTGTGTTGCCATTTACATTTGAATGCCTTGTATTAGAGGTTCAAGCTGGTTAAGGTGGTGCAATGGTGTGAGGGAGACTTCTTGGCACACTTAACTACTAACTGAGCATTGTTTAAACATCATAGCTTACATAACTATTGTTGCTGACCATGTCCATTCTTTTTAATGATCATATTGTACAGATTTTCTAAAGGCTGCTTTCAGTTACCAGGGTTGTATCTGTCTGTTTTTGCCAAGCGTAGTGACCGTTCTTCAAAGATGCTTGAACACTGTCACACGTAGAAGATTTGTGATCGTTTTCTCACTTGTCAGAACTGTACATTACATTTTAACTGATGCCCCATAGTCACAAAATTGCTCAAGCCTAATGTATACCATGTGGAAAAAAAGGGCTGCACATACTTCACTTCTTTTCGCGAGCTTTGCACCAACACCGTGTGGTTTACACAGCAATTCTAGCCTTATGCCAGTAGTAGCTTCATATTGCTTAAGTGCCTTTAGTATGGCTTCATCTTTGAGTCTGTTGACAGCAAAAATGAGGAGTTGTCAAGAGTATCGTGACAGAGCTACAAATGACGCCTGTAAAGTTCTCCAAACCATGTGGGAATAAGACTAAAACGTTATTTATTTGTGTGCTTTCTTCATGTCTGTCACTTCTTTTTAAGTTGTGATTGGTGGCAGTGCACAGCTTTAAGTCACAGGCAGGCCCGTGACATTTATATGCTTGCATGGCATTTCTGAAAAGCTCTGAGAGGAGGTTCAATCACCGTCTCTGCATGTGGCCTTAACTTGTGGCCTTTGCTATGTAGCTTTGTATGAGCAGAAAAGAAGATGAAGCTTTCGATCACAAGTGGAGCCAATCCAGCAGCTCTAAATCTCTCTTACTGCTGCATTAGGGCAAAGGTACTTGTGTAGCCAGCAGCATGTAGACAGGCGGGATTTATTGCTTGCTACTCAAAAGGATGCATCTCTTCTTAAGTGCTTCTTCAGTAGTTTATGATGAATGCGTATTACCTTGTAATATCCCATTCCCAAGTCAGTTTCCATCTTTGAAACTTTAAACATTCTGCAAGCTTTGTGTGTAGTGGGATATGCAGAATTTGTTACATAAATCAAGGCTGCACTCCCAGTTTTTGGTATCTGAAACTATACCACATTCTAATTAGTCAGGACATGCAAAAGCAAGGTCTGAATGCAACACAGCCCAACTAATGTCACTAGTTTCACCTGAGTTTGTTTTATCAGTTTGAGCAAAGATACAATCTTACCAGAATGTCCTTATTCCCTCTATGTTGTACTGCTCAAAAAAAAAAAAAATTAAAGGAACACTGTTTAATCAGAGTATAGCATCAAGTCAGTTAAACTTCTGGGATATTGATCTGGTCAGTTAAGTAGCAGATGGGGTTATAAATCAGTTTCAGCTGCTTTGGCGTTAATTAAACTAATAAAAGGTACAGTAGAGGAGCAACAATAAGACAACCCCTAAACAGTAATGGTTTTACATGTAGAGACCACTGACTTTTTTCCTGCTAAGATTGGAACATTAATGTGTGCCATTACCAGAATGTTTGCTGTGTGTCCTAGCACAGTCTCAAAAGTAGGAGGATGAGGAAATTCCAAGAGAAGAAGATACTCTAGGAGAGCAGGACACAGCTATAGAAGGTCCTTTACCGATCAGGAAGGCCGATATCTGATTCTGGAGGACCAAAATGACCTCCAGCAGTGTTACGTTTCCCTAAAAGGGGTCCAGGCGATGAGGGGAAGTAACAAAAAGTGTCCGGGTCAGAAAAAGGAGACAGAGGCAAAATGGTTAAATTAAGGAGTTTTATTACGGTTTCTAATAAAACTTCGTTTTTAAGTGGGGTGTAACAAGCAGGAAACTGGTGTGAATATCTTACCAAACAAACAGGTGGCCCGAGGGCCTGGCATCCACTAGTGCCACTCCTCAGCATTGTAAAGTGCGATTGGTATTTGTCATTGAATTCCAGAATTGGCAGGCTCCACCACTGGCACCCTTTGCTCTTCACAGGTTCCCCCTGAGCACATGTGACAGATGTTTCTGGAGAAGCCATGGAGAACACTATGCTGCCTGTGACATCATTCAGCATGACCAGGTGGTGGTGAGTTTGATAGTCTGGGGAAGCAAATCCATGGAGGCACGCACAGACCTCTACAACATAGGCAACAGCGCCCTGACTGCCATTACGGATTAGGATAAAAATTTTGAGCAGTCTAAAGACGCGATCATATGAAGAAGATATGTGGGTCTTGATACACTATAGCAACACTGGGAAACATAAACAAATGAAGCAAGCTAAAAGATGGGTCTTATTTATACGTCTGGAACTGGATATTATCCAAACTTTGTAAGACTCTTGTAAGAGTTTTATTCGGATGAGCTGGCAGGTTAAAAATCCATAACATGTAGGAGTTGTAGGTGCAGTGACTGTTCTCTCATGGCAATTCAATAGTAACCACAAACAAAACGGAGAACATCTACAAAAGAGGAAGTTAAATTTAAGACCTCGCTGTAAAGTTTCGTCAGATTAGATTCCAGCCAGAGTTGGCATGACATTTCCACCACTCAGCCTAAACACCTGTTTTTGCTTCCAATCTCTCAGTTTCGGCCATCACTCACTACACTGTTCACAGAAGAACATTTCAAACTGAAATTATTGATTTCATATTCTTTTTGCCAATACACCATGCTGGAAGGCCTCTGTAGCAACGAGTCGTTTTTATCGGATTGCTAAGCGCCGCTATCGATGCAGGAGTAATAAATGCTAATCTTCTGCCATTATTGATCTACTCAGTCAGCCAGTAATATGTAAAATACATGAGGGAGCAACACAGCATGGCCATAAATATATGCAAATCCAATGTGGCCAAGCATGTGTCATCTGGGTTAGATTTAAGCATATATCTGCTATCCGACTGGAGCACTCCTTATCTTTAACACCCAGAGTGAAACACACTCATCTGTGACACTGGACTTTCATGGACATACAAATATCAATGCACACAAGCCCAATGAATATGTGATCTACTGTCTCTCGATGCTCCTGTTCATTTGAAAAACATGCTTTATTACATAACTGTGGCACAATGGAAGGTAACACTTCACAAAGAACCAGTGTGAATGTGCCACTTCTCATTCAAAAAAGCACTTTGTGGCTTCAGGATGGACACAGCACATGGGGAACCAATGCTGTGTGTGTAATCAAGTGACCTATTTAGACCTAATGGTTCACTGTAATGTCGTAGGTATTTTATATTGATGGAAATGTTATGTAAATGATGTGAGGTGCAAAGTGTAAATAACATAAAATGGATGGTTACATTTTTATATCTACAAACGCGTCTCAAAAAAAGTAAAATGGTGAGAAAAGTTTGTTTATCTTCAAAAATTTGATTAAAAAACAAAGTTCGCATAATCTGGATTCACTGCATGTAAAGTGAAACATTTCAAACTTTCATGTTTTATTTTCAATAGTTATGATGTATAGCTGATGAGAATATGAAATCCAGTATCTCAAGTTATTAATAGTTCTAACAATCAATTAAAACACTAATACAATACAGAAATGTCCAACTTTTGAAACATATGTTCATTTACAAATTCTGTACTTGTTCTTAGGTCATTTAATATAAATCGAAGTGATTGGATCGTGTCACTGCTGAGGTGTTATTAAAGCCCAGGCTGCTTTGACAGTGGCCTCCAGCTTGTCTGCTTTTGGGTCAGGTGTTTCCCATCTTCCTCGTGACAATATCTCACTGGGTTCCAGTCGGGCGACTTGGCTGGCCTGTCGAGCAGGGTAATAGAATGATCTGTAAATCATTTGGCAAAGCTTTTGGCACTGTGGGGAGATGCTACGTCCTGTTGAAAAAGGAAGTCAGCATCTCCATAAAACTTGTGAGCAGCGAAGTGCTCTGAAATCTCCTGTGTTGATGTCACATTTGATATAACACAGTGGACCAGCCACCAACAACAGCAGCATGTCAGACTGCAGAGATTTATGCTGAACTCGAGACACCTTGAATTAAATCCCTCTACACTCATCCTACAGACTCTAGTTCCTTGATTTCCAACTGAGATGTGTCTGTAGAAATCTGTAAAAGACTGCCTACAAGTGCTGACAGGGTGAGGAAATAGTCTTCCTGTGGTGCTGTAGGACGCCCACTTCAAGGCCTGTCTCTGACTTGGCCTTCAATTTGGAGACGGTACTAGGGCTCTGGTCATAATAATGCTGAGACACCAGCTTGAAGTTGCCCTGTGGCACAGGATCTAGTCTGCTGTATTTGTTTTTCCTTCTGTGATGAAATATTGTTTTCGTGTTGGGTGGCTGTTTCTTTGAGTGCTGCTTGACTAAAACTCCATATGTAAATCCATATATTCTCCACTACCCAGATTTTTTACCAGGAGATAGCAGTACTCACTCTTCTAACTTTGTCTATTATGACATAGTGTGCACAAAGTTATTTATGCATGCAAATTATCAAAGTATGTTATTTATACTCAAAAGAACCTAGCAAAATTAGCCTAACTTGCTAACTTTCCCTAGGGTATGCCATAAGGCTTGTTTATGTGTTGAATGATGATTTTTCTTTTTTCCTGATACTAGTAAAGTTTGATAAGTATGTGGTTAATGGTTAATTATCAGCAAGTAATGTATTGGTTGCTGATACTTAGACTTTGCTAGTTTTCTTTTACATGTAACAGTGTATGTGTGGGAGCTTGTACTATAACTTCTGGTTAATATGGCTTTTGAAGAAAAAAAACAATTATCTGTTTTCCCACAAAAAGATAAGAGCCTTCTGCCAGGTTGTATCTGTGTTGTGCATTGTCACAGTTCCTTCAGTCTCTTCATGTATTCCCAGAATGATTCAGTGATGTTGTTATCAGTGTTTTGTGTGGACCATACCATCTGTTACAGGGATGCTTGTGCTTATTAGTTTGGGATTGTTGGCATGCAGCAGAATGATTTTTTGAATAAATTGGATTCCTTCCTGGTTGTGTTGTGATGGGTAACAATCTAAAGTAATCATTCTCAGAACCAAACCACGTCTCCAACTCCTTTTGGAGAAATACGGGTCCAAATCTGCCAGGAAGTGCTTCACTGTTGCCTGCAGACATTCATTCTTGTGGCATTCACCAGGTGACAAACAAATTGTTTTCTTTCAGAGCCGCAACTGTGTTGAACTCAATTTCATTAAAGTAACACTGAGAAAGGATGATCACACTGAGGGTCACAGGGGGGTTAATTTGATAGAAAAAGTCAAATGTTCACAGTTATGTTACTGCGTGTTGCAAATAATCTTCTCATATACAGTTTGGTTCACGTGGCCCTCGACAAGTCACCAAAAGTAAACAAGCTGCTGTGGCACATGTGAAAGCCAGCTCACAAAAGCCCGATATGTCAGATACAGGTAGGTAGTGTGAGGCATTTAGTAACCAGCACCATGCAGTAGTGCTGTCCCATACTGCAAATTTTTGATTAGATCCAATACCAAGTACATACAGGGCCGATATTGCTAATACTTTTGACCTATAAAGTCAGCTTATGTAGGGGATGGTTTACACATTTATCAGCTTTCTTATGTATCTTGAAACTGGGCTTTTTGAACCACTGGAATGTAAATGCCTGTCTCTAAAGTACTTTGGCTCAACTTCTGTTGTTTAAAATTACTAGAGACTATAAAAATAGATGTTATAGTCAACAATAAAGGTCCTATCCTGCTTGTATTACTCTGATACAAATACCAGCATTGGTCTCGATATTATGGATAATTTGGATCAATCCACCCACCTCTACCATGCAGCCTGGCCCTCTCTAGAACCTGGCTGGACATAAAAACCCACAAACACCGAATCTGCATTTCCCCATCTCTGAACGACCTGCCAGACTCATCCTTTTCCTCTACTATAATGAAACTTGTCATTACAGCTCCATCACTTTGAGGTTTGGTGCAGAGACAATTTTTGGCCTCTTTTTAGTTGAGCAGCTCACATAAAGCCTCCGCACGCTGCACAAGGCTCCATATCTCTGCTGGTGTTAGGATTCGAAATGACAACACAGAGAATCTGAGATCATCTTGTGGAAAATGGATTCACGGGATTCACTTTACACTCAGGAAAAAGAGGGGAAAAAAGTCCAGGTTTACTTTTTATCTTAAAATCGTCTGTTTTCCTGTATTGTGTCAGTCTGTGTTAACGAGCTGGTACTTCTGAGGTGCGGCCATCTGTTCAGTTTGTGACTGAGCTGCTTTCGGTTGCTGCCTTTTTCCAAAAGGGATCACCACAGCAGTTACAGCCACATGTTTGAGTTGGCAGATTTTTACACCAGATGCCCTTCCTGAAACAACCCCACAGGAATTTTTGTGCCCTGCTGGGACTGAACCGGGGAGCGTTGAGTTTAACAGGTGACTGGGTAAACCTCTACACTAGAGGAGCCACTGACAGTTTTGGCTTTGACACATGTTAGATTCACACTCACTGGACCAAACATGTGCTACCATTTTTATTGACTCATTTGGGGGAATGCCTTGCCAGTCTATCAAAAAGACACTTTATTTGGTTCATATTGTATGGTTCTTATATAATTATGTCCTCATGCAGTAGACATCCTATGACTATAGAGTTTTTTGTGTGTGTATCAATTATTTTAATTTGGGCTGTGTTTTGTGTTTCCGAAGCATGAATTTTTAAAAATACTACCCAGTTGGTGTTTCCCATCCACAGACACCACTGTCTCTTGTCCCAATGTTGGACAGATTTTTACTTTCACTGTTACGAACTGCTGCTGGTGACAGAAGCCTTTTTCTGCAAATGAGAGGGTCACTCTAACCCCAGCAGGTGAAGAACAGGCTAATGTGCCACTACACAGAGTTCCCTGAGGCCACAGAGTAGAGCAAGGACTCCGGTCGCCCGCTGCTCTTCAGGAAGGAAAGGAGTCAATCTGTTGGATGACAGACACACTGAAGAGACAGTTAATTACTGTTCTTTTATTTTTTACAAAATATATATTGATTGTGGATGCACCTCGTGTTGCACTTGTGCTTATGTACTACAGTATACTCCTCTGAGGAAAATGCAGTATGTGCATGTCAGCTGAGGCTTTCACCTGAGGAAGCAGTGCTGTACTGACTGACAGCAGAATATGTACCCGTCATAAGCCTGGAAAAAATCAGGCGGGCCATAAAAAAAAAATTTAATCTATATTTATATCAGTGAGTTGGCCTTGGATCTGTCTGTATACACAAAGTCAGTAGGTTGTCTTGAAGATCTTTTTTAGAAATGTGGTGCACTTTTATAGCTTTGAAAAGGATGTGTGGGCCTTTTATTTCTGTCCTTATTTTCTGTTGGGTTACATACTGAAAAGCAGTGTTTAGGAGATTTAAACTGTTAGTCTTAAACACTTGGAGCACTTCCGCTTCACACGAGCTCTGCCTTACCCTCGTTGCTCAGTTGAAGGAAATGAAGGTAGACACACTTAGCAATGTCCTATCACTCAGAAGACTTCCTTCACTTTGATCTTCTCTGCCATTCTGTCTCTGTATCATAATTTAATCAGCACCGGGATTAGAAACCTGTCTCTTAAGAAGCTCTGGCTAATGGAAAACTATCTTTGACCTGGCCTGTCCACTGACTGTAAGCTGATCACGCAGTTGCCATATGCTGAAAGTGTATCTCTGTGTATGTTTGCACATTAATTTGTTTGTGCACTCGGGACTTACTCTCTAATTGCATACTTATGAGGCTATCTGGGATATGAGAGACACAACCATAAACCAGTAGGCAGTGTACACAAGCTCTAATTACACAATATTGCAACTGAGATTATTAAAAAATGAAATGCTAAAAACTTGTCATTGCATCGCAGTGCATTGAATATTCTCGTGACTCAGCATGACTGTAGAGTATTTGACAGCACTCTCTCAGTTTTACATTTCAAAGAGCAACAATGATAACCTCCAGTTTCAAGGATGCTACCTGGAAGCATAAACACATTTTTTTGTGTAAAAGAAACAAGACAGACCTCTGGCTTTTTCTTTTAAGTAAACTGAGACTTAGGTGTTTTTGTAATTACTTTTTAAATCAATTTTGCCTTTATAGATACTGCATGTTATATAGTTAGGTCCATAAGTATTTGTATGACTTTATTATTGCCTCTGTACAACACCACAGTAAATTTTAAAGGTGCTGTAGGGCCACTGAAACATGAAGGCGGAGGAGACGAGAACTTGAATTTGACTGCCATGGAGGGATATTTTAATTCGTTTCTGCAGACATTTCTATAATTATATGAATCATGATACCTACGTTGTATCTTCAGAGATGGGGTCCCTTTCACCAAAGAAGCAAAAACAAGAACAAAAGAGACGAGCCACCGGCATCTTAATAAATTCCTCTTTACCTCAAGCCTCATCTCCTGAACTGAAATCAGGGCTCTAACACACAAAAACATGCATACATGTTTATTTATTACTTATTGTTAGAAATACTTATTGTCAGTAGATTAGACATGTGACCCTCCTGTCCGGCGATTATTCACTAAGTTCAACAAAGTTACGTCCACTTCCAGGACAGTTTCACAGCAAAAAGCAACTAACAGAGACTAACAACAGCTAACAGAGGCTAACAACAGCTGTCAGAGGCTAACAAAAGCTAACAGAGACTAGCAACAGCAAAAAGCAACAGCAAAAACAGCAAAAAGCAACAGCAAAAACAGCAGTTTTACTGTCAGAAAAGTTCAGTCTATAGTCAACAGCTCACAAGTGAGCTGTTTTTTTCTAGAGAAAACGAACTAAAACTAACGAAAATATATCAGTACTACTGCCACCACTGTAGCTATGATTATGCACTTTTATTAGGAAGGGTAAGAAGACCAGTAGGTTTAATAAAAATATTGCATTCACTGTTTGGGAATTAGACATTTTTATACATAGTTCCCCATTTTTGGAGGCTAAAAAGTCCTTAGACGATTGACTAACAAGCAGTTTTATAGCCTTGTGAGGAGATTAAGCAGATAAAACAAGTTTTTGAACTTATTTTCTGTAGCTTTTCACTCAAACTATCAATAAAAGTTTAAAGATCTGTTGATGCGAGTAACGTAGGCTTTCATTAGGCTGAAAGGTTGCAAATAAACCTGAAAAATAGCAAAAACATCAGATGTGGCTATATCAACAACCTAGTATGTTCTTAAAAAGAAAGGAATACACTGGCAAGACAACTACATGATCAAGATTCTTTTCTTGGTCAAGAAAAACCCGTCTAACTAACGTGAGAGGAGATCCGTTAGTTCATGAATGAAAATGCAGAGTTTACAACTAGAACAGGAAGGCAAGATTAGGCTTTGCTTGTCATGTTTCGGCTGTGTGGCAGGCAGGAGAGGACCCAAACGCAAACTCACGGGGACAGAACTTGAACTCAAAAACACAGCTTTATTGCTGGGAAAACAGAACACAAGCAATACAAAACTAAACTGGAAAAAGCTAATTATAATGCATACCAGGAGACACGGGGAAAATCACACACAGCATGAGGGAGAACGCGACACAGGACTGAGGGAGACGCAGACATAAATACACAGAGGGTTAGCGAGGGAAGTGGGAGCACACGGGGAACACAGGTGACACTGATAATCATAACAAGACACGGCAGGAGTGAACGCAACACTGACGGGAGACGGGCAAAGTAAAACAGGAAGTACAGAGGTTCAGACAGGAGGAGAGAGCACGGGGAGAACACAGACATAACAGGCTGGGGAAAACGTGGAATAAAACACAAGGAGAGACGAGGGCTCACAAATACACAGAGGGGCACACAGGGTGTAAGAGTCACAAGGGGAAAACACTTAGGGAACAACGTAACAGGGCAACCCAGGAAGCATGGCCTAAATAAGGAACAAAATACAAAAATACATGAAACTAAGAATACTGGGCCAACATGGCCCAGGATCATGACATTGCTGGGAAACCACTAAAAGAGCCTGTCCAGGTCTGTGAGAAAAAAAATTAAACTGTTGTACAAATGAACTGATATGATTGAAATGATTAATAAAACCCATTCAAGATTAAGTGACACCAGAATGATGGGATGAGAAAAGTGTTGAGAACTAAAAGAGCATTAAACATGAAGAAGGGAATGTTTTGTTATGGACATGTATGGCTGCCAGTGGAACTGGGTCACCAGTGTTTACTGATGACTTGACTGCTGCTAGAAGAAGCAGGATGAATTCTAAAATGTACAGAGCTACACTCTCTGCTGAGATTCAACCAAATGCAGTGAAACTGATCGAAAGGTGCTTCACAGTGCAAACGGATAATGACCCAGAGCATACTGCAAAACCAACACGAGAGAGATTGTTTTGCGTGAATCCTCTAAAGCAGGGGTGGGCAACTCCAGGCCTCAAGGGCCGGTGTCCTGCAGGTTTTAGATGTGTCCTTGATCCAACACAGCTGATTCAAATGGCTAAATGACCTCCTCAACATGCCTTGCAGTTCTCCAGAGGCCTGGTAATGAACTAATCATTTGATTCAGGTGTGCTGACCCAGAGCGATATCTAAAACCTGCAGGACACCGGCCCTCAAGGCCTGGAATTGCCCAACCCTGCTCTAAAGGAAGAGGACACAGTGTGTTGAGTGATGCAGCAACATTTATTACACAGCATCCCTGCATGTAGCTACCTGGTTTGGTGAAAGCGTGGGAATATACAGTAACATTGGAGTAGCACACCCTGACCCATATGCTGCATTCACTTGCCTCTGGCTGACATTCACACAACACAGCAGGTGATTGTTACTATCAGTGAAATGTTGTGGTGGATGCTAGCCATGCAGTGTGCAGGGAGTACAGCTGAGAAGCTTAAGTGTTTTTTTTTTTTTTACATTTTAATCACTCAAGTGAAGTCGAATAAAGGTCTTTCAATGTGCTCAGTGTTGATTGACGTAGTGTAACGGTAATACAGAGTGTGGGGCTTGATGAATTACATATGCAGTGCCTTTCTGAGATTTATGTCAGATGCTAGAGAATCCAATTTACGCATGTCTCAGTTTCTTTTTTAATGGGTTCTTTCTTCACCTGACATCCACAGAATGATTGAAGTGAAAAAAAAGTGGAGAGCGTGCGGTAGTCATTACCTCTCCGGTGGCATTTGTGATTAAGGAGAGTTTGGACGTTTGCTCAGCAAAACAGTTATTTGGACAAGTTCTTCTCCCAGAGATGTGGGGCCCATTAAATCTGAATCCTCCTCTTTTCAGCTTAATTCATCACTTTTTAAAGAATATAATTATGATGTCTTATTCTACTCTATTATCAAGAGCACAAATACTAAATACACAATGCCTCTTCTGCGCCTTTATAATTGATATCTTTCTTTGTTGCTGTGCTTTGTCTCTTCTTTCCCTCTTCAGACACACGGTGTCCTCTGAGACACCGGATGGCACGTGGTCATTCCTATGAAGAGCGAAGTGTGTGGAACCCAAAGTACTGTGTGGTTGCTGACTGTCAGATGCTGCTTCTGAATGAAGAGGAGGTGGTAAGAGCAGACTTTACAGTCCAGTCTCTTGTCTGTCATCTTTCTGTGTCGCTATTGTTTTTCTTCTTCTTCCTTTTTTCCCCCTCTTTACAAATTTATTTTCTTACATTAATTTGTCTCCACATAGATTTATTGCATCTCTAAATTTGCAAGTTTTTTTAGAATGTTCGGGCAAACCAAACATTCTAAGTGAAACCTGAAGTAACACATTTAACTTCATCTTCGTGCAGGGTCTGTAAGTAGCTGGGTGAGCTGGCTCTTTGCCTCCATTGTTTTTATTAGTGTCACGCCGGATTATGCAAGTCTCGGTAAGATTAGAGGTCCGGTTCAGCAGAAATCAGGAGTCAACACGCTAATCTAAATTGCACTGTCCACTCAGCAATAACCTGTCCTTGTGAAGCAACTTTTTGTAAGCCTGTAATCAAAGTGTCCACATACCCACAACAAAGCACATTTAATGGTTTTTAAGCTGCTTTGGTGTCTTCATCACATTCAATGCATACATCCCTAGATGTAGCAGGGATTGGACAATATACTGCCAAAAGTATTCACTCGTCTGCCTTCACACAAATAGGAACTTGAGTGACAGCCCATCGTTAATCCACAGGGTTTAATATGATGTCAGCTCACCCTTTGTAGCTAATATAGCTTCAACTTTTCTGGGAAGGCTTTCCACAAGGTTTAGGAGTGTTTATGGGAATTTTTAACCATTCTTCCATAAGCGCACATGTGAGGACAGACACTAATGTTGTCCTTGTTGACCATGAAGGAGAGGTCAGACGTCAAATTATACATGATGTTTTAAAATTTTATAGAGTACTTTCTATATGTTGACAATACACACCACACTTGTAAGAATCATAGTTTCCCCACTTTCCGCTCCCACAAAGTTTTATCAGAATTCACTCAAAATCTTTTAAGCTATCATGTTTACAGACAGAGAGAATGACACGCACACAAATGCTACGTAAAACATAACCTCCTTGGCAGAGATAATATTGTAATATTCAAGGCCTGTGATACTACCGACCTACGCAGCCAGTTTAATATTAATGGTAAAAAAACACTACTGTCTAATTGTTTGCTCAAAGTAAATGATTATTTACACAGAGTAACATGTTTTCAATAATTTATTATGATCAGACTGACCTTACAATGCATGGATTTGCGTGTGTGTGCATGTGTGTGTGTGTGTGTTTTGCAGTACCAGATTGAGCTACAGTGCGGCTCGGCTCACTTTCTGTATAAAGCAGCTATAGATAAAATGATATGATGATTACAGTTGAGGCTGAGGCTGATTCAAGCCTGCAATGAATGGCACAAAAAAATCACATTATATAAGACCCCTTTTAAATGAATAAATACTGGAATAAATTACTCAAACTGGGACTTCTGAAAAAGTAATTGAATATACAGGATGCTCAGAACATCTCCTTTGTCCTCATAGAGCTGTCTTTTACTGCAGTGGTGTCTTAGGGATAATGTTGCCAGGCAGCTCATGTTTCAGTTTCAACAGATGTTTTGATCTAAGAGCCAGCAGCAGCAGCCTGCAACATCCCCTATCGAAGGGACTACAGGAACCTTTGCATTAACTTTTAAAATAGTGATGGCCAAATGCACAAAAACAAGGCATGGCTATTGGATTTACCAAACCTTTTAATATAACAGTGTGGCTACCGAAACTGGGAAGAACAGCATGGCTTCAGTGTTTCTTTGTATGCAATTACCCGGCTATGCCACACTGAAACAGAGCAATAATTGCAGGGAGGAGTAATTTCAATCGACCCACTGGCAGTCTTTCCTCCACAGTGCTTTTTGTTTCTCAACAACAAAAGGACAACAGCTTTTAAATGCATCCATCTAGAGACCCAGCCTTGAAAAGGTTATCTCTGGATTTCTGTCATGTCAGCAACCCGTAACGGTGTGATGACCTGGCTCTGACAGCTAAACAAGCTCACCTCTAGTGAACAAGCAATCATAAATTCCGGGTCAAACCATTATATACACTTAATGGACATTTATGTAATGGCAACTATTTTAGTAACATTTTCTTCTGAGGTGAGGATTATACTTAGTCACAAAGTGAGTGGTTTGACTAAATAACAAGAAGACAATAGCTTAATTAATGCTCATTTAGCATGCATTCCTGTAGAGATTGCTCTTTGTATGAGTATTTTATGATGTTTATGTGCAGATGCATGTAATGATGTTGATAGATCTGGAAAGAACTGGAAAGCAAGAAAAAAAAAAGCAGTTCAGTCTGTTATTATTGACACTCTACACACAAATGTACTGGACTACATGTTGCACTTAGAGGAGATGCTCTGTCATGGAAACCCAGGCTACGAAGCTCTTGGCACACTACTATTCATGCTGATGTTAATGCCAGAGAAAACTGGAACTGCAGCTGCTAAGTCAGCAGAGCATCTGGGACTTAAAAGCACTATGCTCCTGAGCATTTGCTAACCCACACTCTGTAACTTTATGGAGTTTCTGTGGTTGTTAAACATTTATACATTGCAATAATACTGCTTACAGCTGATCGCGGAGTATCCTATTATAGTGCCACACCTAAACAGAATGACCTGTTCTTTTACAAATGTTTGTAAAAGCAGACTGCATAGCTCGATGCTTGATTTTTAGTCACCTGCGTCAATGGGACTGAGCACTTGAATTCAAAAATTAGAAGGCGTAGCCCATATAATGTGTCTGCTAAATGTACAACAAGCAGGTTCTGTCCACATATTAATTACTTTTCATAGCATTCATCAACATTGTTTCAGGCCTCTGTTTTTCAACATTGATATGGTGGTTTGTTCAGACTGTGGATGTCCTATTTGTCTTTTGGCCACTATGGCGGCCCTGAAAGGTCAAACATGCTGCAACTTAAGAAAACAACAGCAAATAGAAAAAAATGTAAATGCTACAAAAGCAAAAAATAAATAAATACAAAAGACGTTGAATAAAACAAAATCTCATAAAACACCACGCAAGTGTATTTGGCGAAAAGATAATGTGGAATGATAACTATGGAGGTGACAGAAATAAAAATGTGCAAATGATTGCACAGAGAGAGAAAGGTACATGTTTGCTATTAGCCGTTTAATATTAGCTTGTCACTTTAGCAGCTCTACTGTCACGTTGTTGTCACCCCACAAACACTTCACCTGTATTTTGTAAGTTTTTGGTATTTTTTATGAGCCTTTGCTCTGTTTTGTGTGTGTGTGTGTGTGTGTGTGTGTGTGTGTGTGTGTGTGTGCTTTTTATTCTTTGTTGCATTCAGTTAGCTTTAGCCAAGCATTATGCTACTAAAAACTATTGTTAGCAAATCAACATCAGCAATGTAAATTTGGCTAAAAGCTAAATCTAACTTGATAATGTATTCAATATATTATCAGTTGAAATACTTAACATTTTTATATTTTATATGAACAAAAGAAGCACTGCATGATGTTCTTTGGGCATACAGGGTTACATATACGTTCAGCTCAGACCAGCATGGTCCAGCATGGTATTTAGCTGGTCAGGCCTACAATCGTGATGTGTGCCCTGATACTGAAGCTCAGTCAGAGGTGAGCAAGTGGAAAAACAAAGCAATTCAAATTGAAGGAATGAAAAAAAACTATCCAGTTTCTTCATTCTCCGTGTTCAAAAATAAAAAGTGACATAAGAAGATTAGAAGAAAACATGACTTCAACCTCAGTAAAAGGTTTACAGCTCCATTTATTGTGGGCTTGTCTTTTTTTTAAAGTAAATTAAGTCTTAAGCTGTAATTGTGCTGTATAATTTTTCTGTGTTCATCCTTTAGCTTTGCTACCAAAGTGAAAAAAAAATGTGGAAGTGAAAAGAAAAAAAGTAATCAATGCGTAGAAGTACAGCGAGACTCAGTCTTTGAACAAAAGTTTTGATTGCTTTCTTTGCTGTGATGATGTTTGCTGTAGGGCTTTTGGTAAATACTCGCTTTTCTTTATTGTTTCTGTTTCTGACTTTTCGTTTCATCTTTTGTCGTATTCTGTTTTTCTGTCTTGTTCGGTTCACTTAATCTCTGCTTTCATCAGTCCTGTCTTTTTACGCCTGTTCCTCTTCCTTATTTGTGCGTTGCAAACCGTTAAGAGAAAGATGTGAAAAACATAGCGTGACGACAGCCGATGCTCGCGTAATCCATGCAAGTCCTTTGTGATTTGTAAAGCCAATTTGTTTCTTCCTTAACACATGACAAATTAGAAACAAACAGCAGGCAAAAAGAGGCAAAGCTGAGTGGATACCAGTCTTAAATTTGTCAGGCGTTTAAAATTTTTGAGGGCTGCACTGCGAACTGTAGGTGATAAAACTGAAATGAAGATGTGATATCTGAAGGTTTTCTACAGTCTATACTATCCAAGCTTGTTGTGAAGCCTTCCTTGGGTCTATAGAGCACACTGTGATCCACTCAGTCATTACACTAAATCTGCACAATGATTGCACCGTGCTCATAAAGACATGGGCACGGTCAGTAATAGTACAGCTGTGATGCTTTCCATTTCTCTCCATTTCACAGGAATTGCACCCAGTGTGGTCTTCTGCAGCAGAAGCGTATTCAGAGATGCTCTTCTGCATACCTTTGTTGTAGAGAGTGGTTATTTGAATTAACTGTTGCCATTCTATCAGCTTAAAGGAATCTTGCCATTCTCCTCTGGCACCAACACGACATTTCCAGCCAGAGAACTGCTGCTTACTGGACATAGTCTTTTCTGGACTATTCCCTATGAACTCTAGAGATGGTTGTGTGGGAAAATACCAGCAGATAAGCAGTTTGTCAAATACTCAGACCATCCTATCTGGCACCAACATTCACGCCACATTCGGTCACTTTTCTTCCCCATTCTGATCATCAGTTTAAACTTCAGCAGGTTGCCTTGACCGTGTCTACATACCTAAATCCACAGAGTTGCTGCCTAAATGCATGTAACTGGTCAATTAGACATTTGCATTACCAAGCGATCAAACAGGTGTACCTATAGAAGTGGCTGTGAGTGTATAATTCTAAGCTGCACAGTACTGCCCATAAAAGGGGTTCTCAATTAATAACAATGAGAACTTTTATACTGGTATAAAAAATAGTTTTAAAAAAAGCCCACGACACAAATTCAACAAGTTAGCATGGTTTTGTCAGGGGGGGGGGGGGGGGGGGGGGGGGTTACGGCTGTAACCAAATTAGTGCTCGCAGTGCTTTATTAGCATTTCTTACACTGATTTCCCTGTTTAATCAGGTGACCTTTTATGCTTTTAAGCCTTTTAAGCTAGATCTGTAATTGAATTTACTCAATTGACTGGGGGAAAAAATACCTCAATTGGGAGAGTGCGTTTCAGGTTAAGACCTTAGTAGAGCAAAGGAAGCACAGGTTATGTAAAATCGCATCTCTAGTCTTTCAATATTTTAGGCATCCGAATGCAGAGTACGCTCACTCTTCAGATAAATTATTACACTGTCACTGAGCTTGAAAAATTAATAGCTTGATGAGAGGGTGATTAAGATGATTTAAATAATTGATTATCACAACAAAGCCGCAGATTTTACTCCAGTCGCTGCTTAAAACCGTTGTTCTAGAATCTGCAGTACTGTAGCACAAGTAAGACTGCAGACTGTGTCAGAGAAACGTGCTTCAAGTTACAGCCAATATTGCAAAGTCATTATTGCCACCAGACACTATCACTGATGCTGTCAGTTCGAGCTGTCCTTAAAACTCGAGTCCCACGAGGCAAAGAGAGGGAGAGACTCAGAGAGGAACTCGGAGAGAGAAAGAGAGATAAACAGATGGACATGAAACACGGGAACAGAAAAGCAGACAGACAGGGTGCTGCATTGAGTTGAGAGGTGTGAGGATGTTCGATAAGCTATTATCACTCCACTTCGAGGACAACAGGTCCTTTCTGTCTCTCTTGTTTTCTTTTTCTTCCCACAGCTCACCACTTTTCTCACCGCAACCATTCTTTTCTTCCTTTGTCTGACTAATTGTTTGGAGCCAAACATTTGGTATGCAAGCAGTCGGATGATATGATCAGACACTGACTGATGTGCCACTAATGCCTGCTCTGTTTTAGTCAATGACTTCTAATTTATCAGGACTGCTACAGCTATTGTGTGCTGATGACTTAGCACGACATTAAAGATGGTGACCAGAATATCCACAACAACAGATAAGGAGACTCAGTGACGCCTGTCTGTGTAATTCATTAGTTTTTTGGTTTTGTTTTTTAACACCACCATTTATTTAACCATTCTTCTGTGTTATCTACTTTGCGCTTTTTATTTTATTGATTTTTTTTCACTTGAATTTATTGAGGATTGTATCTGTCTTGAATTATTTGCTCTGCCTCTGTGTCCCCTTGAATCGCTCTTATTCTCAGCTAGATGCATTTCTTGTTTTTGCAGCAGAGGCGCTCTGCGTCATCCAGGGGACATCTCCTGCGTCGCACCATCAGCGTCCCGGTGGAAACACAGTTTCCAGAATTCCACAGCCAGCTGTCCACCGAGAGCGGTGAGTTGCCCGAGGATACACACATATGCTTTCATAAACATGCACTTATTAGTAATACTCCTGTTGCTTTCTAAAAGGCATTCACTTAAAGTAGAGTGATTGATAATTCTGTTAATATGTTAAGAATAGAGACTTTTGATGAGGTTTTTTTTATTTAGATTCAGTCCTCTGTCTCCAAAGCTGCAGAATTTTGGTGCTCAACTTATCTTGAGAAGTGCTTTCTTTGTGATATAAACAGTCGCATAACTAAATGAGGCAACTGGGTCTTGTGCTGCTTACATGCCTGGGTGAGACGTAGAAAATTCTTTTCTTCCACTGTATATCCACTAGATGGAGAGCTTGCTGCTTTGTAGCACTTCTCTGCACTTGTGCCGTCTCATGTTAACGGCTAAGAGAGATAGGGAAAAATTCTTTCCAAGTGCTGCAGTTACACTGGACTTTTTCCTCTTGCTTTTATGACAATGTGATAATAGTGTGTTGAATTCTTTTTTAAAGGTACATGTGTAGACAGTCGTGTCACTGAAAGCTGTCAGAGTCTGTGGTTGTGTTGCGATCAGTCCAAATGAGACGCCACTATCAGCTTTCCAACCGATGCTGTGCCGGTGTGGAGCCAGCTCTGCTATGGTGCTTTTGGATGACAAGCTCCGACTCCATGATTGCTGCACATGCTTTATGCTCAAGTTTTTAGTTTATCTGTTTTAGTCTATCTGTTTTAGTTTTAGGGAAAGATTTAGAGATGTGTATTTTTACAAGTATTTACAACGACATCACAGTTACAAGATTGTGAGCAAGGGATGAGACCTCAAGAGACTGTTGCATATGCATTTTTGAGAGTTCCCTTCTTGAAGGTGAACTGATTTTATTATTTATTTATTTATTACACTTATTACTGAAATACACGTTTTAAAAAAAACTTTGAAAAAAACTTTTGCAGATTGCACTCACACGCTGGTGCACCCTGTTTAGTAAATCTGGCTGGTGTTTAAGGCTTGGTTGATTTGGAGTGGAATTTGCAGCTTTAACCAACCATCACCATCAGAGGGCGCCATTTAGCTCATTTTAACATCTAACTCTACTTTCCCAGACTAAGTCAGTTTTACATGGGCAAGGGTGGGCTGCAGATGAGTGCAGATGAGTCAACATGTTGTCATTTTAGTAGTGAGTGGCTCTGGTTTACTTGTTTTATCAGCTTTTATGGATTTGTTTGGAAATTTGCCAATATCTCCACTTGGCTGATAGGAAACCTGCAACTGTTTGCATGTAGTAACTGTGCTCTCACATGTGTGTTGTGTTGTTCGAGTAGTATTGCTCACATTCTTTACTTTTTATAGTGGGACTGCATCAAATGTACACCCTAAACACCTGAAGCTTGTCTCCGTATCTATTGCGGACCTTTGTTTTTCCTCTGAAGAGATTATTCTATTTACATTACATTTTGTTTTGGTGAATATTACCTTGTTTATTTCCATCTTCTTTTTTTACCGCAGCTACTATGAGAGCACTGTTTCTTTCAGCATGCACTTGCTTTTATTTGTAGCAGCATTTCTTCTAAGCACTGAGTCACAAACAAAAATCTGGGTAGTTTTTCTTGCCGTGAGGTTTTTGAGAGAGTCTATTTCTATGTTTGTGAGTGAGTGTGTATTTCTGCTTATTTGGAATAAATGTGGCTGCTGTCTGTCAGCTTGTGAGCTGATACATATAGCTGGTACATATAGATTGAACCCAATTAGTGTGCTAAATATAAGCTTATGCTTATTTTTGTTAGGGGTCATAGAAACGACTGCACTGTTAAACCATCACTAGTGGAAACAACTTTTAAAAAGTACAAAAAAAAGCATGAATTACAAATGTTTTCATTTATTTTGTATTCTCAGCTAAAATGTCTTAAATATTTGACATTTTTCTTCCTTCTTGCATTCTGTTATTGACTCATATCGTTTACTTTACCGCCGAAGTAAGGCCGCATTATTGTTAGAATAATGAGAGCTAGATAATGTGACAAGCAGAAAGGTCTTTCTGTCTGTCTCAATGTTACGGCCACATTCATTCTAAATGAGCTGACAGCCCAGAATGCCATACACATATAATATTTTCTTCTGCAACATGTGTTTCCCATTTTTTTGCCATCCATTCCGATTGATTCGAGCGATGACATGAAAATGGGAAATCAGCAGAAGACACTTGATTACACGGCATCTCTGTGATTAGGTTGATTTTGTTTGGGAAGAGATGGAGGCTAAACGAATAAATAGTCTGTCGACTTCTCCCATAGTTACAGGGTACCTTTGCAACTTTGCCAGTGACAATCACAAACATTTTCCATGATGATTATGTAACACAGTTTCAGAACTGCTGATTCGCATTTCCATAGTCACCATAATCTATTCTGAGTGTTAGGTAGAATACATTACAATACATTAATACTATATTAATGCAGCAGTTATTATATCAGAAGTTAAAATGTAGCCTCATTCTTTATAGTCTTCTTTTACCTTGAGTATGTAGGCAAATTCATCTTGTTATTCTTTAATAGAATTGCCATAATACACACAATTTGACTGTAAAGATAACTTGATACAGTTGGATCTATCCATTTTGAATGCAGACTGGAGCCTATCCTCGCTGTCACAGAGGCCCGTTACACCTTACACAATTATTCACACCTATAGTCAATTTAGAGTCATCAGTTAACCTAACATGCATGTGTTTGGATTGTACAGCAGAGAGCTTAAGCAGGCATGACTTGCAAACTCCACACAGAAAGTGAGCAGTTTCCAACTGTGAGCACAAACCACAACACCATGCTAGCTGAAACAATGTCATAGCCAATATTTTTTTTGTTTATATGCTGTCAAGTGTTTTGTAGTTTTTACATATTTGATTTAAGTTTAAGTGATTCCTCTGATGATTAGTGGATATCACTTATTAGACTTATTATAAAGTCTTTAATAAGACTCCAGATGCTCTTTCTAGCAGTAGAAATAGTTATGTACATGTCATTACCAGTACTGACTTAATATACAATAAAGTTATTATTGCATGTTGTTGATCTGCGTACATGTGAGCGCCTGACTTTTTGTAGCTTGCGAGTTAATATTAAGAGTGTAAACTAGGGGTATCCAACTCCAGGCTTCAAGGGTATCAAGATGTGTCCTTAAAAGGCTAAATGACCTCCTCAACATGTCTTGAGGTTGTCCAGAGGCCTGGTAATGAACTAATCATTTGATTCAGGTGTGTTGACCCAGGATGCTATCTAAAACCTGCAGGACACCGGTCCTTGAGGCCTGGAGTTGGACACCCCTGGTGTAAGTGTATAATTTAAATATAGATTGGTAATGGCGTGGCATTAATACGTTAGCCAAAACATTTACACCAAAATAAATGACTAGCATTGTCCTCCTTTTCTTGTCATAATCTTGTTTGACTAGATTTAGAGCATAGATGTGATTACTATATTCGGCCACGCTCAACTAATCTATTGCTCTTGAAAATCCATTAGCTACCAGGGCCACTTGTCTTTTGGCCAGCATCTTTTCCAAGTCGGACATGTGCCCTGTCATCTGCAGGGCTATGTAGCATTTGTGTGTCTACTTTGTCAACAAGCCCTCTTGCAACTAGCAAGAGGTAGCATGTTTGCAACCATGCCAATCATTTTGTTACTATAAAAGTTGAAATGAACAGTTATAACCTCTCTTCCCTGAAGTAGAGGCATGAGAGCATATAGAGCATATAGTATCCGTGTCCATGATATCCTATATGGTATGTTGTATGTCTTAATTGAGTGAAAGGGAACAGATATACACAATGTGTCATTATGTCTGCTCTTATTAAAAAAATGCCATTATTAGATTATTAATACTAATGAAACAGAGCATAGTATTAAAAATAAATCCATCGAAAGGCTACCATGAGGTACTCCTGAGCAAAGTACCGTCCCTACACACTGCTCCCCGGGCGCTGAATTGGTGCCTGCCCACTGCTTCTCTGAGTGAATTGGTTAAATGCAGAGAGTAATTGTACTGGCAATCAACTGCAATTTACATTTTAGATCGACAGCATAATTTTCATAACCCATTAAATGGCTACTACTGCAAAACCGATCTAAGTCTTTCAATCTAAGTCCAACGAGTCATGATAAAAAAAAACTTATGTTACCTTATCGAGTGCAGATTTGCAGCAGAAACATGATGGTCTTCAAAACTAAGTGAAAACTAATAGTAAATGACTCTTGTTCACTGGTACAGGAGCAAAAAGAAAAAATAAACTGATCACTTCAAAAACCTAAACTGACACAAGGGTTTCTAAATGTATTCCTAAAGCAAGTAGTAATACAGGGAGTGCAGAATTATTAGGCAAGTTGTATTTTTGAGGAATAATTTTATTATTGAACAACAACCATGTTCTCAATGAACCCAAAAAACTCATTAATATCAAAGCTGAATGTTTTTGGAAGTAGTTTTTAGTTTGTTTTTAGTTTGAGCTATTTTAGGGGGATATCTGTGTGTGCAGGTGACTATTACTGTGCATAATTATTAGGCAACTTAACAAAAAACAAATATATACCCATTTCAATTATTTATTTTTACCAGTGAAACCAATATAACATCTCCACATTCACAAATATACATTTCTGACATTCAAAAACAAAACAAAAACAAATCAGCGACCAATATAGCCACCTTTCTTTGCAAGGACACTCAAAAGCCTGCCATCCATGGATTCTGTCAGTGTTTTGATCTGTTCACCATCAACATTGCGTGCAGCAGCAACCACAGCCTCCCAGACACTGTTCAGAGAGGTGTACTGTTTTCCCTCCTTGTAAATCTCACATTTGATGATGGACCACAGGTTCTCAATGGCGTTCAGATCAGGTGAACAAGGTGGCCATGTCATTAGTTTTTCTTCTTTTATACCCTTTCTTGCCAGCCACGCTGTGGAGTACTTGGACGCGTGTGATGGAGCATTGTCCTGCATGAAAATTATGTTTTTCTTGAAGGATGCAGACTTCTTCCTGTACCACTGCTTGAAGAAGGTGTCTTCCAGAAACTGGCAGTAGGACTGGGAGTTGAGCTTGACTCCATCCTCAACCCGAAAAGGCCCACAAGCTCATCTTTGATGATACCAGCCCAAACCAGTACTCCACCTCCACCTTGCTGGCGTCTGAGTCGGACTGGAGCTCTCTGCCCTTTACCAATCCAGCCACGGGCCCATCCATCTGGCCCATCAAGACTCACTCTCATTTCATCAGTCCATAAAACCTTAGAAGAATCAGTCTTGAGATATTTCTTGGCCCAGTCTTGACGTTTCAGCTTGTGTGTCTTGTTCAGTGGTGGTCGTCTTTCAGCCTTTCTTACCTTGGCCATGTCTCTGAGTATTGCACACCTTGTGCTTTTGGGCACTCCAGTGATGTTGCAGCTCAGAAATATGGCCAAACTGGTGGCAAGTGGCATCTTGGCAGCTGCACGCTTGACTTTTCTCAGTTCATGGGCAGTTATTTGGCGCCTTGGTTTTTCCACACGCTTCTTGCGACCCTGTTGACTATTTTGAATGAAACGCTTGATTGTTCGATGATCACGCTTCAGAAGCTTTGCAATTTTGAGACTGCTGCATCCCTCTGCAAGATATCTCACTATTTTTGACTTTTTTGAGCCTGTCAAGTCCTTCTTTTGACCCATTTTGCCAAAGGAAAGGACGTTGCCTAATAATTATGCACACCTGATATAGGGTGTTGATGTCATTAGACCACACCCCTTCTCATTACAGAGATGCACATCACCTAATATGCTTAATTGGTAGTAGGCTTTCGAGCCTATACAGCTTGGAGTAAGACAACATGCATGAAGAGGATGATGTGGACAAAATACTATTTGCCTAATAATTCTGCACTCCCTGTATGTGCTTTAATCAGTGTGTAACCTTTAAAGCTGGATTTTGTGTGTGTGTGTGTGTGTGTGTGTGTGTGTGTGTGTGTGTGTGTGTGTGTGTGTGTGTGTGCGCGCGTGTTTTGCACCTGTAGCATTTTCTAATCTTGATCCACATCACAACACTACAAACACTCTCACCGTCTATTTTTTGCTAAATTATTCATTGGCATAGGTCCCTACCTCTCTTGTCCTTGTGTGACACGAGCTCTAAACAAGCAGTGTGATGAATAAAAACTTCACTTTGATGAATAGGAATCTAACACAAATCAGAGAGCGGTCTCATCTCATCCTCAGACTGAATAGCGAGTGGCTGCCGCCTCTATTCTTTTGAACTCGTCGAGTTTTCTGCACAAACACCCATAAGAGCGAGAGCCTTCTTATGCTCCCACCAGAACAACTGAGCTTAATTTCAAGTTTTAGCCTCAGAAGAGTTCTCAACTTTTGGTTCTTGGGCACATGCTGCCCTATTTTCCTCCTTTTTTCTTGCTGTAAGCTGTAACATTTAGATAGGATTAAGTAGAACCACATAACTGACCAAAGGCTGCTGAATGATTTATACAAGCCTTACAGCCCAAATACTGAATCACATGTGTTCTAAGTCCCTCAAGTCATTTTTCTTCACAGAGTGTCTAATTACAATTAGCTACTATTAACTAAAAGTGACAGTGTTCTTCACATTGTGCCACTTGACATTGGGCTGATTGGTATTTGATTATTTTGCCTTAAAATAAAAACCATCTGAAATATTGTGGAGATATAGCTCATCTTATTTTAGATCAGCTATATCTTTCTATATATTTTCTTAACCCATAGCTATATAAACTAGATAAACTCAAGTGCTGTATGTATAGAGATTAATGGCTCCATTTGGTTGAATTGCTATGCTGAAAGGATTGAACAGAAACGATTGCAGTGTAGGTGCTGACTCATCCTGTTGCTGTACACTAACCTATTTCTGCAATAGAAATAGGTTCATGTACACTCAACGGCCACTTTGTACATCTGTTCATCTGCTTTGAAATGCAAATATAAAACCAGCCAATTGCATGCCAGCAACTCAGTGCATTTAGGCATGTAGACATGGTCAACACAAACTGCTGAATTGCAACTCGAGCATCATAATGAAAAATAAGGTGATTTAAGTGACTTTGAATCTGCCACGCTTGTTGGTGCCTGACGGGCTGGTCTGAGTATTTCAGAAACTGATGATCTACTGAAAGCATAGCTAGTGTGTGCAGAGAATGGTCCGGAAAAGAGAAAATATCCAGTGAGCACAGAATTTGCCTTGTTGATTCCAGAGGTCAGCTGACAGTTGCCAAACTGGTTCAACCTGAAAGGAAGACAACAGTAACCCAAATAACTACTCATTACAACCACAACCCTCACCCACCTCAAATTTCTTTATGGTTTTTGGGGTTTTTTTTGGATCAAGACTTTCTTGTAATTTCTTTTTAAAGTGGTCTTGACCAATCAGCCTGTCCAAAGTGTACCCCGCCTCTCACTCTATGGTAGCTGGGTTATGCTCCACACACCCCCGTGACCCTGAATTGGATTAACAGAAGAGGATGGATGGACAGATAGATGGATGATTCTCAAACAGCTGTTGTTTGTGCAAAAATATGGCATATCTCAGCTTGGTGTGCAGTGAGTTCTTAAAAAATTGAAGAAGCTGGACAACTAGAGGGCAAGAGAGGAAGTGGCAGACTTAAAAATCTATCTACAGGAGATGAACAGCATCTGAAAGTCCTTAAGAACTAGGACAAATCCATCAAAGACGTGACACCGAACATGAGAGAGGTGGCTCAAGTGCGATATGTGTAGATCATTAAGAAAATTCATTATGATGATGTAAAGTAGATTTAATCAAACTAAACAGAACAGCAATAGGATTAAATATGTAAAACGGTGAAAACTGAATTTGGTTCCTATTCAAATAAAATACACTTGCCAAGTTGAGGTTGTAATATTAAATATATAAGGAGTTTTACAAATGCAAAATTCAACTTTAGGTTGAAAAACCCCTAATGAGCAAACATCTTTAAAACCACTGATCATACAAACATTTTTATAATTTTACTGTCATGTGTGGAAAGAAGGAGATTGGTAGTTATGTAGAGGCAATAATATTACACATAGTTCTGACACTTCTTGATTTTATTGGAATTTGAATGTTTGTAGGTCTTAAAGCAACGTTTAAAAACATTCAGTATGACTTTTTTAAATGGTGCAGGAACTCTGAACTTAAATGTGCTGTTTTGCGCCCACTCATAACTCCAGAGTTATAAGCAAGTACTTTTTTCCAAAACTGATATTACAAACTTCTTGTTACTTTTTTAATGATGAGAGAAAATACATATAAAGTGTAATATTGATCAAAGTGGAAACACTACCAACACTCCCTCCACCCGTATCTCTCTCTCTCTCTCTCTGTGTGGAAACTGCTTCTTTCTCTCCTCCCTCCCATTCTGTGCTCTCTCTCTCTTTCTCTCTCTGCCTGCTCTCCAGAGAGGTTGCTCAGTCAGACAGATGTAACACAGCGGTGGAAGCCTGAGCTGAGCTGGCAGGCTGCAGGGGCCATACCAGCGGCAGCACCTCCGAATTGGGGGGGGGGGGGAACGGCAGAGCAGAGACGGCACTGGCAGAGGAGATAAAACAGGACTTGCAGTTGTAGTTCCAGCGGTTGCAGCGGAGTTATCGAGTAAACTTTGCCTCAGGATATGGGTGTGTTGATCCGAGCGCTCATCGCTCTGTGAGTTTAACATGGACACTGACACCAGCAATCATCCAGAGGCACAGGATGGTAAGTGGGAGGAAAAAAGATGAGAAATGATGGAAGTGATACTTTAAGTGGAAAAAAGAAAGAAAGTTGAGGCACATATGTAAAAGAGAGTTCGGTCACTTGCTTTTCCTGTCAGCTTTCTGTTATGACTAGGCTTTTCGCTTGGCTCTTGAGCTGTTGACTAGGGCCTCAGTGGTCAGTGATGAATGGGACTCCAGTCTATTCTTCTGAGTGAGGGGGTTAAGGGGTGAAGGGCGTTACATAGCAATGTGATGAAATGGGCTGCCTGCTAAAGACGCTACTTGTCTCAGCAGGATTTGCTTTTGGCTTTGTTGTATGTGAGCAAGTTCAAACCTCTGTGCTGTGCTGATTCTCTCTGGGATTTGCCTTCAGTTGTTGACTGCATTTTGGTATGAGCTTCATGCAGCTGGAAGCTCTCTTCTCGGTCTTTGAATAGAATAATTAAACGTGGAATATGTGAGGTCCGTGGGTGGACCAGTTAATTTTTTTTGGTGTTTTTTTTTTTTTATCTCAAATGCACCGAGATATTTCAATCTGAATATTTGAAGGCTGTATAGTGGTTGTACCATGTGGGTGTTTGTGTTAAAAACACAGAGCAGCAGGAACAAATGAAAGCAGGAGACAGAGGGAAAGAGAAGGGGGGGCAGAAAGAGAAAGAGTTATGTACACAAATAAATCCAGGGGGATCGAAACGGCACTGTAGGCCACTCTTTCTCTCTCTTCCCCCTCATTTTCCACTGCCTTTTCTTCCACCACTCCAAAATGTTAGAGCCTAAACTAGATAGTTAAAAAGAAAAGGGAGAAGGAAAAAAATTGGTGTGTTATTAACTGGGCCAGAAAAGACGATGTTTTGTCTTCATGACCAACGGGGAAGGACTCTGCTGTGCTGCTGATGAAGAATGCGGTTAACAGAATGAGTCAACAGAGAGCATATTTCCAAGAGACCATAGTTTCCCTTTGCCAGCATCTAAGCCACAATGCTTTATGCACTGGGCTGTCTGCCACGACAGAGAAGGAAAAGACAAAGAAAAGGGGGAAAGAAAACCGTTAGATGAAACTTTGGCATTTTCATCCATCCCTTGAGACGCAAAACTTCTGGTAAAAGTTGAACCGAAATAAGCGCGAACACTGAGCTCTATCTTGAGATAAAACGCCAGCTTCATTGCTCTAACATCAACTGTCTCCTCTCAACCGCACTCTCCTCACATTCCTTTCAAAAGGTTTAATATACAAGGAAAAGTTGGTGTAGGAAAGGCAATAATCTGATATCGTCCAATTACATTCTCACTTCAGGCTTGCAAGCTACAGGAAGAATTCACACTTCCCGAGGTTTGCAGGCTTCAGTTCATCTGTCATGCACACACACTTTCACGCACACAACAAGTCTAAGAGTAGTGTATTTATACAGTATAAGCTTATTATTTACATGTTGTACCCACTGCATTACGTATTTTACATTTAAAGTAGATGTAGAGTCCTTGTCTGCAACTGGCTGATTGTTATGGGACTGATCTGTGACTGAATCTACCTGTTTCCCATTTCTGTTGGCAGAAAGCAGAGAAATGCTGATGCTATGTATTACTTTATGAAATAGCACTGGGTGGAAGTGGGACTGCTACCAGACAAGCTAATAAAAAGAGATCAATAGTCAGACCTATTACTGTTATATACATATATATGAAAAAATGCAACTCTTTTTTTTCCATGGATTTCATATTTGTAGTTTCATCCCGTGCTTAAATTTACCCCAGTAAAGTTTTTGACCTTTTCAGCACTAAAGAAACCACTCTCACTCTCAGCAGATGCTCCCCAGAGTTTCCATGTCGTTGCTTTGTCTCTGCCACCAGCTTATACTGAAGTCAGTATATACTTATTTCTTTTCAGGTGCCTTATATATCGGTCATGTTGAAAGTAAGTCTATGTATCCATCCTGTGACATGCCAGCACTGCAGAAGTGCACATAGCCAAAGGGCTGTCACTTTCCTGTGTCCCTGTGTATTTATCTTCTACCAAGGGCAGCTGTCATAAAGGAGAGTAGCTTTTTAAATATAGACAAAAAACACATTTATCTGTCATGATATGATGGGATAAGTCATAATACTGCTCCCGATCAGGTCGGCACATCTTTTAATTATAACACAATGTAAAGCAAATGAGTATAAAGCAGCCTTGCCGTTTTAGGCATCCAAATAAATACATGCACTGTGCTAGTTTATAGCAGGGGCATGCGGTGAGGAGTGGAGGTCTCAGGAAGGGAAGTAAAGAGAGAGAGAGTCCTTATCCATGGCCTTCATTGACATGTAAATAGGTCTGCATGTTTTGTCCTAGATGAGAAAGGTTGAACGCCTGCTCATGTACTGGAGGACAAAATACAGCTTTAACCTGTCTCACATTAGACGGGGAGACTGGACCAGCTGAGCTTTTTGATATTCCTGAAAAACAGTGGGCTTTCTCTTTGTTTTCCATTTTGACCCCATAGTCTGACTAACATTCTAAATATACCATCCAGAGCTGTGGTTTTATGGTTTAAAGTGCTGTGGGCTTTGTCATTAAAAATGCTTGGCTTTTAATAAAAGATTTATTCTTACTCCTATTGTCATGTGCTTAAACCTCGCTAGTAGACTGGAGCTGGGTGGTACAGCAGGAGCAAATTTAGGAACTGGGCTGTCAGCTTAACACTTGTAATCTGGTTTTAATAAATGAGACACTATCTTGAAAAAAGGCCAAAAACTGGTGGAAAGACAATATGCGGTCATTCTGTCCCACTTCCCAAAAGGGCTGTGTCAAAGTTTCAAGGACTCAGATTTAAGGTTGTGGGTAACGCTGTCCCAGAACACCGGACTTGCAGTAAACCTGCAGAGCTGTCACATAATTTTTCTCATGTGAATGATGAGAAAGTGGCGCTAGTGACTGAAACCTGACTGGAGAAAATGATCAAAAGGAGGTAATTTAATTGAAAAATGTTGATGACTGCGGTGAAGTAAATGTTTTCTTGACGAGAGTTTGGGGTTTGGCGGGTGTTTTTGGTGGTGGTGGGTTCGCACCTTTAGAGTCATCATGGTATTGCACTTTAATCGACTTTCTCTTTGGTTTCACTGAACTAAACCAATGGCAGCTTCTACTTTTAAATTCAGTTACTGTTGTGAACTAATTGAGTCTGATATAGCAAACTCATTTGAGCACAGTTGCTAATTGAAAAATCCAACAGTTATGGAAAAACATCTGCAATTTGTCATTTTCTTTTTCAGCTCTTGATGATTGTATATAACTAAATGATACACTTCAAGTGGGATCCTCTGGGGAATTTTATCACTGGAAATGCCACTACCCACACTATACAGACCTTATGTGACTTCATATTAAATTCAGTTCAACTGAATTGTATTCATATAGCACCACATCAAAACCAAAGTCACCTCAAGGTGCTTTATATTGTAAGGTAAAGACCCGACAATAATACAAAAAAAACCCCAACAATCAGACGACCCCCTATGAGCTAACACTTGGAGACAGTGGGAAGGAAAAACTCACTTTTAACGGGAAGAAACCTCCAGCAGAACCAGGCTTAGGGAGGGGCAGCCGTCTGCTGCAACCATGTGCTTCACATAGTTGTAGCAGACTTGAGACAAGCTAGGTTTTTTCTAAACCTCAACTTTGACTGCTGTGGTTGTCCTTGTGCTTTATATGTTTCTCATGCTTATGCAGTAATGCCAAATAATATCATTGTATCTCACATGCTTCATCTGTGAGGCCTGGTAGAGATCATAATCTCACCCGCTGTTTTTGTGAAATTCGGTTGTGAAGCCTCAAGCCATTTTCTTACCCCTCCCTTAACGCTCCCAATTCAAGGGAGAGTTAGTTGTCAACATGTGTCCATTGTGAAAGGAGTACAATACGAGTCAATGAGTCAGTGAAGCTCACTTCACAACCAGAAGTCTTTTTGCAACCATTAGGTATGCCCTTTTATGCTGCCTATATTAGGTAATAGCATTCTTTACCACCAACTTCTGCCTCGCTGATTCCATCCCACCAGTAGGGAATGATAATATTGTGACATAAATGATTAATTTTTATTACTTAATGATTATTAGAAGATTAAAAAATAATCGCATTTCTATATGGTACAAAAATACAAATTACATCATAATAGCAAATAAATAATTAATAATTAAACAATAATAACATTAAGAAGAAGAAGAATATTTATATCCTTATGTTTACAAGTATAATAATAAATGGTTTACCCTTTATTGTCATGGCAAATGATAAATGTTACAAATTATCCAGTGAAGTTACAAAGAGAGGCTTTAATGTTTAATACCATTACCCTTCTATTCAGGTAAGAACAAAGACTATGTCACATTGTGTACAAATGTCAGCTTTGATTTCTGGATATTGAGAATTTAACATGATGACCTCATACTATAATTTAGGGCAGCCAAATCTATCGGACAGCCTGTCATTAAGAGCCAAAGTATAAACAAAGGAGCACCTCTTCAACCTGCCACTGGATTAGCTGGCAAGGAAAAGAATATCAGGAGCAGTTTTCAAATGACAGGCTGCGTGTTGTGGCAAAGGCGTTTCTTAACTAAAGAGCCTCTGATGTTATTTTGAAATGAAAACCAGGCATTACCTTCAAATATAGCCACAGTTGTCCACCTCTCATTGGTACTGGACTACATATGTATTTTTTTTTTTAAAAAGAAGAAAAAAAAAGAATATAGCTTTGTAACTTAAGACCTTGCGTCATCCAGATCCAGATTGTATCTATTCGAGCTGATTGCATTTCACACTTGGATTTAAAATTCTCCACGAATGCATTTCAATTGACTGCTTATGATGGGATTCTGCTTCCACACTTAATAGTATATTTGACTTTTTCTGTGGGGAATAGTGTGAATGTTTCTGAAGTGAAAAAAGAAACCATCACACACATTTGTAGCTGTGCAGCCACACAAGAAGATTGCTGTGGGTATTTGCATAATTGCATAATGGATAGTACAACATAAAAAAAAGAAGGGAAAAAACCGAGCAACAAAAGACCTTGAAACCAAAGAAAAGGCTGAGTCTTCTGAGCTTGAAAGTTTTTCAAGCTGTCTGTATAAAACTTAACTAGGTGGTGCTTTGAAAGAAGTCAGCGTCATGTTTGCTGTATTTCTTGCAAAAGGGGACACACTGTTCCAACATTTTAGGTTTAAATACCAATAAAAAGATCCAATACCAATACCTGTCCTTTGTCATCGTAAATGAATAAGCTGTAATCCTCACTGTAAGGAAGAGAGAAGAGAGGAAGAGCCTAAATCTTGCTTTCCAAATACAGAAATACTAGTACTGTGCAATACTCCAAAATTTGGCATTGATCTGGTACCAAATAAACACATGGCCAGTATTGATCTGATACCAATACTGATACAGATACTTTTAGCCTAATTTTCATAGAGCGTTTTTAAACTATGTTTTTATTTAAAACAATTCAGTGGGCTACAAATTGAACATCGAGGATAGAAACAAAGTATCAATCTGATACCAATACCAGCTTTGGATTCAGTGCTATCGATATTTGGATCTAGCCACCTCTTCAATGATAGTGAAATACAAATACATTGTAGTATACACATTAACTTAGCTAATCTGTTTTTAAAATAATGCATAACCACAGCACCAAGATAGAGAAATGAATTGTTTTATTTGCATTTGTGTTAATTCTGCTCAGTGGGAGTCTTTATGCACTCCTTCCTTTCTTTCCTCTGCTCTCAGTTTCACTGCATGTGCACAGGGAGTGGAGCAAAAATAACAGTAATCAAGTTGAGGACAGCTCATTATGTTAGTGAAGTGCTGAGACTTAGATACAGGAAGTGAGGGAAAGACTTGGAGCAACACTATGAATGGAGCTGTTTGGTTATCAAAATCACTTGCTGACTGTTTGTGGTTATATCTGAAATTAGTGGAAACTTGAAAAATATATATATGCATAAATGTAGAACGTGAAATACCTTCAGACTAGTGACCCACTACTGTTGGCTTTCTCATGCACTTCTGGTGACCGGCTGCTTGTTCAGTAAACTTAGTAAACAAAGCGTAAATAAATAGATTGGCACCATAGATTGAGGATAATCTATTCATTACTCACCAATAACAGATCTAGCTGTTTGAGCTGGTACTGGACTGGCCGGTGCCTTCCTAGCTGTAAATGTGAATACTGTTGTACAAACAGAGCAGAGCAGTCAGGTGTCCTCTGTGCTTTTTGAGATGATGCTGCTAATAATTTTCCTAAAAGACAATTCCATTTTTTTTCACTACAGTGAAATCCAAACTAATCACACGTTATAGCCGCCGTATGACTTTTATATGCACACTTTTTTTAAAAGTGTGATTTGCGATGCCGTGAGCAAGACGTTCAGCAGAAGACATGCCACAAACATTTGTTTCTTCTTCTGCTGCAGTGCACAGTTTGCCTCTTCATAGAATAGAACCACAGAGGACCATTTGGCAGATCTTTAACACTTGTATCCTCCCATTTGCTTTCTCTCTATCATGCTTGTTTTTAGACTCTTTAAGTCATTTTACATGTCATTAGTAACACCAAAGTAAAAATCTGTACGCTGATTCAAAATCATTACTGCGTCAGATATGCTCTGCAATCTCCCGGCCTTAAATGGCGTGTTTGTTGGTGGCTACAGGCCCAGTTAAAAAGTTCCACATTTGTCTGAAGCAGAAACTAAAATTTGAGATCGCTTTCTCTAAGACGTTACACACAACAGGTGGTAGATGGATGCTAGAAGCACTCCATTTGGTTAATGTGAGCGAGGGCACCCTAATGACGTTTGCCTGCTCTAGTCTTACATGGACATGGAAAGGTCAGGGCCGTGAGCCTCTAAAGTTCCTAAAAAGACCATCAGGGAAAAGAAGCTTTTATTTGGAATGTAAACAGCGGTAAAGGAATAGCTGCATAATATATATACATATATATATATATATGAATATATATATATAACTAGAGGTTAAGTGTTAACCAAACGTTTCAGAGTTATACACAGGAGATCACACATGAAAAGTTAATCAAACACTTAAACTAGTCTGGTGGTGTATATGGTGTATATAAATAACACTGTAAAAGCTGAGCTAAGCAATAACCTCAGAGAGCTGTCTTGTGGCCAGCAGCAACAGTGGCACGACTCCATCTGGCCCCATTTGTCAGAAAGCCTCCCTGATGGGATACTGTCAGTCAACAGAGCACTGCAACCAGAGGGAAAGCAGAGCTTGTCTGAGACAACAGAGGGTTAAAAAACAAAGAAGGGAAAATTGGAACGCTAATGTAGAAATCTAGATGATGCCTTTGCAGCGTGTTGTGTAGATGACAAGTGTGTTGGTGTGGTTCGTGCGTACACGTGTGTGCGAATCTGTGGCGTGTTTTGCTTTTGAAGTGTGTGATGTATGTCTAAGATGAAGTGACTGCAAGGGCCAGGAACGGAGTCAAGTGCAGCCGTGAGCGCGTTACATGCTCACAACAAATTTATGTTGGTTGTATGCTTTTCATGTCTCTGTAAATCTTCTGTAAATGGAGCACACTGAGCAAAAGAGAAGCCGAGAGTGGCGAGGGAATGAGCCGAGGAAAGAGAAATGGAAAATACTGACTGAGTGACGGGAACAGTAACTGCTAAAGTAACAAGGAATGGCACACTTGGGCAACTCCCCTCCCACCCCCCCTATAATCAAAGTAGGATTCTCAAATTTTTTCAGGTAAATTGATCTTAATTTGTGTTTATCCTTCCTTATTGTTTATTTGGTTTACTCAGTTACAGATTTGTCATGATCCACTGGAGCACGTGTTTCAGTGCCAGTGCTGGTGGGAAAATCCGATTATTTGAGCCTAAAATTAGACCTCTGGAGTAGCAGCAACATACAACTTAAGGTATTCACTATAAATCCTTTGTTTTTATCTTTACATTCAAATCAAGTGAAGTGTCACAGGCTGTAAACTGTATGTAAAAGATCTAAGAGCAGTCACGGGGACATTAAAAAAAAGATACGTTGTAACAACAGTAACAATGTCTGAGATAATCAGTGTATATGATAAGTTCTTGGGAAATTCAGTTAGTAATGTCTCAAGTATTCCAAAGGGTTAATGAGGTTCTCTTTATAATGATGTTGAAGATTCTGTTATAAAAACTTTATGAATCTGTAAAGCTTCTTTTATAGTTCAGTTAAATTCAGATTCTTACAGCTCTCATTTGCCTTCTTGATAGTAATATACCATGTAAACAAAGTATACAAATAATAATAATGATTTGTAATATGTAATAGACTATAATTGCCTTTGGTTTTCTCATAGTGCTAACCCAATAGGTTCAATTTGTTCTGATTCGGTTTTTACAGCTCCTCTTCTTTGATAGTTTGAAGAAACAACACGGTAAAGAGGATTTTAGAATTTCATTCATTTTTCTTTTTCAGGAAAACAAAGGGTGGAAACGCACAACAGCAACTCAAGTGTTATTGTGCTGGCTGTAAAGTACTGCAAAATCACATTGCCTGTTTACAGTTACAGCACACAGCTGAATAGTAGAGAAGTCTCAAAAGCTTTGGCATCTAGCTAGCGCTACAGAAGAGGAGCAGCACATGCTAACGGGAGATAAATTCAGATAGAAAACAAAAACATGCAAACAGCGAGAGATGTAGAAAGATATAAGAAAGAGAGGATGTGAATGGAAGATGAGAGATTATGTTCAAAGGTAAGGACTGCCCAGCGAGTAAAATTTTATAAACTGTAAACCTAAAACTAAGTGAATTATAACTAAATGAATGATGCTAGGTATGCTAATTTTGTTTGAATGTACCAGGCAGCGTACTGCAGGCTAACCTGGTCAGTTTGAACTATTGTTTTAGGCTTTGCAGTGATTTCTGACAGATGCAAGGCCAGCTGTGGTGTTAGTAAACATCAAGAGTAAAAGACATCAATTGAAATCAAACATACAGCTCTCTGCTCAAACCTTGTTGAATGCAGTTTTCAAAATCCACAAAAAACAGTGAATATCAGTGTAGCAGCCCAGGCCAGCGGACCACAGCCTGTACAGGAAAATCTATTGGAACTCACAAAACCCTTTATTAACCCTGTGCCGATCCGATATTAGATTATTTAAAAAGCTGATATTGAAAAGCTGATATATATGAAACCTAAAATGATCTCTCCAAGCTTTGTTGTATGTTCTTATTTATTATTTTCCCCTATTCTGCTGAGATCAGCTGGTTGTTGTGTTTGTGTGCCCAACAGTGAAGTTGTTTCACTTTCTGTCCCTCTGGTGGAAAATCTACACCCTCATAATATTGTTGAAGGATCTTTTCCCATCTGTTTTCTCCTTTTTTCATTTGTATTTATCTTCTGTCATAAATGTCAATAGTGATAAATCAGAAAATACCTATTATCGGCCTCCCGATAAATCGGTTGGGCTCTAGCTAACAATAGTGTCAGAAACAGTTGGGGGGAGATGATTGACTTTGCTACTAATCAAAGTGAGGTCTGGATTTTATATGGTATGTATGTTTAACTGCTGGTGCACAAGTTGCTCCAGTTGAAGCCTTTGTAGGAGTTGAATTCCCTTTGGTATTTTCCTGCAAAAAGCACTTGCTGGCCCAGTGGACACGGTAGCAGCCTGACCCCACGTGTTCCACACAATTGCCTTTGTCCCTAAAATGGCAGATATTGGCATTCCTGGCCGTCCCACGTCCAGCTCTTCCTCCAGCTAAAAAAACACACACGTTGTCTCTTTTGTGCCGCTGTCGGCGAGAGGCAATCTTAATCCAGGCAAACTGATTTGAATTGATGTAAGCCGACTGCTTTATGTGATAATTTTTCTCTTACTCAGCTTCCCGAAGAGAGTAATGTCGGTTTTGTTTATGCATTAAGTTGTGCCTCAGCATTTTTTTTTTAAAGTACCAGAGCGTCGAATGGAATATGCAATGACAGAAGTAATACTTAAGGCTCATCTCTCCTCTTTATTTTGTTTTTCTCCATTGTTGCAGCTATTTTCTTCAGTCTGTTTCAGCAGAATAATCCCTGTTGCTTTTCACTGTACTGCTGTGAACCCAACTTACACGTGGTGCTAAAAAAAATGTCAAAAATCTATTCATAGACTAAACAAAGACGCAGGTTTAAACACGGTCTTCACTGTTTATGCCCATAGCTTTTTACAAGTTCCTAGACAGACACACACACACACACATGGGAACATAAACAGAGTGACAGGGGCTGAGGGATTAAGGAGACAGAAAGGGAGACAAACAGGAAGATAAAAGGAGAGGTGTGTCCAAGTTGTCAATAGGAGTGGACTTCAGTGCTTCACTTTTTGTCCCTGGGTAACTCTATAGCCTACATACCAAAGTACTCACTGTGTCATTTCACCCTTTGGGTTTCTGTCTTTCCCGTTTGTACTCTCACCCCCACCCCACCCCTCTCATTTCACCCCCTGGTTTTTCCCGTTTGTTGCCTGACGAGTGGGAGATTAGACCTCATCAAAACATGCTCTACTTAAACATGCAAGCTTTAGCTAGAATTTCTTGGATACTGAAAGCTTAAAACCTGCAAATGCCTGTGAGACATTGCATGTAGCTTGCAAAAGTGGGGGCAATATGGATAAAAAGCACCACTAATTGTCAAAAACTGCTTTGGAAATTTGGAATTCATTAAGCAGCAAAAAACAACAACAAAAAAAGTTGCTACATGCCAAATGTGTCAAATAACTCATCAGCGTGCTTTTGTTCAGTACCAGCAAAGATGAGCTCAATGACATGAGGTCTTAGAGAGTTTTATCGTTGCACTGTGGAGGGCTAAGAAAGATGAAACATGTGAAAGTAATAGTCATATTTGTCACAGACTGCCCGGGCACCAGTGTACCAGACCAGTCAGCATCTTTCTGCATTTAGTGGAGCAAATATGCAGCAGTCTGTCATCACTGCATCCTAACCTGTTGACTTTAAAGTGTTTCTGTAATCCCGGGTGGCTTAGCTATTAATTTAACAGCAATTCAGTTGAGGAAACATCTTGTCACCGCAAATATGTGAAATCCTCAGCACAAATGAAGCGCCTTGAGGCGACTTTTGTTGTGATTTGGCGCTATATAAATAAAATTGAATTGAATTGAATTGAAAATCGTTTTACCTCCCATTACAAAATAAACAAAAATATAGGTTTATTTTGCTGGGATACTGTAAAAAAAGAGAAAAAAGGAGCACAACCACAAATTTTGCACAGCATTCAGCAGCACAGAGGCGCTTTTGAAAGCCTCACATGATTTCTTTTTTCTTATTACACACCCCTAAGGCTTTAGTTAGTGTGACTAGATGTGGTGAGAGAAGAGTGAGGAAAGAAGGTAAAGTGGCCAGAAGAAGAAGTGTGAATATAAGGAGGGGGCTGGGAGTGGGAGTGGGGGGAATCTTCTGTTGTTTCTATGGACAAATGCCTGTCCAAGCACAAGAGCAGAAACATGAGAGTGCTGTTATTTAGTGGGGAAGGAGGGAGGGAGTTGTGGGTAGAGAGAGGGAAAATTTTTCAAAGTGGGGTTCTCGTATTTATAGTGAGTTGTGCTGCGTTTAGTTTGGCTGTGCCGACTAGTTTCTGAAAAGTTTATCTCCTGCAGAGAGGAAACAGATTTGACTTATTTGTAGATGTAAATGTATGCCATATGTGTTGGGAGTGGCTTTTATGCAATGTACAGATTTCTTGCCTGAACTATGCTTCAATATGGAAAAATATGACTTTTCCTGTGCATCCGACAGGGTAAAAAGTGTTGTTGTCATTATCGTCACCATCATCAGCAACACCTTTGCTGAGGTTTGCTGAGTGCCCAGCCAAACTTCAGCTAATGCTTTAAAGCTGGAGTGTGGTAGTGAGGCCCGGCCTGGCCCCGTGGTTTTTTGGTCAGCCACAACAAGGCCTCTGATTGGTTGGAGGTGGGGTAGGAATTTGGCTCTCCGAGCTCTAAACTCCACCTCCTCCTCCTCCTTCCCAGCCCCGGGTGTTGAGGCACAGCGGCATTCCCTGTGCACCAGTGTGCGCACACACTTAAACATTTCCATGTCACTTGCTTTCCCCTATGAAAGGGAGCTTCAGAGCAGGGAGTTACAGATATTTCAAGGAAAGTGAGAATAGGTGACAAAAGAAAGAGTACTCTCCTGCCCTGTGATTATGTTTGTGTGTGTGTGTGTGTGTGTGTGTGTGTGTGTGTGTGTGTGTGTGTGTGTGTGTGTGTGTGTGTGTGTGTGTGTGTGTGTGTGTTTCTTTTCCTCCCTCTATGAGTCTGGGAGAGAAGGGGGAGGACCTGAACCCTGCTAAGAAAGAGTCAATACCCCTGTAGGAGTCCACCAGACCATACACACTCTCACTCGCACCCTGACACACACATACATGCACACACACACAGACACACACACACGCATATACACACATCCATACACACACATGGCCACATACTTATTCAGTCCGCTGCAGGTACTGCAGCCTTAATAAGTTCAGAGCAGACGGACAAAACCCAGCAAGGAAGCGTGAAGTATAGAGTGAGAGAGGGGAGGAGGGATCTCTGGAGTTACTACTTGTTGCTCTTGGTTTTGCGAGTGGACTGAAGATGATTTTCCTTCTGCTTTCCCAGCGGCTGTGGGACCTTGTCTGAGGTGAGCACCAGCGCCACGCTTTTTTCTTCTCCTTTCACTGCCTCATAATTGTGCTAGAAAGGAGAAATAAAAAAAGAACAGGGGGGTAGAGTTACCACTTTTGTGAGTGTGGGATTGCTCTCTTGGTGGAATGGCGCATGGTTGGAGGGTTGGAGTGGGGGGAGCTGAAGGAAAGGAGGTGTGTGGAGGGAAGCTTTTCACATGTCAGGCAAGGATCATTATCAGACTGATCTGTCAGAGAGAGAAGCAAAATATAGGTGGGAAAGGAAAGATTACGCTTTCTTTTTTTTTGCGGTACTGCTGCAAAGGACCTGTAGCATGTGATTGCGAGCTGGGGTTCCAGCAGTGGGGCGACAGTAGATGAAAACAGGAAAAATCAGTTCAAATCTCAGCTTCTCCAGATTTTCTTTGTTCTGATTAACGGCTCCCTTTCTTTAGGCGTTTGTGCACGCCTCTTGGGGGCTGCTTTACCTGATAGAGCCGTGTAATATAAATTATACATTTATACACCACCTCTGTATGTGTCTGTATGCGTCTCTGTGTGTTTGTACTGGAGGAATATTCTCATTCCACTACCACCTTGTGGCAAGGCACAGGGTGGTGTTTAACTACTTTAGCCATGTGTAGTCTTCATTTATCAGCTCCTGTGTGATTACAGTGTCCTAGTAAGATAGTAGCTTTACTTGAATGTGCAGCCTCATCATCATTCTTCCACCAACATGTGTTTACATGCTTCAGTCTTTTATCCACTTACATAAGGGCAGAATGTCAACACTTTAGATAGTTACACTTTTGAGGATAGATATTAACCATTTACTTTTATTTTGTTTGCATAAATAATTTTGCCTTTTTTTTTTCAGAGCTTAATTTAGACTCAATTTTGTTGAGTGCCCCCCACCCCCCCGCTCTGAAGTAGTAGTGCAATGCTGTGTGTCCGGGTGTGCGGCGTTCATTGTTGTCCTATTATTAGAGCAAGCTGGGCCAGCCAGCAGCTGTGGGGAAGGAAGTAGGTTCAGAACAGCCGGAGGAGAGGGATTACTTGGAACACTGAGTTAAGAGTTATGGAGTGACTGCTAGAATGGCATTCCTAAGTTGGCAGAGTCGTTGGAGAGGGAGATGCGTGAAGCAGAGCACCAGACAAGGACCGGTGCAGATAATAAGAGGGACTGGAAAAACGTAAGAGGGTGGAGGTCAGCAGTGATGTGGACCAGTGCACTTGGCTGTATTTGTAGATCCTGTTTTTGTTGGACCGCTTGATTGCAGATTTGTTGACCTGAGTTTTTCAGGGCGTCAAATTTTCTATAATTTCTTTCTGTATTTTATTTTATTTTTTACAAACACTCGAACAATCCAAAACAGACACAAAGCAGACATTTTCGGCAAAGAACACTTAAAACGTAAAATCTGTAGAATCTTTGCATTTAGTGGCCCAGGCTGGGAGCTGATTAAGTGTTCTTAAGAAGTGAAAGTGAAGGATGTTTGCAGATAGGGACTGACTGCTGTGATAAACTGCCACCGCTCTGGCTAAAGGCATAATAGAATTCCAGTATTGCTCAGTGTCTCTGCTATCTCTCCCTCTCTGACCTTCTAAATCTTTGGTGTGTATTCCAGTGAAGTGTGCCACTCAGCAGTGGTGTTTGATAAACTTTGCTCCAGTGCTTGTTTTCTTGTAGCACATAACTCTTTGCAGATTTCATTTTGAACTTTATTTTTATATGTATGACACATGCTGAGTTTTCTGTACGTTTGCGGGCTGTGACGTATTTACTGAAGAATGAACTGTTTGGTCAAAATGTGCCGTAATACAATTGTCCCTTGCGCACAGAGATTTCTCCAGATTTTCAGAGTCTTTTGATGATATGATGACTGAGCCTGTGCCCGTCTTTACTTCTGAATGATACAAATCTGAAATAGTTGAGACCCTGTAATAAATGTAAATAAAAATAAGATACGTGGATTTACAAATTCATACATCAGTTGACTTCCTAAATCCCAAACATCATGATTCAGAGAAGATTCAAGATAAACATCTTTTGTCTTGATCATACCTGTTTTGAAGCTCCGATCATTGTGAAATCAAACCACCTGCACCCATTTGTTGTTCTCTTTCCAGCTTTCCTTTACCTTTCCTACCCAGTCCTTGAAAAAAAAAACTTGTGTAATTAGGAAGAGTCATAAATCACAGACAACAAAAGGGGTTTTTAGTACATGTTTGACAGCAGGATAAAGAGGTGGTTTCACTGTGTATGTGGCTTTTAGGTTTGGGGCAGAAGAGGGTACAATTATGACATCCAATTACTGAACACATGTTTTGCAGGGCACACTCTGTGCATGCGCTGCGTGTGTCAGATTGTGTGTAATAATCTTCTCGGTGTGTTTCTGTGTATTTCAGATTACATGTTTGGACACGTGAGTACAGCTGTACTCTCACTGCACTCAATGCTCATTGTTATCAAACTCAATTAGCCATTTCAATGTTTGCCCGCTGGATGACTAATCACTACTATGTAATTTCTGAATTTAGGGCTACCCCCTAAAAACACACAAAAAACAAAAAAGCAATGAGTCTGTAAGCCTAAATTCTTTATATTGCTTTTGGCATTTTCTGCCATTATTTAACACTCCAGTACAGAGCGAGTGGGAGGAAATGGACGTGTAGAATAAACATACACTGTTTGCTAATTCAGTCATTTTCACAACTAATTCAGGAGTTTGTCTCAATCGTCATGGGAAGATGCATGTATAGATCCCTGTATAGCTTGCCAGCCTATTGCACAAGTTAACTCAGCTCAGTCTTTGGACTCCAGAGTACCAGCTAGAGTATCATTAAAGATGAATATAGCGTTCTTTAAAGGTAAAGCAGTGCAAAATACTCATTTGTGATCTTTGTGGTGTGCTCTAAGCCTTCTTTTTTTGTCAATATGTGGAGAGTAGTTTTAATAAACATACCAATACTAATCCATCACCCTCAACATTTGTACCACTAAGGAGTGGAGGTCATTTAAGTACCTCAGTCGCTCTTTACTTACATTTGTTTGTCTTGGACAAAAACAATTTTACATCAGACTTCGAACCGCCCAAAAGTGTGGCTCTCTAACTTGCGAATTGTAAACACACAATGCTGCACCACCTTTTAATCTGTAGTCTGTAATCTGAGGTCTGAACACTATGTGTACAAAAGTACTGGGTCACCTACACATTACTGACTCCTACACTAAAGGAAAAAAAAGTTACATGTAAATTTTCTGTGTAATTTTGTTGCACAAGTGCAATGTAAAATATGCGATTTAATGGAATCTGTCAAATTAAATTTACTTGATTGCTACACAGTCAGTTTATATCAAGCATATTTTCCTTAATTAGTAATTTTTTGAATAAATAAACTCAGATGACGCTGCCCTTGAACCACACCTTTATTATTACCTATTAAACTGCCCGTGGAATAGACGCATGTGCTCTTTATTCGTCAGGTTTCATTCATGGTGGGTTTAAACTTGCTGTGTCATCATATGTGCAGTGTACCACCATGCTGCGTGCAGATGTTGGTACTGTAAACTCTGATATGTTCAGATAAAACTGGCCTTATTAGACTGTGGGCTGTGATTTTTTTTTTCTCTTTTTAATCTAGAACTTTATCCATAATTCATTTCCTCGTCTTCCTGGAAGCTGTCGTCATTACCGTCTGTCTCCCAGCTGGAAACCTAAAATGAGTCTCATTCAGATTTCATTCAAATGTTGAATGTTGCCACTAAAATAAAGCTGCTAGACCCTGTACAGTTTGAAATACAAGTATTGCTACTGCAGTTCTTTGTGGGGAAAATCTGCTATATTGAGCCACAGCAATTTGGGGTCCACCTAAATTACACATGCTCCTTGGGAGACAGATTAATAGATTTTTAAAAAAGATTATACATCTGTGGGTGTTACCAGCTGTAGTGTTAGTTATGGGATAATGGTGCATTGGTTGGAACAATCACATCAAATCAGGCGAGACCGTTTCTGTACGGAGTTTGCATGATTTTTGGGGGGTGTTTTTAAATGAGATCTCCGATGTGCGGTGTGGAAGCGAGAGTGTGTCGGTCCGTTTCAGCCCCGTTGATGGACTGGCAGCCAGTCTAGTGTGCAGCCAGCCTTTTGACCTACAGCTGCCGGGATCGGCTCCAGCCCCACAGTTGGTTAAGCAATTAGAAAAATGGAGTAATGTTTAAGAGACTTTCTAAAAACGCAGACTTTGAGAAATATTTTGCGCACTTTGTTTATCAGTTCCCTTCCAAGGTTTATCTTACAGTTGTTCTCTCAGTTTATCGTTTACGTACGAGGACGTACACAGACCAGAGAAAGCACATGGGTGACGTAAGAATGCGGTCAAATATGCTGAGGCGAATCAGAAAACAGGAAATAGGGGAAAATGAACTCCCGCCACAGAGGTTCCCCATTCCCTGCAGTGCACCTCACTTCCTGTCACATAACTTCCCACCACTCATTTTGACTCTTTACACACAGACACACACACACACACACACACACGTACTTACACATTCCCACAGCTATTTTAATGACAAATAAGCCAAATATTAGTGATACTGATATAAAACCTGCTTTAACAATGAGCTACAGTTGAATGGCTTGTTAGTGTTTTTGTTTTTTATATAGACCCAGCGGTGTGAGACTGCACTGTCCTAGATAGTTACACTCCTCCTGTGTCCTGCCCTCGATCTCTCTGAATAGCTCCACACACAGCAACACCACACAGATGAAAGCGCGCCTGCCCAGTTAGGCGATTGAAGCTGTTCAAATACAGAACTCCAAATCCATCTGTTTCCTCCCTTTCTAACAAGTACCATTTCATCAGCGGAAGGATGCGCAAATACACCCACATGTGTGTGTGCTAGAGAGCGAGACTCGAGAGATCATTGTTTATAAGCTGGGATGTGGATTCCCACACAGAAATGGTGCTGATCAGTCGGATGCCTACGCTTTTATGGGCAAATTATGGGAAACATAATTTAAATGTCTGTTTCAATGGGTTTTTTTGATTTTGCTTTTTGCTTAATGTGTTTTCTTCCATGCATCTGTGTGTGTTTAGACTTGTTGACAGATTCCACTAGCTGTGTTGCCTACAGTGCGCCTCACTGAAAGTGACTGAGATCAGAAGGCACATTTTCTTTTTGGACAGCTCTCTTTCCACACAACAGGAAATTGAAAAGGTGATGCTCACGTTGATCAGCTGTTAAAGCTTTAAGGTTTTGCCCAACAAAAACAAACACTTTCTTTTGGTCTATCTGGTTTGTAGATTTCTTTTACAAGCTTGCTGTTACACTTGATTTTACAAACAGAACAGTTTCGTGCTGGTTTCTAAACTAAATATATAGCACAAGATCAACTTTTATAGTGCCAGCAACTGTGAACACTTACTTCTCAGTAAATTTTCTTTCATTCCAGGGACTTTTTATAAAAATATATACTGCTGATCAAGTCATATGAACCAGGATTAACCACAATATCATAAATTACAAGTAAATCAAACCAGTATTCTTCCAAGTGCTCTTGGAAGTCTTCTTGTGTAGTGATTGTGTAATGAAAACAAAAACCTCCCAGTTGTTATGAATGGGAAACTTGCCATGGAGTCCACAGCTGTTTCTCTGTTCTAGGCTTATAAACATCTTAAGTTTAGGCATTTCAACATCAGAGTCTATGAGACCATCTCTGGAGTTGAAAAAGACAAAGATTGGTATGGCGGTAGGGCTGGGCCATATCATACCGTTCACGATAATACCGGTATAATGTCGGGCAATGATAAGAAAATGAAATATCGTGATAAAATATGGGTAAAACGCGCATGCGCAGTGCCTTTGTTTTTATACGCAAACGGCGTAAAAAGCGTGCTGGCGACAGAGAATAAGAAGGGCGAAACCGGATCGTTAAAAGAAACGGATGAACCGGAATTGGTTTTTAAAGATGCTGCAACTTCAGTGGTGTGGAACTGGTTTAGCTTTCGTCCGTCAGATACACAACAAAGCACTATTTTTGGTAGCGCATGCTAGCTGGATGTTTTTTGGAAAATACGGCACACTTAAAATCAATCCTTTGATTTTTCTGAAAATCGACAGTGCCCCTTATAATCCCGTGTGCCCTTTGTATGAATTCTGGTTGTGTTTACTGACCTCGAAACGATTTTATGTGGTACACAGCGCTGAAAAATGTTTTAGTACGACTTTGCTAAGCTACGAACCTGCACCGCTTGATGGGCATTACGGCTATCGTAGGCAGGAACCTTGCGGAGTGATACGCACTGTGCTTCAACATAATATTACCGTATTGTGTGTGTATAACCTCTTTTTAAGTTTTGTGGATATTATACATGGTTATGCTGAGGATATGTCGGCCAATTTCCACTGGAAATGCCTTTTGGTTAAACTGTCAGCAAGGAATTTGCATTTGCACTGTTAAATTTTTATATAACTTAAACAAGCAGCTATTTTTTATGTGCATTAAAGTGAAAATACATTGATGGGTTTTTGGTTTTTTTTGCACTAATAAAGTTGTGGAGTTCTAAAAGTATTTTGTCTAGTGTCAATTATATCGTCAGTTATATTGTTATCGCAAATTTTCAAATGTAGATCGTGATAAATATTTTTGGTCATATCGCCCTGCTCTATATGGCGGTATCACAAATGAGAGCTACCAAATCTAACAAAAACCCATCCTGTATGGTGGGTTTTTGCTAGTTTTGCTAGTCATCTTCTTTGCAAGCTACACAGTCAAGCTACATAGAAACCTGTTGAGTTTTAAAGTAGTGCTGTCAGTGTTAATCTCGTTAAAATGACATTAACGGCATAACCGCATTAACGCAGCAAATCTCCATTAGCGAGTTAACGCGAAGCGCCCCGTGCGTGGGGCTGCACGGCGCTGATGCGTTAACAAGCTAACTGCGCTAATGTGCTAACGCATTAACGAGCTAACCGCGCATAGGGCGATCCGTGTTAACTTGCTAATGGAGAGTTCCCGCGTTAATGCAGTTATGGCGTTAACGTCATTTTAAAAAAAAAAGTATACATCACTATTTTAAAGACAAACTATGAAATACCATCATTATAGTATGGTCGGTGATAGCCACCAAAAAATATACAGCTAGGGGACTTAGTACATGTATTGATTTCTTTCTTTTTTATCAATAATTTGGTAATTCAAACATGCTACCATTAAAGCTTTAAAACATGGAGCTGTCTTTTATAAAGTGTGGAACTGATCAATTTCTCAAGCTGCAATAAAAGGAACTGCACTTCCTCATTGGTTGCATTTGTTGGTGCCACCGTGCTGATATTAAACAGACCTTATGTTTATGTTTTTTCTCATTATTACAAAGTAGTGCTCCAACCGATGGGAAGGTGGATTCATCTTGATGTTAATCAGGGTTAATTGAAGAGGAACTGAGCATATTTTCTGTTTTATACATTCTCTTACTTTGCCATCGGATCTCAGTACATTTCGTTTAGCCCTGCAGGGGAGCCCAGAAATACCCTGCTGTGAATTTGTACTGAATACAGATCAAAATGATAAATTATATAAGGCTCTGGAGTACAATACCTTCACACAACTCAGAGTAAATCTCACAGTTGCCAAGTTTGCTGCGTGTGCTGCAGGCATATGGGTTGTTATAAACCTAAAGATATATGGAGAGAGGAGTGATATGGTACAGCGAAATTTTATATTGATTTCTCAGATACACAAGGACCCACAGGAGGAGGTACAGGTTTGGAGCTATGTAAGGTAAACCATAAGAGTGATATAATGGAGCCGTGGGTCCATGCAAAATAATATGCCACATATAAGAAAATATACTGGTAAATGTGATCTTTAGAAGATCAGGGACAGGGAGCATTTATTCTGACCTCCAGTGTATTCAATGTAATATTTATGCTGTTCCTTGTGAAGCCAGAGGAGAATATATGGGATTTTCATTGACACCAAATGGGTTTTATTGTCCACAAAGTCGGAATTTGAGTCAGCTGAAGAGCAGACTTCTGATTTTATGCAAAAGCTTGGACACCCCTTGGGAAATTACAGACATTTTTGGTGCAGGGGTATTGTAAGAGTCATTCTAATAGCATATAGCTTATATAATGAATTCTGGAATAAGCCATCCTGTATAATGTGTTTTTCCACCATCTGCCCCATAACCCCAAAGCAGAATATAAACAGCTGGCAAGGCCGTGTTCTTTAATCGAATACTGCTTCTTTTTCTCTCTTCAAGTACTTTGAAAATTGTTGCTAAAGTCCATTTTTGTCTTCATCTATCATTATCTGTTGTTTAGCAAAACAGCACATCCAGGTGTTCCTTTACATGCTATTGTGACAAAGTGGTTAGGCATGAACTCGTTTACCACTTGTCCCTTAACCATATTGATAGTTTATTCCTTGTTATTTTACAGTCAACCCTAATGCTTTAATTTATACATTGCTGGTTTAACTTTGCTTAACATACTACCCAGATTTTTTTTTTTGTGGTAGTTGCATCCATTACATCCATGCATATGTTTTTTTAAGCAAATACTATTAACCATTAGGTCATTTGAATTTTCTTCTGTTCACAGGCAAATGCCTGGTAAACTATGTTTCTTTATGTTGCTTTGGTTATACTTACCATGTTTTTCCTTTAATCAGGTCCTATATCTAAACCAGGTGTGTGAGAAAGGCTGCCCCAGTACTTCCTGTTTATATAGGGTCATGAGGTCATATAGTGCATCACTGGGTGTAACCAAATGAAGGGTTTTTCATTTTGTATAGTATTGTTTATTTTCTTTATAGAGTCTTTTGAGTTGTATTGTATGCCGTGTTTTACTTTCCAAACCATTTAGCTGAGTAAATGAGTTTGTCAGTTTCATGCATAATCTTATTCCTGTCCTTTGTTTAGAATCGTATTGTTTGGTCTGACCTATTTTTTTCGATGGTAGAGACTAATGAGGTTCAGGTGTGTGTAAAGTCCTGTATAAAGCAATTGGGATTTTTGCCTACCAGGTTGGTTGTTTCATAGTAGAATGGAGATGCCAGAAATAAAGTATACTTAAAAGAAACTTTACTAGTATGCTGATGATGTCCACTTATCACCTTCCTTGCTGTTTATGTTATGCTACCTCACAGCTATAGATAGTGATTTTGTGAAGAGGTTACAGGTGAGGGTAATTTTTCGATGTTTGCACATCAGGGCTGCACAGTGGAATGCCCCACCGCATACCTTTCTACATTGTTAAGCTATGTATTATATGTTCGCAGGCTTTAATGTGATGTTTGCCTGCTGTTAACTCTTGGATAAATATTTGCCCTTATCCTTTTTTTTTTTTTTTTTTTAGTGGATAAGATGCACTTCTTTAGTCTTTTGTTTTAATTTGTGTGAGACTATGAGATATAATCTTTCAGGATTTTCTTTGGGAATCCTAAATAGTTTAGATTTTAAAAAGAAAGGGAACTAATGAAGCAAAGTCAGCACCTTTAGAAAAAATTTAGTGTCATTCTTTATTTTCTAACTTTTAATGCTAAACTCCTCTTCTACCTTGTCATTAGTTAGAAAGAAGTAAAAGGGAGCAGTGGCTATCAGGTTTGAAATTCTAAGCTGTGCTTCTTTGGATTTTAAAAAAAATATTGTATACTGGGGTTTCATTTAAAAAAACCAAAAAAAAAAACCCCCAAACAGACATCTACCTATCTAAATATCTTCTAGGCCCCGTGGCATCTCTCACTGTCAGACCTGATCGTCGCTCTGCAGTTCACCTTTTTTTTTTTTTTTTGCTCCAAGTGTGTAATCTAGAAATAACACTTTTTAGTAACCCTTCTTCAAAAATGCGCCCAGCAAAAATGCTCCGAACACTGTGAAGCTCATGTTCCTGTTGCTCTTCCATTCCTATGTTCAGTCACTCTTCAGGCTTCTTCAGCAGCTTCCCTTTTTTTCTTTTTTTCCCCTTTTTGATAAGCATCAAGCAAAAAAAAAAAAAAATGTGTGAACTCTTGCTCGAGCTCGGAGTGAGGAACACCTCCATCTGTACTGTTCAGCACCCAGCAGCAACACCACGGGAGTCTGTGCGCTTTGCGAGACACTGAGAGACACTGTGTTCCTTCAAATGTTCTGTGAGTTTTGTTTAACTTGCGCATATGACTTTGTCAGGTGACTTTGCAGTTATAATATCCAAAACCCCTCTGGGAGAAAATCTTTGACTGATCCCAGTTGATTGTCGTCTGTTTTCTGGAGCTTAATACAGCCCAGGGCTGTATAAAGTACACATGTGGGCCTAAATGCGGGGGTGCTAACACTTTAGAGCCAATCCTCCTATGTATGGGCGGGGGGTATGGTACTACAGGGCCCCCACCATGTTTGTTTGAATTCAGGGGCAACATAACTGGTAGCGTATCCCCTGTCCAAGTGTTATTGACCCATTGATGTAAGTCAGCTTGATTGGGCGGCACAGCTTGTGGGCCTTTGCTTGTGCTTTAAGAGGACCGCCTCAACAAAGTCTAGGCTCAGTGTTCATGCAGACAAATTCTTGCAGTGCACCGACTCATTGTAGCCACCACAGTTGGAGAAGAAAGTGGGTGATTGCATGCCAGATGCAGGTGAGAGACCCATTAACGGTTGGCACATTTGCACACATCAAAGGTCAGTGGTTTATGGATAGAGAAGCACTACCCCTGGGTATCGCTGCCAAATCTCTAGTGACCTCCGTAACCTCCCTCTGTGGACCACTTAAATTCCACATGGCCGTTTAACAAATTATGCCTATTGTTCATATGACAATGGAGCCTCTGTGACTGAATGGATAGCAGTGACCCTTACATGGGCTGTGACTGAATTCCACGCATTCCAATATGAAGAATGTGAAGTGGAATTAAATAAAGTACGAGACACATAAAGATTTTATTGGTCTTCTTCTGTGCAGTTCTGTGCAGAGGCTAAATGTGAATGAGAGCAAAGAGAAAGTGAGTAATTAAAGGAGAAGTGAGAAAATGCTTTTTTTATTGCAAGGGCAAAGTTAGGGAAAGAGCAATAAAAAGCTGAGGAATAGCGTTTTTGAGGAGGATAATTTGAAGCAATACGGTTCTGCTTCTGTAATGACATGTTTCTCTACCCAAAAAATCCAACTTCCTGGCTCTGCCTGTCCTCTAATGTTTTCTGTCTCTAGAGCTGGTCTTGTCAGAGAAAAGAGAATTATAGATTCCTGACAAGAAAGAAAATGTCGTGTACGCTATTTTAGAAGTGTGTATGCATAATTTAGCTACCTTGGTTGATAGCTGTGAAGCAAGAAGACTGACAACACTTTTTTGTATACTGTTTGACATCAGAATGAACAAGCTTTCAGTACATCATGTTCAAATGAAAGTTCAAACGTTTGCTTTGAAGTTACGTTCCAACCACAAGCTTTTAATGGCATATTGTTCGGTTTATTTAGTATAGAAGTTTCTCATGCGGCACCAAGCACACATTCATCAAGAGTTGTATAAACTAAATGTCGCAAGGTTGACAAGTGGTTGCTGGTGGTTGTTGCCAGGTGAAATCGGTTGCAGAGTAATAGATTTGTATTTTCTAATTCGTTTTTATTTTAATTTCATTTTGACTTTTTATTTTTAATTCAGTTTAGTTTTATTGAGTCTCTTTTTTGTTTTAGTTTAGTTTTATTACTAACACTTTATTAAAGTGTTAGTTTCAGAGGCAAGATTTAGTAAAATTTAGTACATTTTAGTAAAATCAGCACTGGTGTATATAATACCAATAAAAAAACAACAACATAATTTTATGAAAGCAGTTGAGTCTCAGTCTTGTGAACATCTTGTGGTTCACAAATCAGTGTGAACCACATCTAAGCTACAAAACTGTAGCTTAGATGGAAGATGGCAACTTGTCTGCAAATGCTTGCCAACTAATAACAAAGCAGTATTAAAACTTGAAATATTGCAACTCAAAGTGGAAACAGAGAACTTTTACCTTCAAGTTTAAGGTTGTTTGCCAACGCTGCAGCTAAAAAACTTTCAGAAAAATTGTACTTTCAAGGCCACCAATCACTGAATGCACATTTTTCAATCACTGGTGGTTGCCAGGAAGTCACTTGCTGGTCTCTAGACCCGTGTTATTGGGGCCTTATTCACCCAACCCTACATTCTCACACATACATTCTCTCACAGACAATTTAGTTGTGTGGTTTGTTGTCATGTGATTGCAAAACCTCAATAGTGTTTGCTTGAAGCGCTCTAAAACTGGCTCTGAAAACACTTATACATATATATTATCCTTTCCAATTGTTTTAGCCTTTTGTCCACACATACAGAGTTTTAGGTCAAAGAAAGAACTCCAGAGTTGATGTGTAGATGAGGTAGACTTGAGTCTGTGAGATCTGAAGAGAGTACAGCACAGAGAAGGAGGTTCGGATTGGTTTGCTTTGTGTTCATTTGTGTTTTTACGTGAATGGAGATTTTTTTAAGCCTTTATAATGACATGATTATTTATTTATTTATTTGAGGACTTTTATTCTTCCATTCCCTTCCTGCAGGAACAGCGTGGTATTTGACATTTAAAGGGGACTTTTCCATCTGGATTATATAAGAAATTGCTAAAAGGAGATGGAAAGTGAAAACCTGTGGCGAGCTTAACATGTATTATGTGTCTGTGCGTCATGCTTAGAACATGCATTTTTCCACAAAGGATTGATCCCATTTGCTTGAGTAAAATCTCAGTGTAGTTGATGGAGATGTTTGTACTTGTGAGTTAGCGGGTTGCTAGAATCTGACCAGCAGTCTATGGCTCGATTGGAACAGATTTTGCTATGTAAGCGTTCGCTTAAACGTCAACAGCAGAGTATGGTCTTTTCATACTCTAATCCTTACATTGTCTCTTTGATATGTGTTGCACACAGCTGTGCACGACTATGTTCATTTACTGTCAACCTGCATGTTGGTATAGGAAGGACAGAATAGTAAAAGAGTGAGGTGGTCAGGAGGGAAGCCTCCAGTATAATGACAGTATGCTAATAAGTTGATCAGCAGGCGCCTGATCCTGCTCAAATGGAACACAACATGTTCCATAAAGGCTGTCATCTAAGCAGCTGTGCAGAATGTAACATTGTGATCAGGCTATAATACCACTTTCTTACTCAAAGTACTGCAGAACCAGAGTTATTTTAGTTTTGTGCTTTCCAGTTATTAGAATTTTCTTTCCTTTTTTCAGTTTAGTTTCGTTTCAGTTAGTTTCCAGAGTGAGTTTGCTCTCTTCAGTTTTGTTTTTATTCTTTGAAAGTTTACTTTCAGATTTATTAGATTTATTAGTTTCGAAGTGAATCTGTCATGTAATTATAAATTTTCAGGGGCTTTTTTAATATTCACAGTAGGTATTTAAAAAAAAAAAAGCACTTTTTGGAGACACAGTCGAGTACACTGTCGCAAGTATTAATAAACAGATGCACAAATCCTCAAAAACTAAAACACTGGTCAAAGATAAAGAGTATCACAATGGACTTTCTCTGTTAAGTCGGGCTTTCTGCTGTAGGGTCTGTGTGCCTTCACATAAAAATGGGCATTTCACAGGTCATATGACTCTTTTTCCACACAAAATGATCCCCCTGAGTGCCGCCTACTACAGTCAGAGACATTATCAAATGAAGATGATAACATGGTGATAAAACCCTGTAAAGGACATAAACAGTAAAACGAAACACTGTTGCAAATAATGCAAGTTAATCTGGCGATTAGTCACACAGAGCAGTAAAATCAACCTTTTAGTTTGAGTTAATTGCTTTACCGCTGAGTGCCCTCTACATGATGCAGTTTAGCAAGTTTAAGAAGTTAAGTTGATTCTTGTATTGTTTTTTCTCTTTTGAACCTAGAACCTATTTTGCACAGTAGTCATCTGCTCAGTTTTTTAAATAGTTTATTAGCAGACAGAGCCGCTGCTGTGTACTGGGATTGCAGCCCTGGTTTGTGGCGGGTGGTATCCTAACATAGCTGAGCTATGCAGCCAATTGTTTTTTTATACCTAATAAAAATTTAATTAAATACTTTGACCAACTAGTATTTCTGGAGCAAAGCAACTTTGAAATATCCAGTCCCATTCAGCCAAGCCAACTTTATTTATAAAGCACTTTAAAAACAGCTAGCACTGACCAAACTGCTGAATCTTAAACAAGAAAAAGTATAAATACTAAAAATAAAAATACAATAACAATAAACAATATAATAAAATTAACAATTCTATAATGGGTTTAAAGCCAAACCAAAGAGGTGGGTGTTCAGACTAAAAATATCGACATTGAGGAGACCTTTCTAATTTCTAATGGTCACAATTGTTCCACAATTTGTGATCTGCAAAAACAAATAAAAGAATTTTAAAATGAACTCTAAAATGAACAGGCAGCTGTGAGCAGTGAGGATAAAATGGGAGTTCCAGTTGAGTTGTAATAAAAGCATGGATTTCACTGCTGATCTCACTTTAAAACCCAATTCAGTTTTATTTATATAGCACCAAACCACAACAACACTCACCCCACGGCACTTTATATCATATAGTAAAGATCCAACAATATTAGAGAGAAAACCCCAACAATCAGAGGCCTACTTTGAACAAGACCTTGATGACAGTGGGAAGGAAAAACTCCCTTTCAACAGGAAGAAACCTCAGACAGAGACATAAATCTGTGAGAGGATTTTGTAAAGCCATGGCAGGCAGTTCTCCACGGCTGAATTAAGCCATAGTGTTGTGTTGTGTTGTGTTCTTTGTTTTTTCAAATGCCTCTCTCCTCATTCATTTAATAAAGGCTTCAAAATAACTGCTCAAAGGTGTTACCACGAAAGCTGCCGAGCAGCGAGACTTGCCTCTGGAAGGACTTTCAAAGCAGCTGCTTGTTACTTTATATAATGGATATGACTGTGCATGTGCCCTTTGTGGCATTTTAATATTACATTTGAAGACAACACTGTCAAAGGTCCCTCTGTGCTTTTCTCAAGTGGCTGTTTCATAAGCGAAGGCTCCCTCTCATCTCTCTCCCTTCGTCACTGCTGATTTGCGCTCTTCCTCTAATCAAAGCTTAAGAGGAGTTCATCTCCTCTCCTCTCCTCCCCCTCCATCTCGCATATCTGTTTGTCTCTGGCCAACGGTGTCACACAGGCTCGCCTGTTCTCTTTCTGTCTCTAGGCTTGTATAATGAGCTCTGCTTGGGACAGGACATTCTCCAGTTTGGCCTTTTACTCTCTGGCCAAGAGGGAGTGGGAGGCTTGAATAAGAGGAGGAAGAAAAGAACGCTTAGATAGATGTAAGTAGTCTGTCACTATAGCAGCATACAGGGGTAGGTTGAATGTGTTCAAAGAGAAAATTTGGATCGGCTAACTTAATTACTCTCTGCATGGAACAATAAAAAGTATGAGTAGGTTGAGATGGTTTCACGGTTCCCCGTCTCTCTGCTGCTTCATGATTACAGTCCTGGACATGAATCCTGCATATCATGGTAAACAATAGTTTATTTACTTATATGTTTAACCAAAGGCTGATACTGTGTTTAAAAGTCTGTCATAAAAGTATGCAGCATTTGAGTTTTTCCTACACCGTGGCACAAATAGACTGTTGTCAGTGTCACCGAGTTGTACATTACCATGTTTTCCAGTAGGGGTCAGTGTTGATACAATTATGATCTACTGTTTAACTGAATCGTAATTAAGTATTGTATACATACTGACTCCATTATAAATAAAAACATGTACTTTTAATAATATTTGGATAACATAACTAACTATTTTTATAGGAAAACAGAATTATGAAAATATTTTGGCAACATTGAAAAAATGTTAATGTCCATTTTAAGAGAAAACGTAGTGAGTCAGTAATGCCACAGGCCTGTATATAACTGTACATTGTTAGCCTTTATTCGGAAGAGAGATATAGAGGAAGACAAATGATACGCAATGTGCTCCTTGCTATCTGATCAGTGCTTGTTGGCAGTAGCTGGGTTCAGGCTGAACACAAAATGAGACCGTGGCTTGTGAGAATGTGGACGTTGCTGATAGCTTTAAAAAGAAGCTGAAGACCTGCCTGCTATTATTTAGTTTTGTCCATTTATACTGTTTTCATTGCTGTATCTTACTTGATATTGTAGAGCAGCTTGTGACTTTTGTTCTTGTTGCTCTTGATAAGTGCTGTATAAATAAACGTACTCCCTTACTTGTAGGACGAGTTTGTTGCTGTTTACACCAAACCCATCGTGACTTTATTACATATAATAAAGTCAAGCTGTCTTTTAGAGGGGAAGCTATGATCTGCCCAAGGAGACTCCAGCAGCAGTAGCAGTAGCCATCAGTTTCGGCCTATCCACTGCTTGTAATCCATACTAATGCATTTCTCAATTTCCAGATGAACGAGACACTCAGTCCTTGAATCTTTACGCTTTCTTAGAGCTGTCTAATCCCTGTGACTCTGTCTGAGATGTTTCGCTTTTAATGGCTGGCTGTATTTGAGCAGTAATGGCCACTGTGCTCCCCTTTTCTGTGTTCGACCCTGTATCCGTGTGGAGACAATAGAGTGAGCTGTGTTGAGAATCAATACGTCTCCCTTTGTCTTTTTTTTTTGTGCGGAAAGTGGAATTAGTTCCATCTTCAGAGCAGCAGTATTTTAGAGAACAACAGGCTCACTTAGTGCCTCTCTGGGTTTTAGGTCTCACTTTCAGAACTCTGAAATGTCATTGCTCTTACCATCTTAACACTGATGGTTTAGGTTGAGTACACCTTGCTAATTACACCCTCTCAAGTAAAATACTCTTGTGAAGTCAGAGTTAGACAAAAGCAGAAACTTGTAAAGAAACAGAGTGAAACATTAGTCTTTAGTGCTAGTTGGACAAACTTCTACTGTTCTTCTATCTTGGATACAATGTGGTCAGTTCAACAGGTCACACTGACTTCACATTCCCCATGTGGTGTTTTCACTTCTGTTTCTCTCAGGTACCATTCAGGCATCTTCTACTTCATTTTCTAAAGGATTTTGCTGTTGTGTTTGAGTAAATCGAATAATTTACCCTTATTTACTGTAATACACCCTCTTACATCAAATCTTGTTGAGCCCATTATTCGTTAGTCGAACACAAGAACACTAATAGCCTTTTTCCAGGAGTACCTACTTGGGTCAGCTTGGCACAGCTTTTAGGGTTTTCCATTAGGTGGTAGTACTTGGTACCAGGTACTTTTTTAGTGCCTACTCGGCTGGGGTTCCAAGTGATCTGAGGCGATTCGAAAATGTGACGTCAGCAGACTGCATGTCACTGATTGGCTAGTCAGTAGTATCACTTGTTGAGTCATGAGAGCTTCTCCTTCACAAAAATCCAGGCCGCTAATTTTGAAACCTGAAAATTCAGGAAATAGCTACACAAAAAACAACATGGTGGTCCCTGAGTCTGACAAAAAGCCTTAGACTGACCAGCACGTATACCAGCGCCTCGATACCCGTTGCTGTGGCGTTCGTGTCTCATAGAAATGATGTCGCAAGACTTTCAGTCGCATGCTGTAACAACCATAAGCACATTACATTTTACGAGTTTGTAAAGGAAAATGACTGAAAACAAGTCAAGTCAAGTGGAGCAGGCACTAAAAGGCTAAAAGGTTTTGCAGGACTCCACCTGCAGACATCATTTTGACTCTTGCTTAATTCGTTCTCACTGCCCTAAATGGCTTGTACAGTCAGTACAGTCAGTGCAATACATTTATCATGATAGATTGAGTCATTACTCTGTCTGTACACTGCAGGACTTTTTTTTATTTAAAAAGCCTTTTCCACTCTGCTGCTCTTGAGAATAATCAATTCACATGGCTGACTGACTGGAAAATAGTCACTTAAATAACTCCTAGTGATTCTTGGGTTTGAGGAAAGGCTGTCAAAAAGATTGTAAAGAAACTTGCACATCTGTATTATCTCTATAGTGCATATTTGAATGTTCAAGTAAGGTAAATAGAGCAGGCAGTTTTTAGATTTCATGTTACTGTGAGCTAGAATGACCAAAACCAACTAACACCTAGCCCCAAGTAATCGAAAACTTCCAATAAACTGCACTGCAGATTTTAGTTTTCGTAGGGTAATTGGAAGAAAATTCATCACAACTTGAAAATATGTTGATTATTGTTTGTTTTTTTTATAAGACCTCAGATGTCCTCTAGACCTATGAAGACCAGTCTTATCAAAAACTAAGTACACCTTTTCAGCTTTTAAAAGATTTAAACGGGTAAGCAACAGCCAGGTGCTACTGATCAAATTTACTTCACCACCTCTATAAGAGCACTGATCTGGTGCAGGAATGCGTCCATACAACGCCACAAGGAGTGACCCAAGAGCTACAGTTAAATTTCATGACAGTAAAATTAGAAAAAGACTGAACCAGTGTGGATTGTTTGGAAAGCCTCCCCTGTCTAAAAATAGCATGGCAAAGTTACATCTGAATGTACCACAAGACGTCAGGAACGATATTATTTGGACAGATAAAACCAAGGTGGAGATGTTTGGACAAAATGTACGGCACCACATTTCACCTCATAACAGTGGTTAAGCACGGTGGAGGAGAAGTGATGAGTTGGGCACCTCATGGTCATTGACCTGACCTCTGTATTGCCTCTGTATATAATTCGAGAGTCAAATATGAGGCCATCTATCTGGCAGCTAACAGCTGGCTAAAATTGGGTCATGCTAAAGCACATGCAATCTCAAGCATATCAGAATGACTTGAAAAGGAAAGAACCAAGGTGTTGCAGTGCATCAGTCAAAGTCCAGCTCTCAGTCTGATAGAATACCTGAACGTCATGTCAGGAACTTAAGAGGAGCTATGTGATCATTAACAAAAAAAAGTAAACCTTGCACATATCCTGAACTCTCCTTTGATTGTTTTTTTTAAGCTGTTATTCTCAGATTTATTAGCATTTTGTTCTGGAGGTCTTATTTTGAAAAGCAATTTGAATTCTTGCAATGTTTGCCATATTCATTAGTACCTGCGAAAGCTTATTTGGTCCTTTTATAATGCAAATGTTTTTAGCCAGCATACACATTAAAATGAAAGCCTGTGGTTTACTTTACTTTTTTCTTGGCCTTTCTTCCTTTTGGCCCTTTGACTGCCCACTGGTGTGTTTGTCATCGAGGCAGAGGGGAGCCACCAGCTGTACACGAACTCTTCCTGACCCTGGACTGGCTGTCTATAAACTCCTGGCTGGTCAAACAAGAACTCATTGTAGGTAGCTATTCCCACAGCGACTATCATGCTGGCAAGATCAATCTGCTTTCAAATAAAAAAGAAAGCGGTCCGGCCTTACACGCGCCGCTTTTGTGTGTATGAATAACACTCAACTGCCATATGAGTTCAGTAACCTTACAGACTAGGTTTTTAAGACTTTGCGTGTTGTGTGTTTATTGCTGCTTTCACCTTTAAAAGTACAGAAAATATGTACACTCTTCAGGGGTTTTTGTTTTTCATGAGCTCAGTGGCAGCAATGCAAAACCTGGAGGCAATGCATTTCTCCTGCTTTGCAGCAGGAGGCTCTGGCTTGATACTGAGTGATGTATGCTTGCTAAATACGCTCTGTGGGACCTCGGGAATGCCTACTCTATGTTATAAGACATACAGGCACAAACACACACTGCTATATTGTGTCGATGGGAGTTTATGGACTGGGGTAATGACAAAAACTCTTCACAGCATGCAGCGTTATGGTCCCCACTGCTCTCACTAGCAACAAGCAGCATCACAGTGAACAATTGAGCAGCCACTGAAGGAAGGAAATGTATTGCAGAGCGCGAGTATGAGAGAAAAAGAGAGGAAGACTTTGATTAGGTACAATCAACACAGAAATCTGTTCATCTTGGAAACCATGGCAGACTTTGATTACAAGAATGTATAAAATTGACCTTTTTTGAGCTGTTTATGATTGTGTGTTTCTGATTAGATATCTTGATTTTTATAAGTGTCTTTTTTGGTAATAAGTTTAACTTAACTTGTGACTTTTTAGTCAGTTTCCAGCTGGATCTAATAGCTGTTTTACATGAGTGGAGCTGAATTTTATTATTTATTTATTTATTTTTGGGGGGGGGTTCTGCCTTCAATTTGTAATTACATGGCTACAGTGAAAAAGTTTGGGAATTCGGCCACTATTCCTCTTGAAAGTCAGCTGATCAAATAGATATCGACAGTTAAAATGACAGCGCAAGTGTATAAACAAGCAAATAAACAATGAAATCTGTTTATGTTTTGTGCGTCTGAAAAAAAATATTAGCCAATATATTAGAATATTGGATTTTAAAATTCACACATATCAGTATCTGTATTGTTCTTAAAAATCCTATATCAGCTGAGCTTTATCCACGTTCCCGCTACTTCAGCTTGCTCTGATGACTTGAAAATCAATGCAGTTTAACCATAGATTTGTCAAAGTAACCCAGCTGTCATTCACAGGATCATAACTGGGGACAAAAGTCTGATTCCCAGCTTAGAGACAGACTCCAAGCAGCAGTCTTTAGTGGAAGAAATCATGGCATATAAACCCGAGTATGGGCTTGCAGGCAGGACGTTTACCACAGACTATCTACACCGTGGCCATGTCCCAGGGAGGTTTTTTTTGCCCACACCAGTGCAGTCTTTGCTCATCACCCAACCTGTTTGCTCCCATTGACTCACCCAAATAAAATTCAGGTTGCTGGGTGGCTGTTTTGACAAAGAGGATGAGATGGAAGTCCAACTGGGCAAAACATGACTGGAATAGGAGTGCTGGAAACTGTGCTGTGCTTCACAACGTGACAGCCTTAAAGGGGCTAGAGGAGAAATCAGTGGACTTTGTTGGGACTCACTGTAGTCTCTTTTAAACATATTTTAACAAGCACGCAGTTAGATCTGCTTAGAAACCGTACCCAACATCAGAAAATGAGTATTAGAAATTTCCTGTGAAGTGACAGGTGAAACCTGTTTTATTTAAACACATTACATCATCTACGTTTTTGGAGTCACGCCAAGATCTCAAGAGCTCTGTAAGGTATTCAACAAAAATACTTATTTTCAAGGGGTGTCTCAGCAACTAACAGTTATTTGAAGTAAATCAGCTTTCAGGACTGGCTTCTCCAGAAAATCCAGCTCTGGAGCAAGTTTTTTTTTTTGTATGAATTAGCATTATGTGAAGTCAGGAAGAAGCTAAAAGCACTTCCATAACTAAGCCCTAATGTGCACACATGTCTGCATTTGTTCCATTGTATTTAGATGTGGACTATGGGCCGTCTTCTTCATAGCATGCAGTGATTGGCTGGTTTATCACTCTTTATAGCTTATTTACATTTGCTTCTGATAGGCTGTCACTCCCAGGCATGCTTTTTTTGCCTGAGGAGGCAAATTAGTGGCTGAAGTGTAAAACCTGGAACATGACTGAAAAAACTGGATCCGGAGCCACTGAATGTCAAAGGTTGTGACGTTTTATTAGCAAGTGTTGCTTCCTGCTCCAGAGTTTGTCTTGTGTGTGTGTCTACAGCAGCTTTAGTTTGATTGTGGGAGGGAACTGAAACCTGCTGTGATCTGATAGCTGGCTTGTTAACTCCATTCCACTGAAGGCTTTGCCTGTTTTCTAGGCATCCCAAACTTTTTCCCCCTGTTGTTCTCAGCCACATAGCATGTTGTCTTCTCTACACTCACAGGATTTGAGTTTCAGGGGGTGAGGACAGTTGTTTTGACTGTGTAAAGCTGTGTGACAAATTCTCCTTCGCTCCTGTTTGAATGTGAAGAACTGGCTTTGTGACTGTCTCTAAAATTCCTTTAGTGCACTCTTGCACTGGGAGCAGGAACAGCTTTCCTGTCATTCAGGATACACGCTCACACTATTCCGGACATCATGCCTTTGGGATCTCTGTGTGGGAAACTTTGAGGAGGGGGAGTGCTCAGAGGTTCAGAGCAGTAACCTGAGCTTGTGGGACAAGACACAAGTATTGGAGCTGAAGTAAATGTTCGATGGATTAATGTTCTCTTTCTTCAGAGGGAAATGGTTTCACAGTGGTGGGGATTTTGTTCTGACACTACCAATGAGGACTTGAGTAGATGTGAATCTCTCCAAGAGGACTCCTGAGTGAAATTTTGCCATAAATTTGAGTTGTGATCCATGAAAACCTCTCCTCACATTTTTCTGCGCCGGTAGCACCTCAGGAGGACTTGGATTTTAGTGCTGTTCATATTTTTTGTGTCGGATTCGGAGTGGGAAATCACACCATGGCTGGAGTTACAAGGAAGGGATCTGGGAGACCCTCATACTACTACAGATTCCTGGGCAAATCCCGACTGCAGCGTCAGCGGAGCCGGTCACGCAGCCGCAGCAGGCCGTCTGCCAGCAGGGGTAATAAATACTACAACTGCTAAAAAAGAAAAAAAGCTCACCATGCAGCAGTTTCAACCTCATGTACACAATGTTAGTTTAGATAAAAACTCGCTGGCAGGGCATTAATACTCATATAATCCGTGGCATTTCCTCTTTTCTAATTTTTGACATCTCTTCTGCATCGCTCATAGGAGAACTTCTCTTCTGGTAGCATTATTTTTAGTCCTGGCAACAACAAGCTGTGTGCTGCCGCTCATGTTTGTGTGTTCCTAAGAAGAAGTTTGAGTTTGTCAGTTGACAGTTTGGCGGAACTATTCGCAAAGTGATGCTGCTCTCACATTTCACCATCAAAGCTGGGAAGCTTGCAGTTCATCGCGAACCTGATGAATTCCACCCTGTTTGGGCACTCTGCCCACATGTGTGTTTTTTCTTATTAGCAACCAAGAAAAAGCTTGAAGTCTGTTAGTTTTTCTGCACTGCATACCTACTTTGTCTTTATTTATTTTTTGCCACTCTGTGCCCTCCAGCAGTGTGTTTGTTCACTTTGCTGCTTCTCTGGATCACTGTACATAGTGCTTGCAGTGTTCGAACTGCAAGGTTCTAGTGAGAAGTCTGCCCCCAAGGCTTTGCTAACATTACTTGAATGAATAGGAAAGAATTATCTCTGAAATCTTCAACCTATTGATTTTTTTCCTTCTAAGTGAGCTGAAGTAAGGTGCCAACCAGGATATGAAGAAGAAAACTATGATTACTAAGTGATTTACTCTGCAGTGGATGTGATGCAGAAGTTTCTAAAGTGAGGATAGTTCAGGAAAACATGTGGCTCTCGCTCACTGAGACTTAATGCTGTTTGTGCTCCATCTCTTCTATAGTAAGAGACGGACAAAGCTGGACCTGAGCGTGAGAGCGAGACAAATGCAGTGTGTAGGTGCCTGCTTTGTATGTCTTCGCTCCAGCTGATGAAAGAGATGCTTTGAAGTCTCCACTCTGTGTCATTCACTCCTCCAAAGAGATCGCGCACACGCATGCATGCACACGTGCATTGAGTTTAAGTACAAAGGCACACGAAAACACGCTTTGCCTTGATCTCTGTGGCTAAGTGCAAGCTCCTTGCACAAAAAACTTTTACACACAGGCTGCAGATTGTTACGGTGACACACAGACGGGTAAAGTCAGCAGTACTGAAGTTACATTCCCACTTCTGTTTCATTTGGGAAAAAAAGAGCTTTCATTAGCTTGTAGGGTTAAATAAGATGCATATGCAGTAAGAAGAACAACATATGCTCACCGGCCACTTCGTTGGCTGCACCTGTTCAGTTGCTTGCAAGTGCAAATAGCTGATAAACCAATCGTAGGGAAACAACAAGTGCATTTACGTGTGCAGACGTGATCAAGGGGGATTGCTGAAGTTTAAACCAAGCAGTTTTCGGCATTTTCAAATTATGTTACAGTTTGCACGGGGTCACCACAGTTGGACAATAGAGGTTAGGCGCAATTTTCTTTTTCCGTCCCACTGTCGCCAAGTGCTTAGTCGTCTGATTGTTGGGGTTTTCTCTGAATTATTGCAGGGTGACTGTTGTTGTGATTTGGTGCTGTAGGAATTGAATTGAATCTTCTGATGGCTGCTTCCAGCAGGAAAACACACCATGTCACAAAGCTTAAATCATCTCAAACTGGTTTCTTGAGATTTACAGTGAGTTCACTGCACTCAAATGGCCTCCATAGTCACCAGACCTCAATCCAGCAGTGAACCTTTAGGATGCGGTCCAACAGGATGTGCATCACGAATGTGCAGCTGACAAATTTGCATCAACTGTGTGATGCTATCATGTGAATGTTTCCAGCTCTTTGTTGGATTTATGCCACAAAGAATTCAGGATGTTCTGAAGGCAAAAAGTAGTTCAAAGCCAGTACTAGGAAGTGTACCTAATGAAGTGGTCACTGCATGTACGTATGTAGCTTGTGAGATGAAGTAAAAATAAAATAGCTAATTAAATTTGATGACATGTAAAATCAGCTACATGTTTACATGCAGTGTAACCAGGTGCACATATTTCAGTATTTTTGCTGCACCGTGTTAGCAGACTGCTTCAGAAGCTACTTGTTGTCCACCTTGTGTTAAACCAAAAAGGAAATACTTTCATTCCTCAAATGAAAGGTGGTGTATTATATTCTATTGAGCTAGAATATAATACACAGCGTACTTCTGCAATGAATTCAGCCCATTGTTTAGTTCACTTCGACTCTTTGGAAGCAGAGTATGAAGCTGCTTTCACACACTGCAGAGCACTGTAGCCCTGAACTTTTCTATACGTCACCTGACTCATATTAACCGGCCTTTAAACCGCCACCCTTCTAGTACCAAGTCTTTGTGATGTCAGGTTGTGCAGGTATGCAAATAGTGCAACTAGACATCTGAGCCTTCACTGCTTGTGAGTGAGGATCTTGTGTATTTGCAGTGGTGCAAACAGAATTAAAGCCAAGCTATATCTCACCTAATTCTCCAGAGAGGCTCGAGCCTTTACTAATAGAATAACATCATTTTTCCTTTTTAGCACAAATGTAACACTTTTATTTTCATGCAGCCAAAAACGGGAGCCTGAATCAGTGCTATTGTTGCTCCAGATGGTTCAAAAGTTTAAATGAGCAAGTTTTGGCTTTGGCAGTCTTGCAGCTATTTCACAGCATTAGTGTGGTTAAAAACAAAGTAACTCTTTGTTATGCACATGTATGTTACGGCAGAGAAATCAAATCTATCTTGGTGAAATCAGATTCAATTTTTTTTATTCCTTACAGTTATGGAAGGTTTACTGCAGAAAGTGGACGGTTGCCTTCTTACTTGGGTGGCTGCACTTATTTTTGGTTCTTTTTGCACTGTCTTTGCAACTAGTAAGTACTTTAGCTTTGTCAGTCACGTCTAGATTAGCCGTACATTCTCTCGTCTCATCCAGAATGACTGCATTACCATAGAACAAATAGTACTACAACCACATAGTAGATTTTCTTTAATTTGCTGTAATGAGATCTGTGGGGAGAGAAGAAATAAATAAGAGGTCTCTCTGGTAAACACTTTAGTGTGCCTGAAGCAAGATGAGACGCTATTGTTGAGATGTGTCTCACATGTGAAGCGCAGCAGCAAAGCATGGAACAATAAAGTTTTGCTCACGCCATATCTTGAGGAAGGTGCTGTAGCCTCTCCTGTCTATTGCACAGTCAGTGGCACCGATCAGATGGCAGCCGCATGAGCTCATGTGTTATTGTTTTCTGAGCGTGTGCTTGTCTGTGCATTGTTATCTGTGAATGGAAAATTTCAGGAAGGTTCACCCTCAGAATCACTCTGGATCTGTTTCCTCTGCTCTGCCAGGGCTGGCGACATTTACATACAAAATTATCGCTCGTCTGTAAAAGGGAGAGCGGCGCAGCCTGTTCTGACTTGCGTGTTTTGGAGGCCCCCCCCCTGCAATCATGTAACTTGCATCTGAATTGTCCCCTGATTGGAGTACTGACTGTTTTTCACAACAGAATCCTTCATTTATCGCCTCTGTGTCAGACAAAGAGTCTTTGCATTACACAACAGCTTTAAAAAAAGTTAAAGGTAACTCTACTGAACTTTTTCAGCCTCCTCAGAGAGATGTTTTTGTTCGGTGGAACAAAATTGGGCCTTTGAAAGCGATATCCTCCCATATTGACACATTTCTCACAGCAAAGTTGAGCTGTCATTAGTAGATCTTTCAGGTACAAATCTGACAACAGATATCAGACTTACCTAAAGAGTGTTTTTGGAAAGTTTGGATCTTTCTCTCCCCCCAAATCTGCCCGTTACTCTGAGATAGAAATGACTTGACTTTTTTTTTTTTTTTCCATTGATCTCAGTCTGCTCTTGCATATTTTTTTTCTCCCTGACTTTTAAAGTTGGCAAAACACCACCTGAACACCACAGGAAGTGATTCTTTTCTCCCAGTCCTTCTAGATTACCTTGATTTTCCTTTCATCTGAGAAATCTTAGTGTTTTAAATTAGTTTGAGTAGTTTTAACTTCCCTAACCTTCATCCTGCTCCACAGAGTGTAAAAGAGATTTGTATTTTTGCCTTGTATGTCAGCCAAATTGGTTTGTGGATTGGAGTGCAGTTATCATCTTGGTTTTTTTGGGTTTATTTTGTGATGGATGTGACAAGTAAGAGGTGGATCTGAATGAGAAAACGATGACACTGTATGCTCAAAGGTCAGCTACAGTGTAACCAAGGTAACAGTATTGTAAATCTGCTCTATCAAATGAAACAAAATCATGTTATATTACATAGACATTTAACTCAGGAGCTTATATACTCAGGAAAATGCTTGAAGGTACAGTCAGTAATTTTTTGAGGGCATTTAATGGAAAAAGGATATTGTACTCATAAATAGACACAGTTACACACATCTATTAATAGACGCACGTCCTGTGCGTCTATTAATAGATGTGCGTGCATTAATAGATTTGGAGTGAGTTTGCGGTTTGTGGGAGCCGGCATGTTAACCCACCATATTTGAATACTGAATTCTCGCCCGGCATTGACAGCTGAGGTAAACTGTGGACTGACAGCCTTCTGTAGATGGGGGGGAAAAATTGTGGGGCAGATCTGGATCCACTGTAAACACTAGCAGAAAGATGCCGGCCACAGCCGTTATGAGCTACGGTCTAAATGTAATGTTTTTGCCACCATATCTATATTTATGGACTCAATTTATCAGAGATAAGAAAATAGAACTCTACAGAAAGAAATCCGTAATCTACTGATATCTAGTGGTGAACATTTTCTACACTGCAACACTAATAAGGCCATAAATCAAATAGGGAGTGTTGTCATTTTCTGACAGACCTTTTTATAATCTTTCATATGTTTTGCAACCATGAGGAGTCGCCCCCTGTTGGCCATTAGTAAGGATTATTCACTATTCAGACCTGGATACTAAGGCAGTATTTTATATATGGTCTATTTCCTTCCCCAGACCCTACTGGAAATAGCAAATTTATTCTGTTTCAGCTTCTTGTAAAACATTAGATGAGGTGATCTAAAAGCCAGTCTTTAAATTGGGAAGTAAAGTTGAAGGTTAAGGGTGTCTCCACTGCCTTTCAGGCAGCATTACAATAATGGCAAGACTTTGTGGAGATACAAACATGAGCTAATAAGTGAGTGTTAGCCATTCCCTCCTGCATTTAATCTTATGCTTCACTGCACTAATCAGATAATGGCTTTATAATAAAATTAAACAGTTTAATATGACCTGTGACCACTCAGTGGACTGTATGGATGCACAACAGCAAGTTTTGCAGTTCCTTAAAGTAAGGCAGAACTGCAGGAGAGAACAAAGGAGAGGAAAATTAAAAAAGAAATGCTACTGAAAAAGTTTAGTAGGACTTGTGAAGGGGAAAATTGACTTAGCTAGATGGTCGACGCAGAGGGTTTTATTATGTATAATCTGAATGTAAGAAGAGAGAGTACTGTAAACTCCAGTAAAACATGCGCATAGCATGAGCTAAAAGACTGCAGGTACACAGACAGGTTAGTGACTGGTCCATTGAGAGTCCTAACCATATTCAGCAGTGGTGCAGCGGATCACGGTTGATCCGTAATCCGAACCGATCCCACGCCACGGTTCGGCACGCACGTGATCCGAAGATTCGAAAAAGAAGGGAAAAAAGTATGTGTATGGTGCGCGTGGTCAGTCTGTCAAGCGAAGGTCTGTCCAAGTGGAGGAGCAGAGGAGTTTTCGGTATTTAAGCAGCCCTTTGCTGCCCAGTCCGACCGGGCTAAAGCTATTACAAAAGCTACTGGGGTGTTTAGCTGCAGACGGGAGGCCGTATTCCGTTGTGCAAAACAAGGGGTTTAAACTATGATGAATGTGCTTGAGCCATGCTATGATATCCCGTTGTGTCTACTTTAGTGGCAAGATCGTTCCAAGCATGTATGAGCAGGAAAAAATTGAAGTTGAGGCTGAACTGTCCTAGGCATCTTCTGTTGCCCTAACTACTACAAATGAGTGGACCTCCAGGGAAACGGAAAGCTACGTGACAGCTCATTATATCACAGTGGAGTGCGATATAATGAGCGGTATGTATTATTGTAGGGTCTACCTTACAATATAAAGCGCCTTGAGGCGACTGTTTTTGTGATTTGGCGCTTTATAAATAAAATTGAATTGAGTGGTAGATACAAAGCCCTGTACTGCCCTATATTGAACCATAATTTTTTTTTTAATAATTGCGTGGAATGAGTCTTGAGTTGAATGTTTTTAACAGGCAAAAAATACTTCAATAAGTGAATAAGTAAATGTTACATTTTTGTCTTTTTTTGCTGATCCGAAAATTGATCCGATCCATGACTTAAAACCGTGATCCGATCCGAACCATCCGATTTTTTTATCCGTTGCACCACTAATATTCAGTGCAGTCACACAAGTAACAACTGCATCAAATAGCACAACAGCACAGAAAGCGCTGCTGCCGACAGTCTGCAAGAAAGTGTTTGAATTGCTCAATAACAACTCAATAATGCATTACCACTGACAGCTATTGCTCGTAATCATATTCTCAATGGGTCATTACCGAGAAACACTTTTGATCCGTGCTACTGCGTCACGTTTAATTTTTGTCAGGTTGTTTATGCTGTGTGCGAGTGCTTGTGTTTGTTCGCGCTGATATCTACTGATGGGAAGTGAGGACCGAGTTCGGGCTTATAGATGGGGAAATGCGTTGACAACAATTCAGACAGCCGTGGTGACTCAGTTTCTCACTCCCATGTCACATTCCCACTGAAACTCAGGAAGTCAAATAAGTCCGCATTCTGGCTTTCTGTCCCTGAGTGTTCAGCTGCTTTAAATTTTAACATGTCAGAGAGAGAGGGGGGTAAAAAAGAGGGTATTAGAGCTAAGTGGTGCCAGGTTCAGCCTCAACTTCAATGCCAAAGGAATCACTTTGCTGTTTTCTCTAAAACAGATTAGCCCTTTGATCTGTCTCTGCAGCTTGCTCCCGAGCCTCCTCTCTGTGATTAAAGTCATGTTTTAGTAAAGACTTCACTAATCAACACAGGCAACATGATTCTTTCGGTATTTTTGACTTCATTCTCCGCAGATGCGTACAATCAGGTCGAGAGGCTGGAGAATATGTGGGATCAAGTTTGCGTGGAGAAAAAAGTATTTCCCACTGACTTTGCCAGTTCTGTATTAAAAGGATGAGTGATAATGTTATCGCTTTGCCTCAACGATCATATAATAGAAAGCAGAGACGTGAAACGGAGAGACAGCTAATATAGCAGTGTGGCAGTAAAGTGGAGCCATCAGAACCTCTCTGCATCAACGCAGTGTTTAACCCAGGATTACTCTCAGATCTTTACTGAAGTCTGTGTCCTTGTTTACCCCCCAACCCACCCACCAGCCCGGTGAGTCATGGAGATGGGCCAGACGATGCAGTGTTTCTGAGCACCCAAAAAAAGACTCCACTAACAGCCTGACAGGTGCAAGCAAATCCCCCCCCCGCCCCCCCGCCCCCCAAATCCATAGATATCAACTCAGATTACAAGGCAGGAGTAGTTTTTGCGAAATAGCTGCAGAAATATAGAAGATTATTGCCTGTCAACATGCAGCGGACTGTATGTGTCACTGAAAATGGTTATTTTCTTATGGTATGTGCAAGAACACAGAAACACAGTTGACAGTGGAAATTGTGAAAATGGGACGTTAATGATATCAGTTGGTGCATTTTAGCCATCGTCATCCTTAAATTAACAGAATTCAGTTTTATTTACAGTATATAGCGCCAAATTACACCAGCAGCTGCCTCAAGGTGCTTTACAATCATACAACATAGAAACTGTAAATTAAACAACCTCCTGTGAGAAGCGCTTGATGACAGTGGGAACAAAAAAGCAGAACCAGGTTCGGGGGGGGAGCCGTCTGCAGTGATCGGCTGGTAGAGGTGGAGGCATTAGCACATTTAAACAACAGAAGCTGACCCAAAGGGCTTTAGAGACAGGCGTGTTTATATTCCAGGTCTCAAAAAAACATTCAAAATACATGAAAAGCTGAAATGTGTGTTTTGTTGTATTAACTAATTATTGGGGAAAGTAAAAATCACTGATATTTAGTGGTCAAAAATGTGCAAATTAATGATGATTCTTCTCATAAATCATGACATACTGCTCTCTCCTACAGCCACCATTATAGGTTAAAAACACCAGTATCGGTTTTGGTATCGGCAACACTGGCCCTGTATTTAATGGGTATTTGATAGATAAAATCTGCAGTATCCCACAGCACTACCGAGTGGGGGTTTAGGGCACAGAGGTGAGACAAAAGGCTCAGTGTGGAAGATAGCTAAGTAATGATTAAATGCAGAGTGATGTTTAAACACAAAGTTAAAAAACAGACAAAAAGAATAATCAAAATACAAAGACACTGAAAGCACTGTAGCGCATATTGTGGTTTGTATTGTTGGGACTTGTCTGTAATAATGCGATCGACAAAACACAAAGATTGAGAACAAATATTGTGAAGCCAGGAGGCTGGAGTTTGAGTTCACCGTGTGCAGTTTGTATTCCTCAGAGGAAAACATTTTAAAGGCTTGCACAGAGGACTGCGTGAGCACCTTAGTTAATATGGCGCACCATCGCTTGACTCTGAAAGAGCTCCAGGGCATCTTGACTTTGACCCCTCAAGTCTCCAAGAATCTTAAGGGGGGAAACTTGTCTTCCACAAGTCTGATAACTCCCATAGAAGTTCAGTTCGCCTGAAGTCTGGTGACTGTTAAAGTTAGCGAATATAATTGATATAGTCTTCAAACCCTTCAAACCATTCGGTGATAGTGGAAGATGCAATTCCCGTCAGGATACAAGTGTTTTCTCACACTCAGAGCAACTCTGTATTGATTTGCAGTGACCCTTTCCTTCAAGCTGACCCAATCATGTCAGGAAAAGAGCTCCACAGATTCCCCTCACTACAGGGACTCAAAGGTTTGGGTTTTCCCTGTAATTTGTCGGGTCAGCATGGGACACTCGCTCCATATCTGTGTGAGTGCTAGTGCACTAGTGGATGTTATTGAAGTTAGTAGGATATCAGCCAGCACTTACAGGAATGCTGCAGCTGAGTCGCCCTCTGCACAAACACAAACTTCCTCCTTCTTTGCCCCACTTCTCCTCCTCCTCCATCCCTCTCCTGTGCTTTTCCATAACAAGCTGCACACAAAGGCAAGAATGCGCCAAGCTAAACACAAACCAAAGCTGCTCTCTTTCTTCATATCACTTGCATGTTGTTGGATGTGGATCTATTTTCCTTGTAGATAAGAAGTAGTCAGCTGTTCCGCCGCTGGATGCTTTGTGCATCAGTACTTGTAATTTATCCATCAGCTGGTTGCACAAAGCTGACAGAAAGCTGAGGCTCTACATTCCTCATTGAGGTGTTAGTATTAAATTCAAGGATGATTTCATGTTTCTTTGATGTGCGTTTGCGTGTTGACTTAGGGATGGACCTTGGTGCCCAATCACAGCTAAGTGACCATCGTTTGTGTCTGCACCAGTGACTTTTGCAGGCTGAAATAATTCTCTTTTATTCCCTGGTGTCGAGAGCCTCTCCAAGGAGACTGAGCAGCACCTCTTTATCGCCCCATCATCCCCGCACTGAGTAAATACAAATCCCATAGGTCAAAAGTCCAGCGATGTCCCCACAGCTCAGCGTCAACACATCATGGTTTCTGTGTACATGTGAGGAAACAGATGCAAACAGATCTCGCTCACCAAAACATGCTTTAGAATAGCCATTAAGTTTGATGGCTCAAAGCTGTGGTCGCGGTACAGCGTGTGCCTGGGTGGGCCTCTCCCGTGACTTCTGTTACATAGACTGAGCATGAAGTGAGATATTCCACTAAAAAGACCTGAGATCTGAGAAAAAATTAAAAGTTAGTTTAAAGTCTAAAAATTGAGTTTCTTTTAGTTGAGGGGAAAACAGAAAAACGATGTATTTGTGAAGCAACCGTGATGAGAGCCGGGGTGGACTGAGACAAGATAGTCATCCAGGTAGAGAGAACAGAGCAAACACAGTCTGACAGCCTGTGATTTTATTTATTTCTTTTTTTTCTGCAAGTTTTCATTGGTCTGAAGTGAAAGAGACAGAGTGTGTTTGTGTGCGTGTATGTGTGTGTGTGTGTGTGTTATCTCTCTTCTGCTTTTTTCCCCCTCCTGTCATAACACAAGAACTCTGCAATCTCTGCGGGGGCTATTTTCCAACCCTGAGGGTATAGACTTCTTGAAACACTGATAACAGGATCCTGTAGTTAAACCTTCAGTGCATTAGCACAGTGAGCACAGTTTTGCTGCTGTTGTTGTATTTAAACCTTGGTAAATGGCCTGCATTTGTATAGCGCTTGACTTAGTCCCTAAGGACCCCAAAGCGCTTTACACTACATTCAGTCATCCACTCATTCACACACTGGTGATGGCGAGCTACATTGTAGCCACAGCTGCCCTGGGGTGCACTGACAGAGGCGAGGCTGCCGGACACTGGCGCCACCGGGCCCTCTGACCACCACCAGTAAGTAACGGGTGAAGTTCTTGCTCAAGGACACAACGACTGAGACTGTCCGAGCCGGGGCTCGATTAGTGATTGGTTTCAAGTCGTTCCATAGATCTGTCAAACTTCAGGAAAACTTTCAGCTGGTTTTACTGTTGTCGCTTTTATAACACCATATTTGGTCACACAGTGAAGCTGTTTAAATAAAATCATGTTTTTGTTTTACCACTAGTATTTAAGGGGAAACTGTTCTAGATGCCAAGCAAGGTTGGCGCTAAAAAGGAGTCCATCTACATTATAATAACCTTTAAATACCTGTAAATAAAGGATATATTTAAAAGATGGTTCTAAATGCAGTTTTGGTCTCTATACATAGAGTTGTTGTGTGGAAGAGAAACTGAGTGCAGTGATTAAAAAAAAAAAAAAAAAAAACCCAAAAAAACAACATTTTAAACTACCTTAACTAATTCAATTGAGTAAGGGGTGTGGCTGCCTTGATGTGTCCGTTAGGTATCATCCACTACAAGTTATTAAACTGGACCTCTGTAACGTGTCTGTGCTGTTTGTCCCTTTTGGATCATCTTTAATAGGTTAGTATTATATCTTGCTGTGTAGTTTAAATCATCCCAGAAGTTTCTGTTTCAGTTTTAAGTGGTTTATTAGTTACTTGGCACTAATTAGTCAATATATGAGTTTATAAATGCAACATGCTAACTAGCGGTTGCGGCTAATTTTAGTACTCAACAATTTCATCCAACTTCTGATTTAAAAAAAACAAAACCTGGCAGTGTCCAGAATACTAATGTTGAAGCTTCTTTTTGATTGATTTATTAATGATTAAAATACAAATGTAATACAATAGACAAAGAAGTGTGTGTGTGTTACAATGATGTCAAATAAACATAATGAAAAAGTTACAAATAATAATGGCTTTTAAAACCTTATTGTTTAAGAATAAATTGTGGGTACGCAGAGTTCAATTTCCTCCAAGAAATGAGGTGGTATAGCGTTGTCTTTGAGAATTTGCATTTATGAATGTGGAATTTGGGAAAGAGTCAAATCAAACTGATGAGGTGAAATGCTTTTGAGCTGCTCTCACTAAAGTCAGAACAACCAAATAAAGAGTAAAGGCTGTCTAAAAGTAAATGGAAATAAATAAATAGGAGCTAGTCTCTGGGAAAATCTCACAAAAAGCGCACAGTGTATATGTATCACTCTTATATTTGTATACAAAGTTTTTCTATGAATTAATGTAAATGTAAAGGGGGAAAAAAAGGGAAAAATCCTAACATTTCTAAACATCATGAACAAACAGACAGAATGGCTACAAACACAATGCAGAACCCTTTTGGGTTTATTGGTAAATTTGTATCTGGTCTGAGTAACTGAATAGTAAACCTTCATTGTTGAACTACTGATTTGCCAGGAGAATACTATTAGATGACTTGTATAGAATAGAGCTTCACAAAACATCTAACCAGTATAGCTCGTAGTTCCCCCAAGAACACACATGGAGTTAAACTGTAGCAACATGGATTAATGTTTTATATACTACAAAGGAACGGTATAAGAATTATAAATGGATCTGATTTAGGGTAATACCGGTATAATGTTAGGCAACGATAGGAAAATGAAATATCGCAATAGAATATGAGTAAAACGCGCATGCGCAGTGCCTTTGTTTTCATACCCACATGGCCGATTGTTGAGTGAAACAGATGAACCAGAATTGATTTGTAAAAATGGTGCAACTTCAGTGATGTGGAACTGGTTTGGTGTTTGTCCGTCAGATACACGACAAAGCACATTTTTTTGCAGAACATGCAAGCGGCCGTCGTTATTGTCGTATTTGTCGGACTAAGATGCTCTTAAATCTGGGAGTAATCTGGGTCCTAAACGCTGTATGCTTCAGGTCAAACGAACACTGCAGCATCACTGAGAGTTAAAAACTGTCTCAATCCTTTCATCTTTAATAAAACGATCAGCATTGCTGCTTAACCAGGTGAAACTATGAAGTTTAACTTCCAGCCATCCATGAAAACAAAAGTTATTACATTTAACGGAGTTAGAAGTTAGCAGGAAGCTAGCGGAAGTTAGCTCGCTAGTTTCGCTAGTTACCTAAGCATGATATAGCATGTTCTGACTGAGAGATTTCTGAAAAAATTCAAACGTACAGCTCTGCTATCACTTCCAACATAAATGAAGACAGGAAACTAAACAGCAGTGACGTTTGTAGGGTTACTGAAGTTGGGCTAGCTGCTGGTATATAATGATGTGCTACGTGATCGCTAGCGACACAGCTATGTTAGCATAACATAAACAGTGAAGCTGGAGGACGAACACTAACACTTTTCCACTTATAAAAGTTAACGTGAAGGTTCCTCGTGGTTAGAGACAAATGCAATCACATGGCAGGATGCTGTAAACGGACCAAACTTCAGTCAGGAGAACAACTGAGATAATCCATCCACAATACGAGGTTAGTCATATACTGCAACAACATGGGAATAGAGCAGCTGCCAGAGAATTCAACATTAATGAATCAATGGTACAGAAGTGGAGGAAGCAAGAAGAATGAGTTTAATAAAGTTTGATTTATCTGACTGCTTTGTTTCGCTTAATGTGCCTTATAATCCCGTGCACCTTATGGTCCGAAAAATACGCACTGCACACTGCAGTTTAATGTTGCAAAGCACCTCTTTTTAACTTCAGTGGATATTATACATGGTTATGCTCAGGATATGTCAGCCCATTTCTACTGGAAATGCCTTTTGGTTAAACTTTCAGCAAGGAATTTGCATTTGCACTGTTACATTTTTATAAAGCTTTAATGTACATAAAAACCAGCTTCTTGTTTAAGTGAAAATAAATGGAAGGTTGTCTTTTTGCGCTAGTAATGTTGTGGAGTTGTATTTTGTCTCGCATCAATTATATCGTCGGTTATATCGTTATCGCAAATTTTCAAATATATATCGTGATAAATATTTTTGGCCATATCGCTCTGCTCTAATCTGATTATTATGAACAAGCGAGTGCAAGATTCATTAAACTGCATGCCTTAAAACATTCTGATTTAGTTGAGCTATGCACCACACTGATATTGTACAAAGCACAACATAATCTCCTTCTAAATTATATTTAGAGGTTGTTTGAAATTTGAAAGGAGGAGAAAAACAAAAATTTCATAAAAGCAAAAGATAATGGGTGTAAACCTGTGTAGCAATTGTGATGAGGGATTAACACTATTTTGTTGACTATATAACAGATTTATTTAAAAAATAAAATCTGGTGCTACATATAAAAATTAGATAGGCGTCTTTGGCGTTTGTTTTGGTGAAATCTAGTGCTGACATTTAGAATACGTTGTGTATGTTGGCCAATAATTGTTTTTCCTATCAAATGGAATTCTTGATTGTCCAAATTTATTTATTTATGTAACCTGATTATTGCAGTCATTGTTATAATGACTGATCATTCATAAATTAAATATAAAACAGTCATAGAATTTTCTTAGCTGCCATTCAGAAAGAGTGTAGAATGATGTAGATTTATAAATACAAAGTAATAATACTGATCCCTAATAATAGGGTTATCAGAGGGTTTCTGCAGGTCCCTATTTTGTCTGTTTGTTATCTGTGATATTATATACATACTTTAGGTAAGGGTAAGGAAGAGCAAACAACAACGTAGCAAGTTTAAGCATATTAAATAAGCCATGTAAATGTTTTTAAAGCACTCAGTTTGTCTTTTTATATAGCGGGATATGCACACAGTGTAATTTGGTGACAATAAATGAAAACACAAACTTTATTTATAAGAAATCTTGTCATTTAACAGGCCTATTCTGTTTTTTGTCCTGTCTTAGTTATCTGGCATAAAAGCATGCTATGTTGTATTAACTCATAAGAACAGCAGTATCAATGTATATGTAACAGATGAATCATGTTTTCAGGGAGACAGAGGAACTTTTAATTGTCAGTCATTTGTTTCGGGGGAGGAAAAAAAGGAAGGCTGATACTGAATGTTCTTTTTCAAATCATTTGAAGGTAGATTAAAAAACCCTGTACAACAATATCTTCCTTACAATTTCATCAGTTATCACAAAGGCACTTGGCACAACCTGCTCCTTGTGGTTATAAACATAATCCGTTCATGTAAAAGAACAATGTCTACGTAGGAAGTCAGGCATTGTTTTTATTTCACCCTGCTTTAAAACAGAAGCACATTGGTACAGCCATGCAAAAAGCATGCTGGTATGCAAAATATTCCACACTGGACCTGTTTTCACATTGATAATTAACTAGAATTAACTACATCTGACTACCTGATTTGGATAGTTCTTTTCTTTATCAACACAACTGGATAGGTGTACTGGGTAGGTAATGCTTAACTGGGAGTATTAAATATCACAGTTTGCTTCCAGAGATCTATACCACAAAGCCGGATTTTGTCTTTTCCATGTAATTCAAGGGTTAACTCTGGGCTTTCTGTACTATGATAGTGGTTCATTTCTTATCAGATTAAATCTCCATGGCAACTTACTCTGTAATCCTAACCTGCTCCAGATTAGAGGAACTGAGGAACCTATAACAAGTCACTATTGTACTTACTGACCTCATATTAAATTTCTATGACGATTAAGCCTATTGAATTCCATTTTTATATTTAATCCGGTTGTTCAGTGATGACGCGACGAATCCTACTTCCGGGCCTAAAGTAGTCTGCGTTTAATATGGCTTTTGTGTTGTTAACATGTTTAATGTTATGTATTTTCTTCTATTTGATCTCAAAAAGCTCCTAAAACAGTCAGTGATCACTGTTGACCTCCCTCGGCTTTTATTACCGCTAATCATTTATTTAAGCTCAGTTTTTAAAACCTTAGGATGTAACTACAGCCCAGCCCATGCAGCAGTATATGAATGACTAACCTCGTATTGTGGATGGATTATCTCAGTTGTTCTCCTGGCTGAAGTTTGGTCCTTTTACAGCATCCTGCCATGCGATTACATTTGTTCCTGACCACCGAGAACACTCACGTTAACTTTTATCGAGTGGAAAAAAAGTTAGCTTGTTTATATTATGCTAACATAGCTGTGTCGCTAGTGGTCACATAGCACATCATTATATACTAGCTAGCCCTTCGGTAACCCTACAAACGTCACTGCTGTTTAGTTTTCTGTCTTCATTTATGCTGGAAGTGATAACAGCTGTATGTTTTAATTTGTTTCCAAAACCCCGCAGTCAGGACATGCTATATTGTATTTAGATAGAAGCTAGCGAGCTAACTCCCTGCTAACTTCTAACTCCGTTAAATGTCATAAATTCCGTTTTCATGGATGGCTGGATGTTAAACTCAATTGTTACACTTGGTAGAGCAGAACGCTGATTATTTTATTAAAGATGAAAGACTTTAGACAGTTTTTCAACTCTCAGTAATGCCACAGTGATCGTTTGATATATGGACCTGCAGCGGAGTTTAGGCCCAGACACGGCTAGTGACGTCAGACTGAACAACCGGATAGGTTTAATCGTCATACGACATCTATAATATTTATAATTGAATACATGTATCCAGTTTGAAGTTTCCATATGCTCTAATTTTACTAGAATGTTCTTTAGAGATTTTTAATCACCATTTTATCATCATCTGTGGCAGAGCAGGTCAGCCACTAATCAAAAGGTCGGTGGTTTGATCCCAGGCTGCCTCCTGGCTGCATGCCAAATATCCTTGGGCAAGATACTAACCCCATGTTTGCCTACTGGTGGTGGTCAGAGAGCCCGGTGGCGCCAGTGTTCGACAGCCTCGCCTCTGTCAGTGCGCCCCAGGGCAGCTGTGGCTACAATGTAGCTCGCCATCGCCAGTGTGTGAATGTGTGTGTGAATGACTGAATGTAGTGTAAAGCGCTTTGGGGTCCTTAGGGACTAGAAAAGCGCTATACAAATGCAGGCCATTTACACTCATAGGGATCATTTTCTGTGAAACACACGTTTAAGATTGGTTAAATGTTCCCAACACCACACCTTTAATGGGAACGCACAGGGGAAGCCCTGTGTTAACTTGGCAAATTGATACCCAACTTTATGTTGTTTATCCTGATTGCACTTCACTTCGGAGTATAGGGCCAAGAAGTGGGATAGTCTCAAAATCCTGCGTCCTTTAAAAACTCCCTTTTAACAGGCAGAAACCTCCAGCAGAAACAAACTTCCAGCTTAGGGAGAGGCAGTCATCTTCCATGACCAGTTGAGGGTTAGGGGAGAGAGGTTGTTGCCAAAAAGTCTAATATTTCTCCTTTAAAGGTCAAGTGCATTCACTCATAGGCTGCACATATTCTAAACTCCCAGCTATCAGTTGGTTTATACTGTTTTAAGCCCCCAAGGGCTCAAACTAGCACTTCCAGCTGTGGGTGGAGTCAAAACAGAAGCATGGCTCTTTTTTGTAGTAGGTGCTGATGGGGGATAGAGGTTAGTTTTTAGGAGATGAAGGTGTGACGATGCAGTTTTTGGACAGATTGAAGAAAATAAACGAGCTCGTGATAAGGTAAGACAATTAGCTGGATAAAGAAATGAAGAAGTCATCAATGAGAAACAGAAAGGAGGTGAGAACAGTGCACTGTATGGCCTTAGGTCTTTGACACTTGGTTTTCCGGTAACACCCTTTTGACCCAGCTGCTGTCTGTGAGCTCCCTGTGATCTCTGATCCTCTGACCTTACAAATGCAGCTCCCAAACACACACGTGCACCAACACACACACCTTTAAATCTTAAAATAGCTACAGTTAATAGCAGTTCCCCAGAGCCCCCAAGCAGGATGTTTCAACAGTCTGAGACCAGCCACCACATGCAGCGCAGCGCAGCTCTTTCATCGTTTTCTTCCGGATTCTGATTGGAACTGGTGTTTATTAATTTAAATTTCATTGAGTACGACTGTTTACAGCTCGCCGTCTGCTTGCGGGTTAGAGTCGGATACGGGAGCGAGTTATAGCGAGAGGGTGGTGTGGGGGCAAATTCCACGCGCTTGTGAAGATCCATCGCACGCAGATGTTGAAAACATGTGGAAGCGCTGGCTGCAAGTTTCACACACAGCAATTAGTGTAGAACTAAACGATGTGTGTTCGTGTGTGTCTTTTATGCGCGAGCTCCCCTCTTGAGCGCTTGTAGCAGCCAGCTGTACGTAAGTGGGGGGAGATTTCCGTGACGAAGTTAACTGGAGGGGTACATTTATTAAAGTTGAGCGGAGAAATGCGCCAGTGCTGATGATAACCCTAATCAAGCCCATTTTCTCATGAATGATTTTCTGATTTTATTTATTTTAGACAGAATGCATTTGTTGTCTGGTATAATATACTAAAAACAATATAGTATGTGGAGCATCATAACAGATCGAGAGGTGCAGGTATCACCACAGAAGTCCACTGTGTTCCTCGGATTTGTACGCAGCCCTTGCAGCCCTCCTATCTAGACATGGACTCTCTTCTATGTAGGCATGGACTCATCTTGACACACTTGACAGACAGGGCTCTTGAGTTTTCTGTTTTGTACAGATATAAGGGTTTTAGATGAGTCTAATTCTGATTATCTTATCTCTGACTGCACATTTCTAAGCTCAACATGGCATTAATGCTTAGCTAGTTTGCTTTGCCTTCACAGAGCAATGGATCTCTACTCAGAGGATCGGGCTTTTTCAATTACAGAGACTTGAATTCGCTCCATGTCAGAGCATGTTATGGCTGTCTGCTTTTTGATGCTCTGGACCACGTGCGTTTCTCTTCTGTTCTCTTTGTGTGGGCTCGGGATGCTTCGCACAGCAGGAAGTGCTATTCCTATGCTTGTTCTTCAATTACTGTGTAACAGCGCTTAATACAGTCAACCAGCCTGTTAAGCAGCAGACAGCTAATTTAGCACAACTCAGCTTGATGAGCGAACAGAAAAGACAGCACTGACAAACACATCTTCCGTGTGTGTGTCTGTGTGTGGCCTGTTAGGATATGCTCCGAATGCAAATACCATATTAGACACATGTCACATTTGATGCAGTTTTTGGTCATGTCATAGCAATCCTGAGCCACTTCAGTCCTTAATTAGCTGAAACCTAATATTCTAATGCATAAATATTTCCACCCTAAAGTCAATGTTGATGCAACATCAAAACTTCCCCAAAAGTTGATATTTAAAAGGTGCATAATGGACATTTTATGTCAAACTTTAAGAAAATTGTAAAAGAATCACACGTTAACATTTTCAAGATTTTGGTAATATCCTCATCTCAACAAAATGGTCATTGCACCTATTAAATATGATGCCCGACTATAGATTTATGGGTGCGTATGTGTGTGTGAGGATGTTTAAAGTCATGTACAACTACCCACATTTATCACTAATCTAATTTACTCCATTAGAGCTCATTTAACTGTTCTAGCATGTCCTAATTGAGGCCATGTCCTCACCGAGACCTCTTAATGTGTCTCTTGTTGTATAAAACAGCGGTCTCCAACCTTTTTTGGGCCACGGACCGGTTTATGCCCGACAATATTTTCACGGACCGGCCTTTAAGGTGTCGCGGATAAATACAACAAAATAAAACTAGTACCGGTACCGAAAAAAAGAAGATTTATTCATAACACACGTGAAAAGACCAAGGAAAACAGAGTTAACGATAAAAACGATAACAAAATAACGCTGAAAACCGATTTAAAAACCCTGAAAACCATACATTTCACACCCGAGCCTCAACTCTCGCGGCCCGGTACCAAACGACTCACGGACCGGTACCGGTCCGAGGCCCGGGGGTTGGGGACCGCTGGTATAAAAATCTCAAGTCTTCTTTCTTTATATTCTGCTCGGAAAACACAAACTAAGTCCAGAAAACTATTGAGACATATGCAAGCATTTATGGAAAAACAGTTTGTACAATTTTTACGGTCTTGACAGTCAACAGTCAAGTTGATATATCAATGGCCTCTGTCCAGATGATCTCACACTGCTTCAATAATGTCAATGTCAGGGCTCTGGGGAAGCCAACCCAAGGCTGATTTTTAAAAAATACACAGCGGAAAGCTACCAGTGTATGCTTTCATTGCATTTCCAGATCAACTTGCCATATTAAAACATTAAGCCCAAGTCATGATGCTGCATGGTAGATCGTTCTGCCAAGATTCTCAACACCGCTGGGTGAAATGCAGCCCCAAACCATGACAGAGCCTCCAGCCTTCCACTAAGATAATTTCTGATGAGACTTTGGTGAACAAATTTAAAATACAATTTAAAGTTGTTTCTTTGGCAAGTTGTTTGGCATCTGTCAATGCAACATCAGTTCATTCCTTGAGTTAGCTCGAATGCTATTTTTATGCTTGAATGACAGAAGGTCAGTGTTAAGTGGTGTGACAAAGAAAGAAAGAAAGAAAAAGTGCTTTCGTCAAAAAATGGTCAGGTACAAAGAGTGGAGCGGAAAAGCAGCTGATGACTCAAAAATCTTTGAAAAGATTCCAGAAAGCCTGGAGAACTATTGCTCAAGACCTCTTTAAAAGTTAAAACCACATCTCGCTGCTTGGAAACAGAATATAAAGAATTTATGGGAATTTTATGAAGCCTTTTGTGCATTACTGTATATAATCAATTTTCAGTCCATCAGTTGTTTAACACTGAGATGTTAGTTCACCCACCGCCTAACATCTGATCATTCTGCTCTCTACCTGTGAGCTAGCACTTTGCAGTGACGGCTGTCTGAAATCTGTGAGGACTTGCATGCTCAACATCACTCACATTCCTCTTGGACGTGTCCAGATATGCTTGTTCTTTGCACATTCACAGTTTTTGACTCCACAGCTCTTTCAAAACGTATTCAGATGAGCGTGTTCTTAAATCATGAAGGTCTGTGTGTCTGAGTTCAGAGGGAAAACTGAAAACTACACAAGAGACGTAAGATAACATATCACGGATGAGTTTAGTAAGTGGGTGACGGGTGGGAAAATAAGAAGTGGAAATGTAATGTGCATGTCTTTATATCATGTCAAATATAAAATAAAAAATGAAAGGGCTTATTTTTGTTCTTATGAAAGTTTAAACTATTGTGTATCAGCACTGAAAGTATTCATAGTCTGCTTAAAGCTTTGCTAAAATTGATGAAAGCATTAGGTTAAGGTTTGAGCTTGTGATGTTGTGTTTCATACCCATCAGAAGCTTTTCTTTTTGTAGAGTGTTTTGAGTTCACTCCAGTTTGAGCCCATTTCTCACCACGAGCTCCAGACCTTTATCTCTATCACGCTGCCTGTGTCAAAGGTCAGCCTGGTCAGTCTGACACTTTGATCGAGTTGTGTTTGGAGTCTTTCTCCTTCCTCTTTGAGTTTCTTCTTCGTCTCTTGATTCTTCAGTTTGTTGAAAATGAAAGGTTGAGCGAGTTTTAAAAGCAATCGTGATGTTTGACATGATGTGCACTTTAAAATGCATCACGACTATTGTGAAATATGGGGAAAAATAGTTTTCTTAAGAGGAAAGAAGAACAATGCCACCCCCATGTATGTAGCTTAGCAGACTGAAGGGAAACCGTCTAGTCTCTGTCCAAAGCTCTGTTCAGCTCCTATAAAATGATTTGATAAATGATTTAAGCAAGTGCAGGACAGCATGTTAATTAGTTGGCTTTGGAGGTGCTGATTAGTGAGTTTATTGGATTGATGTTTTTACGATTCTAAGGCCAAACGTTAAATCTTCTCTCTGTTCAGAGTCTCCTCCAGAAAGGACAGGACGCCGCCGCAGTATGCCGGGGTCCTCGGACAAGAGCACACCGTCCATGGAGCCTACATCCACCGCTGCGACGCCTTTCAGAGTCACCGTGAGTACTGTGAGTTTGTCTTTGTTTTCCTTTTTTCTGCCTCTTCTTTGTTTTCTTCTCTGACTGTCATTTTCTCCCCCTTGATGTGCCTTAGCAGGCTGTTTCTTATAGAACAGGTTTGCTTTTCCCCCTTTTTCTCAAGGCTCGTCTGGCATCCAGATGGAAGGATGCCAATCTGAAACTCATTTGCTTTAAGTGTTTGGAACAGGGCCTTTGATGTTTGGCGTCTATGCAACACAAATACATTTGCACAATTTGGGTTTCTACTCAGCACTCAAACCCTCATTGATTTTGATTTACCTTCATTAAATTTCTTATTCTCATTCGAATAGTTCAAGTGAGCTACGGCACGCACATACTCCCACACCTGTTCGTGCTCGGCATCCATCCGCCATCTAGCACGCTTGTCCTCTCCTCGGTCAAGCGCGCACACAAATGCAGAGCAGTGCTTTGCCTGTCATGTTGCATAATTCTGCTGTGCTTTCTGCCATGTTTAATTCAGCAGATAAACAACCAGTTGATTAAGCAAAAGCATCCTCTATGAGTCATCAATTTAAAGATAATTAGCAATTAGCGGCGCACATTTCCATTAATAAATAATGAGCGGGGAGATGTCGCCCCAGAGGTGAACTGTAAACAGTCGAAGTTAGGCCAGCAGAGCCACACACGCTCAGTAATTAGTCTCTCATAAAGAATATTCTAGCTTTGTATAAACCATCAGCCTTTGCAGGTACACCAGTGGACTTAGTTAAGAGCTTCACACTCTTGCATCATTCCTGAAACCAGAAATTATATATTTGCTTTCTTTCATTTCCTTCTTTTCCCCCACCATCAGCAATATTCTGCACTCAAATGACTCTAGTGCTCTAATAAAAGCCCACAGTCAATGTAATAACAATAAACAGTAGACCCACTAGTGCTGGACCACCTGCAGAGTGACAATAAAGTCTGTTACTCATATAAGACGATCACAGTTTGCCAACCTAGAGATGGCAAAACTCTAATCTGCCCTTATAAAAAGATGGAAATGGTATTGGGACGTGTGTGTGTGTGTGTGTGTGTGTGCGCTCGTTCTCTGACCTTTTAATTACGATTGTATATGCTACCACTGTAACCGGACTTCCCGAAATGTAAAAAAGAAAAGGAGAACTGAAAGCTTGCGGTGAGCAATATAAGAACCAAATGAAGAAGTAAAAGCTTGGAGGAGACAGAGAGGCTCAGGTAGGATGGGCTAGACACTGGGTAAGCATCTCCTCAGCAGCTCCTTTGTACTTTCCAAAGGAAAAGGGTAGAGGAGTGCAGCACTGCTGGTCACATGACCACTTAACTTGCTTCTGATGTTTTATTGATGAGCAGCAGTAACTTTTTGTGTAAAGAAAACAAGCTTCCTCAGGGAACATTTAACCCTCTCCTGCACTTTTCCCTATACTGCCCCCCTCTGGCGTCTGTCGGGATTACAGCAACAGTTCCCCTCACAGCAACATTCTTACCTGCACATCTTATAAGTAACATTTGACCATTATTTTTGGTGACCAATATTTTCAGCTTAAATTACTGAAGGGAAACAAGATGATTTTACCAACACACAGACTAGCAGATCATACAGATACTTCTACACTGAAGATAGATGCAATTGAGATTAATGTGCAACCATATTATTATAAAGATAACCTTGCTGTGTTCACACTGTAGACAGTATGCTGCTCTTGGCCTCTTCCTCCAAGATAGAAAAGGGAAGATCATGTTTTATGCTGATGATGTCTGTTTCCTACTGATTAATGCCTGCAAAAACAGGACTTACTGGAAAAGCACCGTCAACTTCAACTCAGTTTCAAAGAGCTTAGTAACAAGTACAGGTATGCCTTAAAGACAGAGACAGGATGTATCTTAATGCCAAGCATACATAAATATACCACAACCTAAGAGGCAGTAAATAACCATGGCGTACACAGCACCACACATATTTTAAATCTTAGTGCATATATCTTCTGTAATTGTCCTAGCATATGTGTGTTCCCCAACTCATCTTAGACACGTTAAAAAATCTGGATTAAACCTACGATATAAACTACCTAGTTATAATCTATATACACTCAAAAGTTGATCATCTGAAAATGAACAGCAACGGTACGTCTACATTATGTGTACATTGCTGACATTACGTGCACGTGACATGTGCAACGTTGTACAACGCTAGCAGTGTCTGCAATTGATTATTTTGTATTATACAATGAAAATTTAGCTTTTTATCATTCACTGGTTAGATTTTTATGAAAACCCATTTTTGCCATCTCATTATATATTGTGATATAATGAAGATAAAAAAAAATAGCATGTTAAATTAACGTCTGTGTTTTCATACATGAGCAAAACTGTCACAGCAAAAATCATCTGTATTGCAGGTTTTTGCTAGTAATGAATAGAATTTGACTTTTTGATGTGTTTTATTTTATTTATTTATTTATTTATTTCATTTTTGAGCACTCATACTTTCTAATGTGGGGGGAAAGGAGGTATCTAGGACTGAAAAACAAGTAAAGGAAGTTGTGAAAGTAATTTTTTTTCTTAGCTTTATTAAATATTTAATATTTATATTATTTTTAAAAAGTCATCAGATTCTGAGAGGGCGAAGTGGGAACTTCATATTCGACTGACTCTATTAAAATATCAGTAAATCAATCATAACAGCATATTAACATTATTGTTATTGATAGTTTCATGCTAATAGAGCCCTTTGAATTGAAACTGAATATTGAATGGATGGACTGATAAGATACAGACATGGTGCGCGCACAAATGTTGGAGCGCAAACGAGAAGACGGGCAGTGATTCTCCTGCATCTTCTACTTTTTTTTAGCAATAACAAACCACCCCACACTTTTCTTCTACAGTGAAAAGAGTTGTGGTGACATCTAAAGTAGTCCTCCTAGGCCTTGAGCTAAATCTGTCAAAATGTTTTTTTGTCATGTACTCTGCAGCGACTGGATTCACGATCTGCACGTGCATGGTGGAATCCATGCACACGCAAAAGCACAACTTCTCTAAAACAATTGCTCGCCAGCAGGCGAGAAAAAAATGTTTCAAAGCCAAGCCAAGAATAGTAGTTCAAAATGTGACTGTAAAAGTTACAACTTGATACTTTCTAATGTGCAGTGCTTTAAAGAGCAGACAAATAAATCTTATCTAAGTCTCTCACGTCCACGTCCCGCTGATTGCGCTAGCTGAGTGGATTGATTTGACTTAGGGAGAGATAGGATAAAGAGCTAACTCCATTCTCCCTACCTTCTAGCCCCTCTTAGATAATAGCAGGGGGTCTAATTGGACAGGTAGGTCTCTTGTTTTCATCAGGTTGTTCTAGAGGAGGACAAGAGAGGTTGACGTGAAAGCAGGGAACACCCTGCTGATTGTCCAGGCACTGATTCTATCAGCCCCCATTAAGGGAGCCTGGAATTGCCAAGCCAAGGGAATAGCATTAACTCGTTGCAAGCATTTACTTTAATTTCAAGAAGAAAAAAGCCCAATTACACAACTCTTAGTGCTGATTTAATGAAATTGGACAGGCTGAGATTACGATCAAGAATGCAGGCCTGTTATATACTCGCACACAAGCGGGCATGTACAGAGCTGCACTGTAAACAAGTATCGTATTAATTATAGATGGACTCTTTTGACAGACATTAAGTTTCAGAGGCCTAGTGCAATAAAGGACAGACAGGTTGTTAAAAACCAAGCACGATGAGCAGAATATTCTATTACCCTCCTTCCCATTAGCTGTGAACCGTGGCAGTATGAATTGATTAAAGAGCTCAATGAAATTCACACTAACGTGCGACACTATAAAGCCTCCGTTTAGGTTTCTGTGTAAATAGGAATTTGCAAAGGGCCTGACCTTAGAGGGGAAAAACATGTAACGCTGATGAAGACCAACCGCAGCATTGTTGAACGAGAAGCGAATCAATGTAAAGATCTCAAACACCGTTAAGCTGAGCCTGCCGGGAGATTGTATTCTCATTAGCGAGTTGCTTTGGCGCGTGGCAGAGTGACGGCGTGATGTATGCCCTCTCATTAAGGTGTGAGGTTTTGTTTTTGTTTTGTTGGCGTCGCTCGCCATTTTCCCTTTGAGTACCTACAGCGAGATATAATGGGAATGGGTCAAGCGTCCAACGGCGATGTCAGCCATCTCTGCTTACTGTATGATAATTGGCGTCCTATAGTTTGCCAACATTTGTTCAGACAAACACCAGGATTATTAACCACGGGGAGGACCGAGCTTATTTGAGCATCTGTCGTTTCAAGTGCCGGCTGGACTCTCTCCCATCGGCTGTTCCTCTGCTTTAGCCCCCATCCGCCAGCAACCTTGTCACTCGTTTGGTATTCTTTTGCTTTCTCCCTCATTTAATTTCATTCTATTGCTTCTTCTATCAACTCGTGCTCTGCCACCTCCACATCGTGCTCCACTTTTTCCCCATTTATCCTGCTCCTGTAGCTCATCCCTTTTCTGCAGACACTTGCTGTCACTTTCTCAATTTTTTGACTGGTCCAACCTCTATTTCTGCTTCTTCATCTTCTCCTATTTCTTTGCTCTCTGGAGTTGCTGAAGGCAAATTCCGTGCTGAAATTTTTTCGTTGACCCCTTCATAAGCTAATGTTAATATAGGTATCAGTCATTCTTGAGAGGAAATAGTGTGAGGGGAGAATAGGTTATTCTCTTCTAATGACCTGTATCCTTTCTAATTGCTCTGCGACGGCTTTGACAGGTTAACTGCTATATGGAGCGGTGTCTTGTATTTCTTTTCTATGATTTTTTTTCTTTTTCTTTTTCCGTCTTCTCTTTTAATGTCACGTCAGTGTCTGCGTACACCGGGGAGGGTGAAATAGAGAAATTATAGCTTTGTACGTGTCTGTCTTTTTTTTTTTCTCTTCTGGATTCTATTTTTCTTTCTGCTCCATTCTTCCGAGGCCATCTATCAGGGCAAGGGGAGAAGTAAAAACAAAATGAGCAGCCACTAATCAATCCACCTCGCCTTCAGGGACGTGTTTCTATTCACTGACTTATTTCTGCAAATCGAAGGGAGGGGGGCATTTTAATTTGTTAGCTGTGAATATATCAACAGTAGCAAGCGCCTCACACACGTACACTCTAGGGCTTACGAGGAAGAAGCATGGTTTTGTGAATGGCGGTGTGTTGGAATGCAGAAAGGTGCGTCTTTGTTGTCAGAAGGTCAAAATCGTTTAGCTTTTCTTTGAGACTTCTCGTCATGTCGGTAACCGTGATGCTAAATGCATTCCAGCTGCACAGTGTCTGACTTGTCATTGTTTTCTATGGGCGCCTATGCTAATTTAACCACATGCCCACATAAAACCTCATGCACTCACATACACAGACAGGATGAATGAATTATGTATTTATACAACTAATAATATACAAGAGCGGGACTGAGAGCGAATTAGATCGAGAAAAAGGAGCCCTGTCAAAAGCATCAGGTGTCTCGCTCTCTAACAGCAGTGACTAAGCACCGTTCATTTAGCTAATAGCCCCTGAGCAGAGTTCATTGGTGGCAGGTAGCAATCGTCAGCCATTTGCTGCCCACCTCTTTGTTGGCTTATGCACATATGTTGCCAGGTATTGCTAATATAAGGCTTGCATACAAAAAATAAAATCAATCTGATTGTTGCTATTTAGTATTCAAAACCGATTAAAATGTCATTATAGCACAGTCAGAATAAATATTAAACAGTTGTTCTGAATTGTTTGAGCCCTCATCCTGGTGTTAATTTGAAAAAACAAAACAGAACTTCATAACCAACCCACAGTAATCTGTTTATTGTGGATCTCACAGCCTTTATAATTCTTTATATAGCAGTACCATATCTGTGCACATTACCTGTGTCTTGCTTTAAACCACATAAGACTTTATAACCACTTGAATAATCGCAAAGAGCTGGAAATTTTCATGTGCTGCCACAGATTTTTAGTCCAGTTCTTGTATAAATTGGCATCGCTTCTTCTTTGTCTTTCATTTGTTTCCTCAAATTTTTTAAGGACATGTTGCACACATATACTAAGACAGTTTTTAGCTGCTGTCACTGTTAGTAGCAAAGTAACAAAGAAGATACTTTGACTTTTTTAAGGCTTGTTAAGTAGTTTGACATTCTTCTGAAAGTAGTTAGGATCAAGAGTGGAGTAAAAATGAGTTTTTTTTTACTCATTTTCAGCAGCCAATTCCCAAAGAAAAACTTTGTAAGACCTTGAGAGAAGCTGAAGAATTATTGCTCAAGACCACTTTAAAAAAAATTGCAAAAAAGTCTGGTTACTTGGAAGCAAAATCCAAAGAAATGAGGGGTACATCGAGTCTTTTGCACAACACTGGACCTCCAGAGCCACATAGGGAATTTTGCTATTGTTTTCGTTTGCTATCAGGTTCTTTGAGGTGTTAAAATCGATTCTGTGCACTTTCATATTTACCTTTTTCCAAACGTCTTCCTCCAGTTGTTTCGCTACCATCTAGAAATTCAGATGCAGCTGAGAGTAGCTCCTCCATTTCCTTTGAGCATTGTGTTGTGGGATGGTAAGTGTGCACCAACAGCACACTCAAAAAGAACTGTTCTTCTGTGTGAATACTCAATACTCAATACATGGCTGTTTAAAGTACAAACTTTCCCCTCAGCATTCTGCTGACAGTACAGTAGCAGTAGTGCTGTCACCGTACTTCCCTGTCTAACTTCAGCCTTGAAAAAAACACGGCTATCCCACGCGACGCTGGATACCACACGCCGGCTAATGATACACAAACATTCTTATGACTGGCGTGAGCTTAAATATGTTGTCATTAGCAAGTCTTTGTTCGTAGGCCAGAGTGCCTCCTGGATGACAGGTGTTCTTCATCAGGATGCCGGGGCTCCTCTGTGATCAGCTGGCAGACTGTCTGGAAGTCACTCTAATTATCCCTATTCCGCTGTTGCCTGGGGCGACCTGTTCACACTGTAGGTGGTAATTATACAGGTGTGTTAATGGCGTGAATGGGAAGCAGGGAGGTCCTTTAGCCTCTAGCTTGTATAAGAATATGAAGATAAATCACTGTAGGTATTTGGTTTTTTGAACTACTTTGTTTCTTAAAGTTGCTCAGTGGATATTGAGCCTATTAAACAGCTGCCTGAACACCTGATCAGTTTAACCACTAACCAGTTTACTACTTTTTCCTACACACAGGCGTACTTTAAAATTCCCTCATCTTTGTGCTTTCACCCAAAGATGCCATACACCCTCTTAATTACGAGTCCTTTTTTGTTTTCTTGGTCTATAATAATGTTTCTTCGCAGTTAAGTCTTTAAAAACAAAAAGGTGATAAAACAATCAGGTTTTTTGTTTGTTTTTTTGGTCTCTCCAAACTTGCAACATCATACTGTTTATGCACCACGTCTCATTATTCCCTCGCTTTTAATGCCAGCCAACAGTTGCCATGGAGATGGTGAGGCGCTTGGGGGAGTGCGATTGCAGATGTTAGAAGAAGCAAACAACTCAGACAAAGAAGAATGAGAAAACCAATAAAAGGGTGCATCAATAGAAACACTGCAGGGGGGGGGGGCACGTCGCAAGATTTGTCACAAATACATAATTAGTGATGTGGGGAAAAACTATAATTTCTTCATGCATATGATCAGCCTTATTTTTGTGTGTGTGTGCCAATGTTCTTTTAGTCGAGCTTCTTTTTGTGACAATATGCTGGTAGTTTTATGTCTCTGTGTGCTGGGGAAATGCTTTGTGCGTCTAACCTTGTACGGACTTTTCTTTTCTAGCATGAGCCTTTTTTTCTAGCTTTGATATGATATCTGTACCCATTTATTACCCTTTAACTATCCAGAGCACTTGCTCTCTTCTTGAATTTAGGATGCGGTGCTTAAATCCTGGTATTAATATGTTGTGTCTTACTGCCAAGTTAAGCAGTGACGCTGTCTTATGACTGTCTTTCTCTGCATCAGGGCTTTCTAAGTCGACGGCTGAAGGGCTCCATTAAGCGCACCAAGAGTCAACCCAAACTTGACCGCAATTCCAGCTTCAGACACATCCTTCCTGGCTTCAGGAGCGTTGACAATGACAGGTAATTGTTTGGTTATCATTCCTGCACCCTCTGCTTCTTCGCATATCAGCTCTCGTGCCATCCTTTGGCCGACGGCAGGTTATTTAGGTCACTGTTGACATATTGAATTGCAATGTCGGTGTACTGACAAATAATAATAATTTTTAAAAAAAAGGGAATTCCACAATCAGTCTGTCGCTCCCTATATGTCGTGCTCTTTTTCTGTTTGTTCCCCCTTCCATTCTCATGTCATGTCATAGCGTGCAGTAATATGTTTGGCTCAGAGTAGAGCTGTGGATTTAAAGTTATGTCTGTAATTCATGTCAGAGCTTGTGCTGAAATAATATATATGTTTGTTTGGTTTTGCAGTAAGGCCTAGGCATGTGCAACATTGTTGTTGACAAAAAACCAAATGAGTGTGGCTGTGAGTACACTTAACAGTTTGAACAAGTGGCTTACTAAATAATTCACCATGTGTACAGTTGTTCTAAATGAGAAAATTGGCTGCAGTGACCAAAATCATTTTTTGTCACCAGGCTGTGTACTTTGATTTAGTTTTCAGACGTATTCTTTTGACTAAAATATCATTTTTGTATAAATTTAAACGTAATACTGTCAGTTTAGTCTAGTTTTCGTCAGCTAAACATCATAAGATTACAGTAGACTAAATAAAACATTGACTTACCCTACTTATTTTAGTTGACCAAGTCTGTTGTGTTGTAACCCATGAGAATTGCTACTCACGGTTTATAAAACTTTTTTTCCTTGACATCAAATGCAAAATGTATCTACTTTTCTCTTCCTCCAAAGTGTTGACATTTTGCCAGTTTTCAAGAGAAACAGTGGAATATGGGATATACTTGTACCATTTTTTTCAAAGAAAAAGTTTTACCATTTCCAGAGAGCAGATTAAATGTGTGCGTCTCTAATGCAAGAACATTACTTCCAAGCTCATCTTGACTTTAAAAAAAAAATAATTTCTGATTGGATCTCATCTCATTAGAACATTTTATCTTGTTTTTATTTTTTGATGAAAGTGTCAGTACATTTCATGATTGTATAGCAAATGCGTTGTCTTTTTGTCAAAAAGTAAAGAAAAAAAGGTTCTTGACAAAAACTATCAGGAAAATTTGTCAATGAAATTAATACAAATTAAGATGGCCTGTTTGCATGTTTGCATATGTACACTGTGATCAGATGGAGACAGTATGTGTTACTAGGGCTGGGCCATATTATACCGTTCACGGTAATACCGGTATAATGTTAGGCAACGATAGGAAAATGAAATATCGCGATAGAATGGGAGTAAAACGCGCATGCGCAGTGCCTTTGTTTTCATGCGCACATGGCCGATTGTTGAGTGAAACAGATGAACCAGAATTGATTTGTAAAAATGGTGCAACTTCAGTGATGTGGAACTGGTTTGGTGTTTGTCCGTCAGATACACGACAAAGCACATTTTTTTGCAGAACATGCAAGCAGCCGTCGTTATTGTCATATTTGTCGGACTAAGATGCTCTTAAATCTGGGAGTAATCTGGGTCCTAAACGCTGTATGCTTCAGGTCAAACAACACTGCATCATCACTGAGAGTTAAAACTGTCTAAATTCTTTCATCTTTAATAAAACGATCAGCATTGCTGCTTTACCAGGTGTAACTATAAAGTTTAACTTCCAGGCATCCATGAAAACAAAAGTTATTACATTTAACGGAGTTAGAAGTTAGCAGGAAGCTAGCGGAAGTTAGCTCGCTAGTTTCGCTAGTTACCTAAGCATGATATAGCATGTTCTGACTGAGAGATTTCTGAAAAAATTCAAACGTACAGCTCTGCTATCACTTCCAACATAAATGAAGACAGGAAACTAAACAGCAGTGACGTTTGTAGGGTTACTGAAGTTGGGCTAGCTGGTATATAATGATGTGCTACGTGATCGCTAGCGACACAGCTATGTTAGCATAACATAAACAGTGAAGCTGGAGGACGAACACTAACACTTTTCCACTTATAAAAGTTAACGTGAAGGTTCCTCATGGTTAGAGACAAATGCAATCACATGGCAGGATGCTGTAAACGGACCAAACTTCAGTCAGGAGAACAACTGAGATAATCCATCCACAATACAAGGTTAGTCATTAATATACTGCAGCAACATGGGAATAGAGCAGCTGCCAGAGAATTCAACATTAATGAATCAATGGTACAGAAGTGGAGGAAGCAAGAAGAATGAGTTTAATAAAGTTTGATTTATCTGACTGCTTTGTTTCACTTAATGTGCCTTATAATCCCGTGCACCTTATGGTCCGAAAAATACGCACTGCACACTGCAGTTTAATGTTGCAAAGCACCTCTTTTTAACTTCAGTGGATATTATACCCCCGGATAAGCTGGAGGAGGTGGCTGGGGAGAGGGAGGTCTGGGCCTCTTTGCTTAGGCTGCTGCCCCCGCGACCCGGCCTCGGATAAAGCGGATGAAGATGGATGGATGGATGGATGGATGGATATTATACATGGTTATGTTCAGGATATGTCAGCCCATTTCTACTGGAAATGCCTTTTGGTTAAACTTTCAGCAAGGAATTTGCATTTGCACTGTTAAATTTTTATAAAGCTTTAATGTACATAAAAACCAGCTTCTTGTTTAAGTGAAAATAAATGGAAGGTTGTCTTTTTGCGCTAGTAATGTTGTGGAGTTGTATTTTGTCTCGCATCAATTATATCGTCGGTTATATCGTTATCGCAAATTTTCAAATATATATCGTGCTAAATTTTTTTGGCCATATCGCCCTGCTCTATGTGTTACTGTACAACCCTGAGTCGAGTACTCTTGCTTGTCCGTCAGCCAGCCGCAGAGAAGAGTGAAGTTATAACATACAAAGAGTTGAAGTGAAACAGGGTGTCCACTGTAAGTACTGTCTGTGCTTTTTATGTCGTGGTTTTAGGTCTTTGAAGCTTTTGTTTGCGGTTCTACCATTCTCAGAGAACTGTGTTGTTGCTCGCTTCCGTACTCGAGTCAGCATTCTGAACACCCATACTTCATCCACTTCTAGCGACACACAGCCGGGGTGGTCCACAGGGAAACATGCACGCAGACACATCTGCAAGACCATAAACTACGCTTAAGGGGGGCTGACTTGCTTTTAAAACCAGCCTCATGTGGCCACTCGAGGAAGTGTCGGTTTTTTGACACTTCCAACACTCGGCAACCCCCGAGGCCCGAGGACCAATCTTGCGCTATTACTTTGGTATGAAAGTCAGATTAAAGAGACATCGACTGTCTCTGAGGAAACCCTTTCATGTTACCACAGAGAACACCACGAGTCACACAGTCACAACAACCTTAAATGTTAAAAGCTGTAATAAATAAAGAAAGTAACTCCCGAAACATCAGCTTCTGTTCTATGGGAAGCAGGGAAAGCTGTGATGAGAGGTAAAATAATTTCTTTCTCATCACATAAAAAGAAAAAAGAAAACAAAAATATTCAGGAATTAGAAAAAAACATCAAATCACTAGAAGAAGCCTACGCGTCCCACCAAGATCAGGAAACATTGAACAAAATACGCAAAACAAAACTAGAATTAAATGAGATAATTGATAAAAAAACAAAATTCTTAGTACAAAGACTACGCCTACAAAATTATGAACATGGCAATAAATCCGGTCAATTTCTAGCAAACCAGCTAAAAATAAATAAAGAAAAAACAACTATATGTGCTGTTCAAGATTCATCTGGGAACACATTATATGAACCGATACAAATAAACAACATTTTCAGGGATTTCTATAAAACGTTGTATTCACCACAAATAAACCCATCTAAAAAAGAAATTGATCAGTTTTTGGACAACATAACTCTTCCAAAATTATTGGACACTCAAGCAATGGCACTGGATTCACCACTGACACCAGGTGAACTCCAGGAAGCCCTGATAAGTATGCACAATAATAAGGCTCCAGGTCCAGATGGCTTTCCTGCAGAATTCTACAAAGAATTCTGGTCGATTCTAGCACCAGTTTTCTACAGAACGTTGTTGGAAATTAAAGAAAAGGGCAGACTTCCATCAAATATGAATTCTGCAAACATTAATCTCCTGCTAAAACCAGGCAAAGACCCTGTATATCCCTCAAGCTATCGTCCAATATCCCTTATAAATGTAGACCTTAAAATAATCTGCAAAGCTCTCTCAAAGAGACTGGAGAAAATAACCCCCCTCTTAATTCATCCTGACCAAACTGGTTTCATAAAAGGTAGGCGCTCATCAACAAATACACGTAGATTACTTAATTTGATAGACTACTCATATAGTAAAAACCTAGAAACTACAATATTCTCTTTAGACGCAGAAAAAGCATTTGACAGAGTTAACTGGAAATTTCTATTTGCAACTTTACACAAATTTGGTTTTGGATCCTCTTTCATAAACTGGTTAAAAATATTATATAATTCCCCAACAGCTTGTGTTAGAACAAATGACCAGACATCCTCCAGCTTCTGTCTCTTGAGGGGCACCAGGCAGGGATGCCCACTCTCCCCTTCACTATTTGCAATTTTTATTGAACCACTAGCAGCAGCAATTAGACAGAATTCAGTAATTAAGGGCATAAAATGCAAGAACGTGGAACATAAAATCAGCCTTTATGCGGATGATGTGTTACTCTTTCTCCAAAATTCACAAACCAATATCTCTGGGGTGATTGAATTGATAAACTCTTTTGCAAGAATATCAGATTACTCAATTAACTGGTCAAAATCTACAGTCCTACCGATTAATTGCTCCTTCCATAATTCCTCTTCTACACCACTGCAATCGGGAAATATAAAATATTTAGGTATTAATGTTTCTCCCAAGCTTGCAGATCTAACTAAATTAAACCATATCCCACTTTTAAAGAAGGTAGAAGATGATCTGGCTAGATGGAAATGTCTACCCATATCACTCATGGGAAGGGTTGCCGCTATAAAAATGATGGTCTTACCAAAAATAAATTATTTATTCTCAATGATCCCAACTAAACCGCCACAAGATTGGTTCAGATCTCTAGATTCATGTATGTCCAAATTCCTTTGGAAAAATAAACCCCCACGTATAAGCTTAAAAACACTACAAAAGACCAAGGATAAAGGAGGACTAGAACTGCCTAACTTTCAGCACTACTTCTTAGCCAACAGGCTTCAGTTTATCTCAGGATGGCTAAAACACACCCTCTTAGATGAACCTTGGCTAGATGTAGAACAAGCACTCTGCAATAATCTAGAGATCTCAGACCTACCATTTATCAGCTCAAACATCCAACGACATGAATGCTTTAAAAGCATCAACATCAGCTCTTCTCTGACAGCATGGTGGGAGTTTCTAAAATTGACGGCGTCTTCATTAATCCCATGCAAACGTACACCTATCTGGAACAACCCTGACATATTACAAAACAATAATATGATAAACTTTTCAGATTGGAGTGATAAAGGAATCAAATATTTAGAACATATACTAGAAGGAACAGAATTTATTTCATTTGACGGACTAGTTACACAATATGGGATCAACAAGAAAAGATTTTTAGAATATCAACAAATTAAATCCATAGTAAAAAAGAAATTTAAACCGGGTCAAGTTGAACTACAAACACCACCAAGTGTGGTTCAATTTCTTACTCTTAAACCCCCCAAATTACTATCCAAAATATACAGAATGCTTTCTAAAACAGATGAATCAATATCACTTCCTATTGCAAAATGGGAAGCGGATTTATCAGTTAACTTAGACCTAAACTTCTGGTCTCAGATTTGCTTAAAAACCTTTCATCTAATTAGAAATCCCAGTCTTCAATTAATTCAATACAAAATATTACATAGAGTGCACTATACAGGTCATCGGATGTTCAAGATGGGCTTTACGTCTACCAACAACTGCTCACACTGCCAAACCAATTCACCGGACAATTATATCCACGCTCTTTGGTTCTGTCCACCAGTTCAGAAGTTTTGGCGCGAGATATGTGAAGACTTATCGAAGTGTCTGAAATGTAACATTCCAACTTCCCCCTTAGTGTGTTTGTTGGGCAGCTTAGATAATGTCACTTCAGAAAAGAATATCGCCCATATGGTTTTCACTGCCCTATGCATAGCCAAGAAAACAGTCCTCATGAACTGGAAAAATAAAAATAATCTTAATTCTAACCAATATAGAAATTATCTATTAGATTACATTAGTCTTGATACAGCCTCTGCCACCACATCAGATCAATTGCTCTGGGCTCCTTTGATCAGCTCCATCACCTAGTGGGGGTGGGGGGTCATAGTTTGGTCCCGCCTTCACTGTTGTGATTGGTGTGGGGGTAGGGACAGGCTTAGGGCGTCGGGGGGTTCCCCGGAGGCATCTTCCTCGGGGGGCTCAACCCGGGGTAGCGGTCATGTCCGGTTAGGGGCTCTGTTGGCTCTCAGGTGACTGTTTCCTCGCGGCTGCGTGCAGCGGGGCTAGGGGAGGGTCTGTGCTGACGGACGTGGGTTACTGACCTGGTAGCCTGGCTGCCCCTGGGTGGGTCCGGGATGGGCGTGAGGTTCTGGGGGCGCTCCGTCTCTGGGCTGGGACCCGGACCGGGCCTCGGGGGCTTGGGTCCTGGTTGGTGTGTTGCCGGGGTTGTGGGCGGGTGGGTTCATGGGGGCCCAGCCCTGGAGCAGGGTGCCGCCGGTGCGTCGAGCCACCTGGGGGGCTCTTCAACTGGTGGGGAGATTGTCACATCTTGCAGGAGCTTTCCTCTCCTCAGGAGCTCCCTCTGCAGGAGGGGGAGATACAGGAGAGGTGGAGGAAGATCTCAGCCTGGGTGTTTATTGTCTTATGTAGTCTGGAAGATGAGTGGATGGTGGGGTGGGTGCAGTTTTCTCTGTGGTGGGGTTGGGTGGACTGTCCCGGGCTCTGTGGGGCCGGGCGGCGCTGCTGCACTGGGCCCGGTCTGGATGGGCCTGGGCCCCCTTTCCCTGGCGGGTCGCGGAGTATGGGGGTGCCTACTGGGGTCAGCGGGGGAGCTGGCCCCAGGGAGGGGTCACTTGCCCCTCCCTTCCTTCCCTCCCCATCTCCAGCTGCCTCCCTCTTCCCGCTCCACCACAACCACCCACACATGCAGGGCCTTGGAGTGGGGGTATGTCACCAGGGTGCAGAGGAGGCTACCCCCCCCCCCTGTCCCCTTCTGGCTGCCTCTGCCTCAATTTTATCCCACAACTTAGACATTCACATTACTCACACTCTCATTACACATACATATAGGATCTTGGGGGTGGGCACGATACACGGAGTCCAAAGTACCATCAGGGTGTATACCCCACCCCTGGCATCGTTGCCCACCTCTCAATTTTAAATACACGTAGACATTGAGGGCTAGCAGGAGGGACCATGCGCTTACCTGCTGCTCTCTGGCAGGTAGCTCCAAGCCCTCCTGGGTTTTAAATGCACCTTAGAACACACATGCATCAACATTACAATGAGCGGGTGGAGGGAGGTTTGGAGTCTTCTCTCACCCCCATTCTCTGCGACCTGCTGGAGCAGGGGGGCTAGGACTAGGAGGAGGAGTTGGCCGTCCGACTGCGGTCTGGAGTGTGGAGCCTTCCTGCTGCTGCGGAGTCGGGCGGTCTGCCTCCCCCCACCGCAGGGAAAAGGGAAACACCACCTGGGTCTGGGTGCAGTTCCCCCCTCCAGGGGCGGGGGCACCTAGACCCGGTTTGTAGAGTACGCTTGGGGAGTGTGATCGTGTGTACAACGTCTCTTTATGTCTGTCTCCACGTTGGTTGAGTGTGGAGTAAGTGCATATGAGAGCATGAGGGTGGGAATGGATGTTTGTATTTGTGTGTGCCTGTATGTCTGTGTCTATATGTCAGGTTGGGTGTCAGGCGCCACCTCTCTGGGGACATCTCAGGCCCTCCAAGGTTTGGAGGCCTATCTCCCCCTACCACCACTTCCCCTGCCAGTGGCGGACCCCCTCAGACATCGGTGCGTTGGTGGTTCTTTGTGTCCGGGGATGGGCGTCCAGGTACACACCGGCTCACTCCTTGGCGGCCGCTTATCGGGGCCTGGAGCCTGGGGCTCGCTCGGGCCACTTCGGAGGTGGGGTGCCCCCGGCCTCTCGGCCTGGGGCTCGGTCACTCAGGCGCAGCTGGCTGCCGGCGGAGCTCACGGGCGCGTCACTGCAACTCCCCCTGGCTTCTGCTCCGCGGCTGCTGAGTGAGCCCTCATCTGGGACTCTCCTCAGCTCTTTCCGGGACAGTGGCGCAGCTGCCCCTCTGTTGGTCTTCCTTGGTCTCTTGTGTTCTGGGGGCCTCTGGATGTCTGGAGTTTTGATCTCCTCCACACCTGCTTCACGCCCTGGAGGACGGGGCTGTGGCCCCCCCACACCCTCTAGCAGATTATTACATGAAGGAACCTTTTAAAAAACAAAAAACGAGCGCGTCCATGCTCACAGGTGTACACACGGGTGATCACACCCACAAACTACACCCTTTTTGGCTCCTACCTCAAAGCACACTGTGTTCTGTTGATCTTATGTGCTGCACAATAATGTTTAACATTTAGTATTTACTGTCATATTCCCATATATCATTGTGATGTTGTTTATTCTATTACTCTTGTTCTCTTCTGCTTGCTTTCTTTTTTCTTTCTCAGCAGGTGATCCAGGTGATTGATATATGCATTTTTTTTTCTCTGCCCGTTCTGTTGGTTTTTGTCTTTTGCCCTTCTCCCCCGTCCCTCTTCTCAGCTGTTTCTCTTTCCCTCTTTCTTTCTTCCCTTCTTTCCCCCAGTCAAGTCTGTCCCGTATTCAGTAAGTGAAAATAAAATAAACAATAAAAGGTGAATCAAATGGACCATTACGGCAAGGCTGGGATGGTCAGTTTGGTAAAGTAAATCCGTTGGGCATCTTTCTTTGCCTTTAGACAACAATTCTGATGGCAAAAGAGCCAAACGGGACAGGCCAAAAAAAATAAAAAATAAAAAAATAAAATAAACAAAGTAACAAGACGTGAGCGCGCGCTCGTACTTTAGCTAATCCAGGGGTCCCAAATGGGAGCCGCACTGCTGAAATACAGGGTCAAACGCTAGTCTTTCTGGATGCTGGCAGAATGATGGAAAAATATCACCCTTAAAGATCAGCTTTCAATAAACTATGCAAGTGATGATTAACACTGTCTGTAGGAGCAAAATTACACCTATTCCCTGAAACAAGTCACAAGGCTCGCAAGTAAACACCTTGATGACAAGCTCAGGCTATGTACTTTCTGCCTTATAACACACATCGCATTTGCTGTTGCTTTCTTTTTTCTTCTAAAAAATAGACATAGATAGTTACAGTCAGTACAAGTCTGCATTTGATAGCTTTATTTATAGAACTGATTAAAGTAGTTCCTTAAAAACAGTTTCAATGTCGTGTATTAATAAACTCATAAGAGGAACATGAATGTGATCATTTTTTGACAGCCCTACCCTGCCCACCACAATTTCCTGCATGCATTTCCATCAGTCCTTGCCTATACAGCACATATCTATATTTGGATTTCTACCCCACAGCGCTACACATGTAATATTGTTTTGCTTCTAGCTGTGATAATGGCCAGTTCGTCACAGTTTCCTCAGAAGTTCAGCCACTTGGCAAATATTTGCCCCCCTGCCTCACGGTGTCAATTAGTATTCCACACCAAGCTGAGCTGACCTGTAATCACACCCTCGTCTCACTCTGGACTTTTTTTAATGCATGCATGACTAACAGTTATCACTCCCAGTACATATCTTTTGTGTGCCTGGGAATAAGCCAGGATGTCCATCTGTGGGGTTTAATTAATGGAGGTGCTGCGTTTGAAGAGATGTTCTATTGCTTTCCATTTCAAAACTGGGAGCGGAGTGGCTTCCTCTCTTCGTGCTTTTAATGAGGCATTAACATTACTGTCAAACTATCACAAGGGGACACTAGTGATTGTTCAGTGCGGAACACGGCAAACTGTTCTCTTTGCTGCAGTCAGACAAAATGAGCTAACCTCCTTTGTCCCGCTGTCTTTTCTCATTCTCTTACCACTTATACATTCTTTTCTCTTCTTTTTTTTTTATAACTTCTGTGTTTCTATTCTCCATCTCTTCTATCCATTTCAGCCTCATCACTGTTCAGTTCACCCCCCCATCTCCCCAGCTTTTTCCCTCCATTCTTCAAACAGCAGCAAGGTTGCCTAACCTATCAGCGTTTATGTGTTTCACTGATAAAGCGCTCAGCAAAGGAGGTAAATATGGGACAGGAAATTGGAATGTCCAGGAGGTGTCTTATCTTACCTGACTTAACACAGAAATACGCAGACCTCAACTGCAAGTGCACACATTGACTGCTGTGTAATGGTGCACCTCCGAGCCAAGCACACACATACCAGCATGTAGTGGGAAAAGGGGGAAATGTTTCTCTGGTACTTACACTCTTCTAAGATGTTATTTGGGCAGGCGATGGATATCATAGCATATGTGTGCGCGTGCGCCTTTGTGCTTGTGTGAAAAATAGGGGAAAAAGGATGAGAAGGGACGCGGAATGAGAGAGTAATGTGCTGTGAGAGGAGTCGGTGACACTCCCTGTCAGCCTGAGAGCTCCCTCCCCACGGGGGAGACTGCGTAAGAAGACAGGCTTGGGAACTGGCAGGAGAGAGAAAAGAGATGATGAGATGTGGGAGAGATGGACTGAAGAGAGAGCGAGGAGGAGGAGGAGGGGGGGAATCTATAGCCTGAAAGCTCCTTGGCGTGCATATGTTTAGACTTGAATGTTTGGAGAGGCTGCAAGCATTTTTAGTATTCATTGAACATCTCCAACACTGACCACTGCTGTGCCCCTATATGGTAGGAGAGCTAAAGAAACATGGTATCAAAGGGGCTCACTTCTTAAGTAAGGGATAACACTCTTAGACACGTCCGGTATCAGGAATTAATGGCCTTTACTTTGTTTCGCCCTTTACTTCATCTCTTAATTCCTGATAAAATATAAGTCGGGCATTTTCCTACTTATTCTGTAGTCACTTGACAATCGAGGGGAAACATTTAAACAAGCCTTAATGTAGTTTTTCATGGTTACGGCTAAGGGTTTGACTAATACTCTTGGATGATGATTATTTACTCAAGTAAAGAAGATGAACCCCTAGTTTGGAGGTTTTTCTTTTTCTTTAGTCCGTTCACAAGTTTCTTACAGTTTGACACTGGATGCATGCATTGATATATTCTGGGCTGATACCAGTTTGTGTGCTGTTTTGTTTGTATTACTTGTGTTGCTCCAGGAAAATAAAGCGATATTACTGTTTAATACTTGCACCATTTATACAGCGTGAAAGTGATGTCACACAACATATTAACCACCGCCTTTCCGCCCTGAACTTATTTGCAGATAGGCCGGTATCGGCTAACGCTAATGTGTGACCATTATTACATTAGATGCAATTACATGAAAAGGAAATAGCATTTTGCATGCAGCGCCACTAAAAAAGGCATGCACAGTGCAGAAAAGCATGGTAACAATAAGCAGGTGTAAGTCTGTAATAAAAATCATGGTTTAAATCATGGATCGAGGGTAAAATGTGATGGTGTCAAATGAATAACATGCAAAATTATTGAAAGAAATTTGCAAGGGTGATGGCCGGAACTGACTCGCCAGAAGTCTAGAGCCTTGGTTTGCTTTGTGTTAAGGGTGAGGATGTGTGTTTGACATGTCAATTCCTTCACCGCTCTCCTGTGTGCTGACTCATCTTGACTGCTTATGTGGCATACAACGGTAATATTATCGGGAAACTTTCTAATGTAGTTGTTGTGTCAGCGTTGTGAACAATAATGGACTGATTCTGTACTCACCTTTATGGTTTTGGATGCTGTCTACTTTGAGAGTCTAGTGTCTCTGTGTAAGGAAGTCCAGGATCCGTTATATTGGTGCATTCCTGTATTTGACTTTTTAATCTTCGTCTTAACGCGTCCGTTTATTGTGAAGTTCAACAGAGATATATTAGCGACTCCAGCAAAGAAGCTTTTTTTTGAAGGAGGGTGTTTGACAGCTGCAGACTGGCCATAATGGGCAACTCTTGTCGAAGCATTGTTCGTTATCCACGTCGTCGGGACGTTGGAAGATGACAAAACGTGGCTCTCTCCTCGTCTGCTCTCCTGCACGGTCACAGCTCAGTAAGCCTGCAGGCTGCCTTTGCATCGGTGGCTTGTCACCCACATCATCTGACCACTGTTGCCGACCTACAGTGGTTCTTCAGAGATTTGCGCAGGACACATTAAGACATTATGTTTATTAATGTCTTTGCTGATTGCTTAAAGCACATTCCCTGGTAAGTGAGCTGTGATTGGCTCCTTGCTGGACCACACATTGTAGGCCACAGTGCACCTATTACTGTAGTTATCTGATAAACCTTTATTTAAATAGACATATGATATGAAAACCATCAAAAATATGAAACCACTCAGTTTACTTTGTGTGGGGTATCCAGGTCTTTGTGGTGCTCAGTTTGTGGATTGTGCATCAGTCTTACATATTCAACCCCATCATCATCTCTGTGGATGATATAAGATGCCATGGTTAGTTCAAGCTTGCCCTCCCTACCATGCTGAGCCAGATATATTTCAATGTCAAACTCAACGTTTCTGACCAGGCCAAGAAGTGTATTGAGAGGCCAGGAGAATTTCTAATGAGTTTACAGTCTGGGTTAAAGATGCGGGGCTAGTGGAGGCTGGTGTGTACTTTTTTCTGTCTTGTTTAAGCTTTGAACATCACATTTCGGATGTTGAATTTCGACCATGAATTCAGCTAAATAACAATTAATAGGTCTCAGAGGTTTTAGTCTTCCTGAGCTTTGGCTAAACAGAAAGTGGCATTAAAGTCCCACAGTGTGTCATTCAGGTCATTGGCAAGGTAGCTTTCAAATTCAGGAGTCCATTCATTTCTGTGCAAGGTCGTCTTTCTGTGATTTGATTTGGCTTATTAGAGTTATTAAACATCAGTTTCTTAGTGTTGCAATAAAATGTAAATGGAGGCTTTGGCTTTGTCCCTGTTGCCATGGTCTCTCTACAGCCAATCAGAATCAAGCAAGCTCTCTGGCCACTGTATAAGTAATTATTTTATAATCTTCTATGATATTTCTCAAGCCATGAATTATTACTATTTGCAGCGATGAGCGGACACGGAATCATGCGAACACACGCATACATTTTCACTGTGTGGGTTGTTAGCTGTGATGACATTGTTAGGGATTGTAGCCTGAGGCAGACTCTGGAGAGAGACCTGCAGATGAGGAGCAGCTGGACTTTGAAAATGAAATATTCTTCTGCGTTAATCAGAAGGTGGACACTCACTGAACAACATTATCTTCAGCGAAAGAGAAGCACAGCGATGTGTGCACACACACACTGACACTGCTTGCACCAGTTTTTTTTTTTTCTTCTAGGTTATCTGTTTTGCCTAAAGAATATTTGTTCATCTGTATTTCATTATGCTTACAAATTCTTATACCAGATTATCACTAACATATAATTGGGTTATTTTTCAAGGGTTGTCAGGCGCAATGTGTCGTCTGCAGATTGCAATATGCTGTGCACAAATTGCTATCAGTTGTGGGAAAGGGATGGAAAACCTGGTGTTCAGATAAACATAGTTTTGAAAATCAACGCAGTTTCCAATCCAGGGCTGCAGGGGGTCTGGAACCAGTTCATTCACATTCACACCTACGGTCAATTCAGAATCACCAATTGACCCCCGTCATGTATTTCTTTGGACTGTGCAGGAAACTCACGCAGGAATAGGGAAAAACATGCATTTCAAACACTTGTTTTGATGAAAATGCTAAACAGTGTACCAATAAAATGAAACGAGAAAGCAATTTCAGTTCAGTTTTATTAAATTTAGCGCAAGTTCACAGCATCAGTCAGCTAAAGGCACTTTATATTATAAGTTAAAGACCCTACAATAACCCCCCAACAATCAGACAGTCCCCTGTGGGCAAGCACTTGGCAAAAGTGGGAAGGAAAAGCTTCCATTTTGACAGGAAGAAACCTCTAGCATAACCAGGCACAGGGAAGGGCAGCCTTCTGCCACGACCAGCTGAGGGTGAGGGGAGGAAGACGGAACAAAAGACACACTGTGGAATAAAGTATTAGTGTATTAATAATTAAATGCAGAGTGATGTATAAACATATAGTGAGTGAAAAGAAGTGAGTGAACTGAAGGCTCAGTGCATAATAGGAAGCCCCCAGCCATCTAGACGTATTTCACCATTACTAAGGGAGTATTCAGGGTCACCTGATCCAGCTGTTTGTGGAAAATAATTGCTTTTGGGATTCTGTTACTGTTGTGGACAAGAGATGTACAAACAGCTTTGGAGTACTAGCTTTGTATGTGTGAGTGACAATAGATAAATATGGATTTTCTTCCATAGCGACAGTTCAACCTGTACATTTGGTTAGTATTGAAAAGAGCATTTTAAGGAAGTCCTACGCTTGTTTTTCCACAGTCTGGGCAATTTCCCCTTCTAATTTAATAAACATTCAGTCGTCTTTGCCTTTTTGATAAAGCCAAATTATGCCTATGTAGCATCTCCTCTCCTGCTAGTTTGGTGTTTCTGTGGCTGCAAAGCTCATGGGTGTCTGCATTAGGGTATTTTACACACTCTCTAACAAAATTTATGTCAGTCTGACCCTAGCTGTGGAAAGTGCATCACTAGCTTTGGACTTGAGTGCACACTTATTATCAGATATATCTGCTGAATCAATATTATGTACTCATTTCTCAATCTGCACCAATTTTTGTCCAGCGGCTCTCTATTTCAGGCTGTTATCTGTACAGCTGCAAATGATACAATTTATTGCACTGACCTTACCACGCCCTTGTATGCCTCTTGTTGCTCTCCGCTGCTCTGAATGGCCCCGAATGCTCTTCTTGTATCACAGATTATCTGACCCTTACTGCTGTAGTGGCTGCTCCACCATCTGATTCACACTGACCTTCCCTGGACACGCTGATGAATATCAAACCAACTGCGATGTGTGGGCTTTTAAAGTTTCTAGTAACGGCAGAGTGCCTTGCTTGGATCACGCGGTTGATATTATCAGATATGTTTGGGTTTTTTTTTTTATCCGTTAAGATCTTCTACATTATACAAAGAATGCTTCTTTGAGATTAAGTCATTATTTAATAAGTCAACAGGCTATGCTTGGTTTTATCGGTCTTGGTGTTTTGTTTTGTTTTTTTCTGTTTCCCTGGTAAACAGTTGGTGGCAGAAATGTACAAAATATGTGCCAATAAAAGCCACCAAATTAAAAACTAAATAAATACAAATGCACTTACATCAATTTCATCAAATGCACCATTGTTAGACCTCAAGGTTGAACAGAATGCAATGTCATGTCCCTCTTTTCTGACTCTCTCTGCCCTATCTGCTGCTTTTCTCCTCATTGCATCATGTTAGATGTCACTGGCCGGTGTATTTCAGGGTCATTTATATATTGTATGACTCATTAATTACTCAAACAGGTGTGCGTGTCTGTGCAAGAGTGTGTATCTTAGATCTCATGAAATCCAGTCACGCCCTTTACATAAATAAGATAAGATAGAACTTTATTAATCCCTCGGGTGGGTTCCTCTGGGAAATTCGACTTCCAAAAAGCACAGCAACGACTGAAGTTACAGTTACAAAACTGTATTATTACACACACACACACGCGCACACGCACTCACTCACTCTTTCAGGTACTGCAATGATTCTTCCAGCTTCCTTGAGTGCACCCAGATCATTAATGGCATTATTGCTGTCGAGAGTACTAACCCCCTTCTTCCTGTCTATCTCGCCTCTTATCGAGTACAAGAATAGTTGTCGTTGTGGATTTCTGCCCACAGAAAGGGTTGATTGAAATGCAGTGATTTTGATTATGTGCTTGTAATCTGTGCCTGTAATTTTATGCATATCTGCATGTGTGTCTTTGTGTTTGGGTAACTGCAGTCCTTAGTACAGTGGCACCAGTGAGTGAGTCATGGTTTTTTATAACACAGCAGCCTCTTTCCCATCAGTCGCAGACTTCAGCTCTGAATATTAGCACACAAATAGAATAGCTGAACTGATTTCTAACATCCACATTTGTCTTCCTGTTTCGTGCCATGTCTCTCATCTCTGCATATGCTGTAGTTATGTTTACAGCACACACGATGCTGTAGCAGAAAGGGAAAAATACTGAACCAAATATAAAAATGGGTTTACATAATAAAAATGTGTTCAATTAAGGCTTGTACAGTAGCACCAAAATAGTGACTCTGACTCACTAATACTTAATATACAGTTCCATACCAGAGGACTATGTAACCTTGTGGAAAACTAATCCGGTTGTTCAGTCTGACGTCACTAGCCGTGTCTGGACCTAAACTCCGCTACAGGTCCATATATCAAACGATCACTATGGCATTACTGAGAGTTGAAAAACTGTCTAAAGTCTTTCATCTTTAATAAAATAATCAGCGTTCTGCTCTACCAGGTGTAACAATTGAGTTTAACATCCAGGCATCCATGAAAACGGAATTTATGACATTTAACGGAGTTAAAAGTTAGCAGGGACTTAGCTTGCTAGCTTCTATCTAAATACAATATAGCATGTCCTGACTGCGGGGTTTTGGAAACAAATTAAACGTACAGCTCTGTTATCACTTCCAGCATAAATGAAGACAGAAAACTAAACAGCAGTGACGTTTGTAGGGTTACTGAAGTTGGGCTAGCTGGTATATAATGATGTGCTACGTGACCGCTAGCGACACAGCTATGTTAGCATAATATAAACAAGCAAATTTTTTTTCCACTCGATAAAAGTTACCGTGAGTGTTCTCGGTGGTCAGGAACAAATGTAATCGCATGTCAGGATGCTGTAAAAGGACCAAACTTCAGCCAGGAGAACAACTGAGATAATCCATCCACAATACGAGGTTAGTCATTCATATACTGCTGCATGGGCTGGGCTGTAGTTACATTCCCCAGTCCCCCAAACCCCTGACAGGCCATCACCCTCCTCCCCCTCCCTTTCTCCCTCCTCCCCACACCTGAAATTCACTGAGGAGATGATGGAGCGGGTCAATGCTGGGCTCAGATCTACCCTATGGGCAGAAATCTGTGCCATCAGAAACTGAATTTGAATAAGTTCAATTTGAATTTGAATTGCTCAGATTGAATCTGAATTGTAACTTGAATAAATGCTTTTGAAAACTGAATTTGAATTAGTCTAATTTGAAATTGAATTTATGGTTTGAAAATGATCATCACTAAATTGAAATTGAATTTTATATTTTGAAAATGAATTGATTTGCTTTGAAACTGCATTTTATCCTTTAAAAATTCAGCTCTCGAATAATTTCAGTTTCACTTCTCACCATTCAGTTTCAGTTCTACAATTCAATTTCAGTTCCAAAATTCAGTTTTTTGGAACTTACATCCGGTTCCGGTTCAAGCGCAGATTAATAGAACTACGTTTTACTAGCGGACCGAAAGTGTTACTGACGGGAATCTACAGCATGTTGAGCTGAATTAAGACTTCAGAAGTCATTCGTCATGTCGAGTGACCAGCGGATAAACTCTCAGGTTGGTAATAAATGTATTACATGTATAAGAACAAGCGTCATGTTAACAAAAGATAGCCGTACAGTAACTGTTATGCTTATTGTAGCTGTTAGCTAAAAACGCTAATTTAGCGTAGTTTGCCCTGAATTCAGCTTTGACAAACAAATATGATCGACTGTTTCTAGTAGAATTCCAAAGTTGTCATCTTGTACCCTCTCAGAGTACCCCCTCTGTATGCCTGCAGAGACCCCTACAGTAGGGAAACATGCAAAACGGTGTCCAAACCTTTGTGTTTTAGCTTTATTTATGTCTTACACAGCATCCCAACTCTTTAGCTAACTTAATAACTTTAGCTAAAGTGAATAGTTAGTCTAATTCATTAGTGCAGCATTACTGGATCACCTCTGTTTGAAGTGATATAATGTGATATACAACTATCACTGTGTTTAACTACCATAATAATTCTTAGGGTGCTGAGTGCATGCTTAATTTTTTTTTTTTTTTTTAAACACACTGCTCTATTAATATGTTTGACAGGCTGAAGTTGTCGGGTCACCTCCTAAATCGACCATCTTTTACAGGTGTTTTGTGCCAGAAATGGAGTGTCCACTGAAGACTGAAGATACTGAATCTCTACGCCTTGCCATTGATCCCTCTTGTGCCTTCATCTAGACAAGAGACATTAACTTAACCACTCTCACATGCTCTGTACCTACATCACCTTCCCTGACAGTTGTAGCTTGGCTCATCTGAGGGTGAAATTATAAGAATGTGTTATTTTGCAAAGTGCTCTCTAGGGTTCCTAAATAAAATATGGCGTTGAGGTCATTTCTTTTGAATTAATCCCTTCTTCTGAAATATAAGAACCTCTCCTGGTTTTAATGGCACTTTGGATTTCTTTACTTTCTGTTCCACTTCCAACCCCAAATAGATGCTGGCAAGCTGACACAGTAACATGGAAGAGGGAAAGACGTTGGAAAGGACTACTACAAATAAACCTAATGCCTAACAATGAAAAGTGTAAAATAAGAACAATAATAATAGTAAAAATAAAAGATGAAGTAACAAATTTTTAGTTTATTCCAAATGATCATCCAGATGTCTGTGACATGTGATGACAAACACCATAATGGAAGGCTTTAGTCATCACATGCTTAAACTCATATTTTTGCATGCTGAACAGGCAGTCAGACATGCTGTAACTGTGGGGTAGAAAACAGCATGAACACCATACGGCAGGGGTCTCAAACTCCAGTCCTCGAGGGCATGGAAAAGTTGCATGACACTGGCCCTTGAGGACTGGAGTTTGAGACCCCTGTCATACGGAATATGACAGGTGTGGTTGAACTGCATGAAGACTCTGAAGTTTCTCTTCTCTTCTGGCAGGACAAGAATGTGGCCTTGTCCTGTGAGCCACTGTAAGGATGTACTTGGAGTAGAACTGGACTGTCACCGGCCTCAGGCTCTTCACCCTTTTCAAAGACAAAGCAGTCATTTAGATAAAATATTAGATATTGTTTACCTGTAAATGCACAAAGTAAATTTAGAAATGTTATTATTGTCAAGAGTGAACAAGCACTGATAGTGTAATCTACAGCTGTGGCCAAACGTTTAGAGAATGAGAAGTGTTGTTTGCTTATTTACAAAGTTTGCTGTTTCAGTGATAGTTGTATATCATATTATATCACTTCAAACAGAGGTGATCCAGTAATGCTGCACTAATGAATTAGACTAACTATTCACTTTAGCTAAAGTTATTAAGTTAGCTAAAGAGTTGGGATGCTGTGTTATGCTGGGCTTACACTGTGCGATTTTTGGCCCATTTTGAGCCGATTTTTGAGTCGTGCGACCGTTTTGGCGATCGGCCCGATTTTGGCCTTCATCGTGCGTCGTGCATCGTGTAATATACGTGGGGTAACGGGAAGCGATAAACACCTCACGACCAGCTCCCGATCATCAATCGCTTGGTCGTGAGGGTGTCACCGCAGCTTCTCACACTGCGCACGCGCAAACACAAATGTCAGCGAAAAAGACGGCGCAGCACGGCAGTGCAGCGTGTGATCTGGACACACAAGCGATGGAGGCACAACTTGTAGAACTATGGCAAGCTCACCCGAACCTTTTCGATGTGGCCTAACAAAATTATCACGACCACAACAACCGTGAAAATAGTTGGATCTACACTGCTGCTCAATCACAGCTGCCTGATCAATGTTTTTCATTAGCAATTTAGCAAAGTTGATGGTGGTGGTGTGTCTGTGTGAGTGAAAGACAGAGAGGGAGAGCGAGCAACAGAATTTCTCTTATAACCTTGATTTTATGGACGCACAGTGTGAGCACTCGGGTCGCATCAGAGCATCGGGCCGTATAGTGTGAGACCCTGCATCGTGACCTATGAACTTCTAACCCCTGCGAGTCAATAGCAGGAGCTGAATTGTGCGACTGAAAAAAATCGCACAGTGTCTGCCCAGCATAAGACATAAATAAAGCTAAAATACAAAGGTTTGGGCACCGTTTTGCATGTTTCCCTACTGTAGGGGTCTCTGCAAGCATACAGAGGGGGTACTCTGAGAGGGTACAAGATGACAACTTTGGAATTCTACTAGAAACAGTCGATCATATTTGTTTGTCAAAGCTGAATTCAGGGCAAACTACGCTAAATTAGCGTTTTTAGCTAACAGCTACAATAAGCATAACAGTTACTGTACGGCTATCTTTTGTTAACATGACGCTTGTTCTTATACATGTAATACATTTATTACCAACCTGAGAGTTTATCCGCTGGTCACTCGACATGACGAATGACTTCTGAAGTCTTAATTCAGCTCAACATGCTGTAGATTCCCGTCAGTAACACTTTCGGTCCGCTAGTAAAACGTAGTTCTATTAATCTGCGCTTGAACCGGAACCGGATGTAAGTTCCAAAAAACTGAATTTTGGAACTGAAATTGAATTGTAGAACTGAAACTGAATGGTGAGAAGTGAAACTGAAATTATTCGAGAGCTGAATTTTTAAAGGATAAAATGCAGTTTCAAAGCAAATCAATTCATTTTCAAAATATAAAATTCAATTTCAATTTAGTGATGATCATTTTCAAACCATAAATTCAATTTCAAATTAGACTAATTCAAATTCAGTTTTCAAAAGCATTTATTCAAGTTACAATTCAGATTCAATCTGAGCAATTCAAATTCAAATTGAACTTATTCAAATTCAGTTTCTGATGGCACAGATTTCTGCCCATACTACCCCCCGTCCCAATCCCTTTTTGTCCCCCATAAACCCCCCACCAGAGCGGCCAAAGGTTCGCCATCGAGCCCCACCCTCAACAGAGCAATCGAAGTCACATTGCCCAGCCTCGCCCCCCTTAGTTCCTCTTCATGCCCTGTCTCCGCAGTCTGATGTGTGATGTGTGAAGGGTCCGGGCTGTGAGGATTATGGCAGTGGTGACTTTTCCCAGGAGAAGCTGGGACCCTGTTTACTAGAAGGTTTTAAAATTTCTGTACTTTTAGGTGACAGGAGACATGTGGCCTGGTCAAAACACAGAGAGCTGCACTCTAAAAGATCTTTAAACATAGTAAACATACCTTGTGTGCCACAGACTGCTCCCAAACACGAGGGGACAAGTAATACCTCTAAAACACTTAAGTTGGCTTTATTAAACGTTAGATCTTTAGCTGGGAAAACATTTTTAATTAATGATTTAATCACTGAGCACAGCCTTGATTTTATGTTTTTAACTGAAACTTGGTTGGACCAAAGTAACAGTGGAGCTGTTCTCATCGAGACGACCCCTACTAACTACAGTTTTATCAGTGAGGCCAGGGTGAGCAGGAGAGGAGGAGGGGTTGCTGTCTTATTTAATGAATCATTTCAATGTAAGCAGCTATCTCCTGGAAGTTTTCAGTCTTTTGAATATGTGGCTTTACAGCTGAAGGCCCCATCCAAAGTTGTGTTTCTTAATGTTTACAGGCCTCCCAAATATTGCACAGACTTTTTTAATGACCTCAGTGAACTGCTGTCTGTGATCTGTGTTGATTTTGACTGTGTAATTATTGCTGGGGATTTTAACATTCATGTGGACAACCCTCAGGACAAAGGGACTAAAGACCTGAGTAACACTCTGGGCAACTTTGGGCTGACTCGGCATGTAACAGAGGCCACACATAATAGAGGACACACTCTTGACCTACTGATCTCCAAAGGCCTGAGCATTTCAAAGGTTACTGTGTCTGATATGGGCCTGTCTGATCATTACTGTGTTTTCTTTGAAAGTAAAATCTCAGCCCACACAAATATATCAACAACAGTGATCACAAAACGGTGTATAACTGAACACAGTAGTGCAATTTTTAACCAGGTCTTCCCATTAACACCTGACCTGTCCAGAGGGTCAGTCAATGAGCTCGTCAATAGCTTCAATGCTAACATGTTAAATGTAATGGACACTATTGCTCCCATTAAGGTGAAGGTTATCTCTGGAAGGAAAAAGTCTCCATGGAGAAACTCCACACTGGTGAAAAATGAAAAAAGAGAGTGTAGGAAACCTGAGCGCAGATGGAGAAAAACAAACCTCCAGGTTCATTATGACATTTATAAAGAGAAACTTCACAATTATAATTTACAACTGAGGAATGCAAGGAGGTCCTACTTCTCTGACATCATCACTAAAAACAGTCATAATGCTCGGGTCTTATTTTCTACAGTTGACAGGCTAACAAACCCTCCTGTGTCAGTGGCAGCTGAACTTCATTCGACCATGGCCTGCAATGACTTTGCCAAATTCTTCACAGAAAAAATCCAAAAAATTAGACAAGCAATTGGTACATCAACAGCAGATCCAGGATATGTACTGTGTCCACCAAAAAACTGTTTAAACACCATGAAACAGTTTCAACCTATTAACAGCAAAGACCTGGAGGACATCTTAGGTAAACTGAACTCCTCCTCTTGCTGTTTAGATGTCCTGCCAACAAGTTTTTTCAAAAAGGTCTCAAAGACTTTGGAGTCAGACCTGTTACAGATCGTCAACTTTTCTTTATTATCAGGTGTGTTTCCAGAACCACTAAAAACTGCTGTAATAAAACCTATACTGAAAAAGGACAATCTCGACAAGACACAAATGAACAACTACAGGCCGATCTCAAATCTCCCATTTTTAAGTAAGATCATTGAAAAAGCAGTTTCTCAACAGCTCAGTTACTTCTTAAAACAGAATAATTGCTACGATGCCTTCCAGTCAGGTTTTAGACAGAACCACAGCACTGAAACCGCTCTGACCAAAGTGTTTAATGACATATGTCTGAATACAGACAGTGGAAAAATGTCAGTCCTAGTTTTACTGGATCTCAGTGCAGCATTTGATACAGTTGACCACAACATATTACTCAAACAACTGGAGAACTGGGCAGGTCTTTCAGGAACTGTACTAAACTGGTTCAAAACATACTTAGAAAACAGGAAATACTTTGTATCAATAGGTAACTTCACATCTGAGCAGACAAGTATCACATGTGGAGTTCCCCAAGGTTCCATCTTGGGACCCCTTCTGTTTAACATCTACATGCTCCCACTGGCACAGATTATAAACAACAACAAAATAAACTATCACAGCTATGCAGATGACACACAAATATATATCACAATGTCACCAGGAGACCGAGGCCCTGTACAGGCTCTTGGTAAATGCATTGAGGAAATCAATGACTGGTTGTGCCACAATTTTCTCCAGCTAAACAAAAACAAAACTGAGGTAATAGTCTTTGGCGCCAAAGAAAAACGATTACAGGTCACCAGAGAACTTCAATCTATACATCTAAAAACCACAAACCAGGCGAGAAATTTGGGTGTAGTGATGGATGCAGACCTAAACTTAGAAAAACACATTAATAAGACAATAACAAAGTCAGCTTACTATCACCTCAAGAATATTTCAAGGATAAAAGATCTGATGTCTCAACAGGACCTGGAAAAACTAGTCCATGCATTCATCTTTAGTAGGCTTGATTACTGTAACAGCATCTTTACAGGTCTACCTAAAAAATCAGTCAGACAACTACAGCTCATTCAGAACTCTGCTGCTCGAGTCCTCACTAAGACCAAAAAAGTGGACCACATCAGTCCAGCTCTGAGGTCTTTACACTGGCTGCCTGTCCGTCAGAGGATAGACTTTAAAGTTCTGATGCTGGTCTATAAAGCTCTGAATGGTTTAGGACCAAAATACATCAATGACCTCCTGACCCAGTATGAACCTTCCAGATCCCTCAGGTCATCTGGATCCGGTCTTTTATCAGTTCCCAGAGTCAGAACCAGACACGGAGAAGCTGCATTCAGCTTTTATGCTCCTTATATCTGGAACAAACTCCCAGAAAGCCTCAGATCAGCTGAAACACTCAGTTTATTTAAATCCAGGTTGAAGACTCACCTGTTCTCAGCTGCATTTGAATAAAGCACCAAATCCACACTTTTAAGCTTAAATTTCAAAACTTACATTTAACTACTGATTTTATCTACTGTTCTGATTTTATCTGTTTTGATTTTATATACTGTTTTGTTTGTTTGTTTGTTTGTTTGTTTGTTAATTAGTTAGTTTATTTGCTTGTTTTAATCAATTTTAAATCATGCTTTTTATTTGTTCTTGTTTCTAATGTCTCTGTAAAGCACTTTGAATCACCTTGTTGTTGAATTGTGCTATACAAATAAACTTGCCTTGCCTTGCCTTGCCTAAGGTTTGAAAAACTGAGCTTAAATAAATGATTAGTGGTAATAAAAGCCGAGGGAGGTCAACAGTGATCACTGACTGTTTTAGGAGCTTTTTGAGATTAAATAGAAGAAAATACATAAAATTAAACATGTTAACAACACAAAAGCCATATTAAACGCAGACTACTTTAGACCCGGAAGTAGGATTCATCGCGTCATCACTGAACAATCGGATTGCATGCTTAATCAATCGATAGCTTGTAGAACTGTCTTTAGCAGCAATAACTTGAAGTAATTGTTTTCTGTGTTACTTTATCAGTCATCATGGAGGGATTTTGGACTACTCTTCTTTACAACATCCCTTCTACCACACCATTTCAGTCAGGTTGAGGTCTGGACTTTACAAGACCTTGATTCTTTTCTTTTGTCAGCGATTCTGTTATACATTTGTGTGTGTGTTTGGGATTATTGTCCTGTTGCGTGGCCCAATTCAAGCCAAGCTTTAGCTGTTTGACAGACAACCACACATTTGACTCTAGAAAGCTTTGAATATCTCGGAAGAAATGAATAAATAAATAAAATGACATATTTAATTTGTGTTTACCACACACTTTTATTCAACTCATGGGAGCAGGGATGTCAAACTAATTTTATATTGTAGGCCACATAAAGGTGTAGTATGAATGGCAGTGCAGGTAGAGTATTTACCAACAGAAAAATCTGCAAATCCTATGAACATTTTAGTTGAAAATTCAAAATCTGTGCACTCCTTCATATTTTCCAAAGCCTTCCAGCAGGCCAGATCTTTGCCAGGCCGATTTTAGCCCCTGGGCCTCATGTTTGACAGCCCTGCATTACAGGCATTTCTACATTTTTAGGAATTTATCGGGTCTATAATGCTATTGCTCTGTAAGATATAATAGCAGGGACACTTGAATCCTTTTAGACATTCATGTAATGATCTCATATTTTGTTGCCTTTTAAACAAGGCACTTGGTGATTTGATGGTTTTGTGAATGTGATATGAAGCTTTACCTTTGATCTCTTGATTCAAGTGCCCTGTCATTTTTCCAGAAAACGGTAGTAGTGTGAACAATGGCAGCTACTGCAGGTGGGGCTGTGAGAGTGTGAGAGAGAGAGAGAGGATGATGGAAAGAGTGCGGCATAATGGGAGAGAGATATCCATCCATAAATCCAATAAAGTGATGACATTTAGAGTTATTAAATTCTGTAAACATTCCCCAAGTGGTCTGACTGTAATATCCAACCTTCTCTCGAGCTCCTTCCCTTTCTTCCTTTTTCCTTTTCCTATCCCCTCTTCACATCTCACTCACTCACTGACATTCAGCTCTTGCTCTTCCAGCATTGAACATCTATCAACCCCTGACATATTTGTATATGCCATCTTTGTCTTTGACTTTCACTTTTCTTTCTTTTTCTGTCCCCATTGCCCATTGCTCTCATTTGTCCTTCTGGCCCTCTCTTACTTCCTGGCTGGTTTAATAGTGTTTTTCAGCCACTAAATCCAGCCCGGCACCAATCCGGTCGTTAAGTGATGACGTGACAAATTCTACTTCCGGGCCTAAAGTAGTCTGCGTTTAATATGGCTTTTGTGTTGTTAACATGTTTAATGTTTTGTATTTTCTTCTATTTAATCTCAAAAAGCTCCTAAAACAGTCAGTGATCACTGTTGACCTCCCTCGGCTTTTATTACAACTAATCATTTATTTAAGCTCAGTTTTTAAAACCTTAGGATGTAACTACAGCCCAGCCCATGCAGCAGTATATGAATGACTAACCTCGTATTGTGGATGGATTATCTCCTGGCTGAAGTTTGGTCCTTTTACAGCATCCTGCCATGCGATTACATTTGTTCCTGACCACCGAGAATTATGTATTTAGTAGCAACAACAATCAAATGCTCAGTTACAGATTTTTTTGCCAAATCTGAAGAATCGACAGCAGTGCTTTAATTATGTTCGTTGCAGTGGTATAAGTAGACTGGAAAGTTTGCGTCTTTTTCCTTCTGTCTTTGGCTTCCTTCCCTTTTCGCCATCTGAATTTACAACGCATCAGCGTGATTTGGTGCAGATGAAACGGAGCAGAGTAATAATGTGCTTTACAGAGCAGGCTTCACCCGCCACTGTGCCGTATTAAGCTGTGTCCCAAACAGAGTGAATGAAGTCATCAATAGTATCTCAAAATGTCATGCCTCTCATTTGATGATGATTACAGGACTTCATTGTACTTCTTTCTTTCGGAAGATAGAATGGAGATTTTAATAATTTTAGAGTCATGCGATGATATTTTGGTGCTTCGTCTTCATTTGCTTCAAGGACAGACACGGCTATTCAGTTTTGAAAGTATAACACACAAGTGGTTTACTTTTTTCTGTTTCAATGAGAGACTAGCAAAACAAGTTTTCAATTGATATTCAAGGCTAGAACACTGGTACACAGAGTTCTCGAAGTACCTTCATTACTTAAACTCAGATAAACTTAATCTTCTGAATGAGGCTGCTGCTGGTTACTGGACTGCTCTTCCAGTAGACCATGTGCTCTCACAGATCAAATCAATGTAAAAGCCTTTAAAAATGCTGGTCCAACACACTGAACACACTGAATAATCATGCACACCTTTTTCATACCTGCATTTTAGACTTTTTGGGCCCCCATTAGCAGGTCATGCCTTGGCATTTGAATTGGCCATTCAAAAACATAAATTTTCTCATTATTATTATTTGACTATTCAGTTGTTGATTTTATCCATTCTTTCCCAAGGTTTAGGCCAGGGTCTTCTTCCTTGAAAATGTCTTGGTTTCATTTAAATTCATTATTCCGTCGGTAATAACAAGGTGTCCGGGCAGTGAGACAGCAAAGCAGCTACAGAGCATGGCGCTCATTCCACCATATTTGATAGTTGTTGTTTTTTTCTCCAAGCATAACATCTTCCAAAAAGTCAACTTTTGTTTCATGTGTGCACAGAAATAAGTGATGTGAAACATCTTGCCTGTTTAGAGTTTAGAGCAATGATTTATTTATTTTTATTTTTATTTTTCAGAGGACAGCGGTTTTCCTGTAGACACCAGTCTTATTCTTTTTTTTTTTTTGTTTTGTTTTTTTTGTTTTTTTGTTTTACTTATAGCAGAAAGAAGAACACGGATTTGTGGGTATTCACCGAGTGTTTTGACTTTTTTGGTAACATTGTGAAGTAACAGTCGTGAATTTTCACCACTTGCAGACAGTTTATTTAAATGCAGGTTCATGAACATTTCCAGCTCTGCACATCTGTCATCTCACGGTTCTCCTAAGGTTCTGTGGAAGCTGTTATAGGTGAATGGTCCACACCAGCAGAGCTTTCTTTTGAAAAGCAGACTTTGTCAGTAAGCAGACTTTATATATCTTTTATTTATAGAAAAAGCCACGTCTTCAACCCACACTCCCTATCACATTTTTTTTTAACTGAAACATCTGAATCCTAGTAGATTTTAGAGAGGTCACTATTGCAGATGTTTTACATTCTCTATCCTGCAGCATGAGTGATTTCATGTGTAACGTCAATGCAGCTCAAGTTTGAAAAACCATGATCTTCAAAACAAAGGTGCCATTATGATGATAGGCATGTGTCAAATTTAGATTCAGCTACGTTTCTGTGAAGTGTTGGTTGCTTTATTATTGTTCATCGAGTCATCCCAAGAGCAATTCTTGTGGTGTTTACAATTCTGTGTTGTTGACACCTGCCCAGCTGGTGGGTTTTCGTGGCTTGGTTGATGTTTAACCCTGCTGGGTCTTCTGTGAGCTCAGGCAAGCATGACCAAGGGTCTCTACTCTCTTTTATTCTCTCCCCGGGTAATGAGCTGTAATGGATAGTGCCTTGGGCGTGACAAGAATACCGAGGGCCCCATCAAAGCAGCGCTCTGCACATCCCGCTTAAAAGACTGCTCAGTGCACATGCAAGCATTCATTTACTGATTAATTCCTTCCTCTCTTTAGGTTAAGCTGGCCACAGGCTTTTCAGTTATTTATTAAGAACTGATATAAATCCGTACCACTATGAGAGCATCACTTTCTGCGCATATATGCAATGAACACATGATTTTACAGAATCTCATGAGTAACACAAAATTCTGAGTGAACTGTAGGAAGAGACGTCAGATAAACTTGTGCTCCGTTTCTCTCCTAGGTGTAAATTGCGCAAAAAACTCAGCTTCCCATTGGTTACTGTGAATCTTGGATCAACCAGTCCATCTTAAATCTGCCTTATGTCCTCATCAGAAACCATCTGCCTGCTTTTGTGTGGGTCGCCTACCAAAACAACTTTGATTCCTCATCATTCCTCTTGCTCTCTTGGTCATATTAGCCGTTCCAGAGCAATTTGCATGATTTGGCAGGACGTGTTATCCTGCTGAGGTGAAGTGCTGTTGTCATGGCGGGATGCAGTGCTCAGTCTGCAGAAATATTTAGGTGCATTACAGATGTCAGCCCAAGGATTCCCAGCAGAGCACAGGGGTTTTCAACAAGCTTATTCATGCTATTCACTTTACCTGTCAGTGTTTTTAATGGCTACCTTGATTTAAACTTGGTAAACTAGCCTTTTTGAAAAGCTCTGAATAGACATAATAGTTGTTCAAAAAACAAAACAAATGGGCTGAAAGATAAAAGAATCACTACTTGTCAGACGGTGTTACATTAGGATGATCGTTGAGTCATTCAAACCATGCTTTGTGCAGCGTTTTATCCATTCAAACATCAGCCTCTTTGACAGGGTCAACATTTTTATGTGTTTTATCTTTTGTAATTTTCGTATCTAAGTGCTGTTTGAATTTTTTTTTTTTTATAAATTTAGTGTTATAAAATGCGTTCAGAAACCTTGGTGTGCCCAAAGCACTTCAAACTTTGATTCTCCATTGATGAAGCTTGATGGGCTCCCAGCGTGCTTTGTTATTCACCAATCACTGAGCCTCCTTCAGACGCAGCTTCATCAAGGTCAGACTGTCGTTATGTATGGGTGTGTCTACATTAAACCCCTTGACAGAAAGGAAATGAAGCCAGGGTTACAGTGCCTGACGTTGTGTTATCCTTTTTTTTTATTTTTTTTTATTATATATATATATATATATGTGTGTATATGTATATGTGTATATATATATAAGATAAGATAACCTTTATTAGTCCCACACGTGGGAAATTTGTTTTGTCACAGCAGGAAGTGGACAGTGCAAAAGTTATGAGGCAAAAATTAGAATACAATAAGAATAAATACAGTACACAACTGTACAGAATAGAATAAAATAAAATACTATATACAGTAGAATAAAATAAAATAAGTATACAATAAGATAAAAATAGAATACAAATACAAATACTATATACAACTGAGTAAAAATACAACGATGACAGAAAGGATTATTGCACTTAGTATTATTGCATATGTATGGATGTGTGTGCTTGATCAGTTAAAGTCTTTATTATGGAGTCTGACAGCAGTGGGGAGGAAAGACCTGCGAAATCTCTCCGTCCCACACCGTGGGTGCCGCAGTCTCCCACTGAAGGAGCTGCTCAGTGCTGTCACAGTCTGCTGCATGGGGTGGGAGATGTTGTCCATCAGGGATGACAGCTTAGCCGTCGTTCTCCTGTCACTCACCACCTCCACTGGGTCCAGAGAGCATCCTAGAACAGAGCTGGCCCTTCGGATCATAAATGTGTATATATATATATATATTAGGGGTGCAACGATACACAAAATTCACGGTTCGGTTCGGTTCGATACTTTGGTGTCACGGTTCGATATTTTTTCGATACAAAAAAAATGTTCATGCCTTTTTAATTTGTCATTTATTAAAATTATAAATATATATTTTAACTCAAAAGTACAGTTTTTAAATTTAACCCTAACCCTTGTGCGTGTTTTTTATTTTGACAGCGAATGCGCACCTGCGGACCACTTATGTGCAGCCCTGGTTATTTAGCTCGTCATATTGCAGCCACAGAAATTCTTTTGTCCATGAAACCATAAAGCTGCACTTTCTTTTTGCCTTATAGTCTGATTTGTCATAACTTCTCCGTTTTGTGGTAAGCTTTTCTTTGGCTGTCACTTCTTCACCCTGACCTGTCTTATTTGGCTCAGCAGAACTGAAATGCTTTTACACGCTCACTCACATAAGCTCAGCGATTCTCTGCGCGATCAACCTCTCACATGTTTAAGCTTGCTGCGGGAGATTTCACTTGTCATGTTTGCATAGTAAGCTAACGATTAATAAGACGATGTCAGAGGAATTGGTGCACAAATTATCATCACTCACAGATCAGTGCTGTCGCTCTCTATACACAGTTCGCACGATTGCAAAGTGAAAGCAAAAAAACAAGCGCAAATTCAAACGCGACTTCAATATGTCACATATTGACAGTGGCTCACCGATGCCAATGACATAATTACCCAGCTACATTTCTGAAAGAATGCAAAAGCATTGACATATATTTTTCCTACAATAGCCCGACGGGCAGGGAAGAGAAAGATTTTGGTAGCCCATCTGAAAAAAATCGCTAGCTCCAGGACGTCGGGCTAGCGATATTGCAAGCTCTGTATCTGATTGAGGAATCACTCATCTTTGGAAAAGAGAGTTTATTACAGAGAAATGGCTCTTTCCAAAATAAAAGCTATACTATCCGCTTCTTCTGGGCTATATTCTCAGCAGCATAAGGAGAATCATGTGCTAACAGCTGTCTAAATGACTCGGCTAAAGTTAGTAGCATGCTTGCTTTTTTTTGTCTGCTTCCACTTGTCTTTGCACTAGGATGATGTCGGCGTAAATGTGCAGTCATATTCGTTGTGTTCCCACTAGTGCTTTCAGGTTAATCTCGTTGAAATGACCTTAACGCCACAACACGGCAAATCTCCGTTAACGAGCTACCACCGATCGCCCTGTGCATGGGGCTAGACGGCCAACACGTTAACGAGCTAACTGCGCTAACACACTAGTTCACACCAATGTAATTGAGCATTGCATGGCACATCCAACATACTGTTTTACTTTAGTCCATGACTCGCTTACCTTCAGGGTCATACGTCACATGAAAACCAAAATAATTCCAAACGCCAGATCTGAATGAGGTTCAATTTGCCTGTTGCAAGGAGAGCTTAACTTCTGTCTTGCTAGCTTGCCCTGCGCTCTTCCTTCTGACTATGCTGTCTGTGTTGAGCGCTCAGTGGATCTGCGCTCGACAGTGCAGCCTAGGCGGAGTAGTCGAACACAGATTCACTGAGCGCTCAACACAGACAGCATCGTCAGAAGGAAAATTGATAAAATAAATTACAAATGTTGTATTGTTCGATACATATGCGTACCGAACCGAAAGCACTGTTTCGAACGGTTCAATATCGATACGAATATCGTTGCACCCCTAGTATATATGTATATATGTGTATATATGTATATATATGTATATATGTGTGTGTGTATATATGTATATGTGTATATATGTGTATATATATGTGTGTATATATGTGTATATATATATGTGTATATATGTTTATATATATATATGTATATAAAATATACACACACACACTCTTAACCAATATGCACATTTTTATTCTTCTGCTGTTAATAGACATGCTTTACACTCAGTTGGTAAATACTTTTGCTGCAATATTTGTCTCGTAGCTCAAACAGAATTAAACTCTGCAAAAGAGAGACAGCAAGAGAGGAGATTGGCATATGTGGTGTAAAAACAGCTCAGCTCTGATGGTGCAGTCTGACCTAGTTAGAAACAAAAAAAAATTTAACTACCAAGTGTCCTAGCAGCCTGTTTGCACCTCTGCCTGCTCACAGCTCCATCTCTTGAGTGCAGATGGGCATTTCAGGTTCACAGAATGCTCACCTGTCACCGCCGTATTAGATAACCACAGTGAAGCAGCTTTTTTTTTTTCTCTTTTACTTTAGTTGCTTACAATTACTTGTAAACTGCTAGACTGACATGAGCAGTGCGGTGCACGCTGATGCAATGAAATGCACCATATTAACGTAATGAACTGTAAATATTGAAGTGCAAGGGAGACGCTGAGACTCCATCAGAAACTGTTTTCGGAGTGCTCTTACTGTAAAGCTGGATTGCGTCTGATTCAAGCTGTCGGCTTTCCGTTGTCCGCTCCCCACACTCGGACTGAAATCGTGTTTTTTGTATTGGAAAACAAAAAAGAAAAGCTGTATAGTTTTCGATTGCTTTGCCTTTGTTTGCAATTCCGTTGCACTGTGCTGCATTGCAAAGATTTTTTTTTTTATCCTCATACTCTGCGTTATTTTCTAAGGCTAAGTGTTTATATCTGGTTTGGGGAAAGCTGATGATATATTAGCCACCCAGCACTTAATTTTGATTGAACTGTTTGCAATTTGAGCTATCAATCTGGTTCTCATCCTCACTCAGCTGCTACCTTTGAAAAAGATTTGTTCAAAGTGCATCTGTTTCAATCTGGGGGAAAAATAGCTCATTTGATCATTCAGATTCTAAATGGAGTCTTGAGGAAGAGGGTGGTGGCGGTTAAATGTTGGCGTTGGCGGCAGGAGCTTAAATCAGCATGTTAGAGGTGCAGCTAATTGGTCTGATAAAAAAGCATAGTGATTGGTTTGTGTGTGGGAAGAGAGAGGAGTGGTAGCTTTAGGCTTACCTAATTGGATTAAGCGAACCAGAAAGGAGTTGCCGTGTAGATTTTCAGCTGATAGGATAATAGAGCGAGGCGGTAAAATATACGAATGGACAGGAGCCCAGAGGCACCGCTAAGAGGAAGTTATAAACGCAGAAGCCTTCCTAATAAAGGCCTCATTAAGATCAGTTAAGAAAAAAGATTGATCTTCAAAAGCGCCCGTACTGTCATGGAATTACAATTACTCTGCCACAGTTATATAAAACATTTTTACATAGTTTAAATCAGCAGGAATTTGATGAATAATTATCACCGATCAGCTTCTTTTTGGAGGAAGTGGGAATGCATAAAAATGTTTCTGCATAAGACAATGCATGAAAACATGTTTTCTGTAGAGCTGTATGAATTGATCCAAAGATTTTAATAGCATCAATACCAAAGGTAGTATTGTTATTGAATCGATATTAATGTGATGAGCGATCAATATTGTTTCAGTCCTCTCGGTTCAGTATGTAGCCCACTGAATTGTGTTCAATTCTCCTTTGGAAATGAAAACGTATACCACAAATATGCACTATGAAAAATGTCTGAACCTTTTTGGGTTGACCGCCATGTTTGTTTTATTTATAGCCTACAGCACATTAAAACAACAGAAGTTGACCTTAAGTGCTTTAGAGACAGGCAGGTTTACGTTCCAGTTCACCAACAAAGTTTCAGAATACGCAAAAAGGTGTAAAAATCACAGTGATTTAGTGGTCAGTAAAATGTGGAACTTAATGATGATTCATCTCATGAATCGTGATCGCTCTCCCTTACATGCGCTGTCTTTACAGCTTAAAACCATCAGTATCGGTTTTAGTATCGGCAGTAATGGCCATGTATTTCGTTGGTATCCGAAGGATACCAAAATTTGCAGCACAGCACCAGTTAACTGCTATGCATGCAGTTTCATCATGACCCCCCTCCTGCAGCATCGCTGGATTAGATTGCTCTCACTGTAAGAAAGAGCAATTAATCCACAAACAACAGCTGGCTACGCTAAATTATAATTTAATTTTAATTACAACTGTTTAAATTTAAGTGTGGCGAAGAACCCGTTGTCGTTGTTTTTGTTTATCTACGGTATTTTTTAATTTTTTTTTACCAAGTGTATTTACCATGTATGCACTTATTCAGAAAAGTAGACAGAATCTCTGCCATAGGAAAGTCCCAACATTTGCAGATTTAAACTAACTTGGAGTTTCATTTGAATTGTTTTTATCTTGTAAGTTGAAAGATCTTGTTAGCTCGTGTCTTGAAAGCGGTCATGGGGTGCTGAGATACTGAGTGATTTTTAAAGCCAACAGTGTGCCTCCAGTGCTTTTGTTTAGAAAGGGTGTGGAGCTGGAACTGTATCTTACTTCACACCCTATTGTGCAGTAATATGCTTTATAAATGCACGTGTGTGTGTGTGTGTGTGTGTGTGTGTGTGTGTGTGTGTGTGTGTGTAAGTGTATGTCTCATGTGTCTGGGAGTATAAGGGGTAAGGGTGATGTCATATTTGATGACATCATTGCAGACGTGCGGGGAGTGCAGATTAGTGGCCGTTGCTCTTTCTGAACCAGCTCTCCACAGCTGCCCTTCCTTATCAGTACGCCCGTCCAGCCCTTTATTCCCTCGTGCCAGCTCTGCCAAAGTGTAAGCTCTAGAAATAGCAAACCCCCCCACACACACCTCCTCTCATCTTGCAGTCTTACCATTCCAGGCTTAAATTGAGCATGGCAAAACCATCCTGCCCACTTTCCAACCTCACTACTACCAACCCTTTGGCTGGCCCCCATCAGTCAAGTCACTTTGCCAAAGCTGAGCTTCAGCCACATATGTACAGTGTTTATCTGTCTGAGTTCCAGTACTGAGTCTAGGTCTTCCAGCTGATCTGAGTTCACTGTAGGCACTCTGGAGCTGGTTGGCACCACACACATTTCTCACTCCTCTCAGTCCCAGCAACACCGGGTGGGGGGGTCAACAGCAGTGGCTTAAAGAGAAAGGGGCACACCTCGCACAAGAGTTGACAGGACAAAGAGCACACATACAAACTCCCCCTGGAGCCACACAGGGGGTAGGGCAAAGCTAGGCTGAACTACACACACATGTGATCCACACCCACGCATACAGGCACTCACACATCGCACGCAGGCTCCTCCCTGTGCAAGGAGACAGAGACGGGAGGCGCAGTCAATCACTGACAGAGGAGAGAGGGGGTTAAGCGGGAGTTGCTGAGAGGGGGGAGGGACAGGCAGAAGAGGAGAGGGGGGAGAAATCTTCATCACTCCGAAATCCGAGTCAAGTGTCAGGGCGCCTTTAAATTCGTTCATGCGGAGTGAAAGAAATAAACAGAAAAGGAAGAGGGAGTGCGTCCCATTTCAGAGACAACACAGGAAGTAGGACATGCTCTGTGCAGGGTGAGGAGGGAGAGAGGGTGGGAGAAAGGCAGGAGGAGAGAGAGAGACCATTGTAGCGCTCATTCCCCACCCCTCGCCTTAAAGCAGCAGCGAGAGGAAAGCGAGATGTAGTCAGGGGAGAGAAGGAGGGAAGAAGAAAACCCACAAGTAAGGAAGAGGAGAGGCAGGCGACGGTCCGCATCGGGGGGGGGGAGAAAAAAATGGAGCTCTGAAATCGCCTTTACCCTCATCTATCTCTGCCTCTCTCTCTCTCCTTTTTTTTTTCTCCTCTCTTGTTCTGACTCAACCTCGGTTTCTCTCTCTCAATGCCTGCCTTCGATTGCTCTGTGAGATTCTAACAATGCCGGGTGAGTGTTATCCTGCTTTTCTTTCTTTCTCTTTCTCTCTCTCCTTTTATTTGAAACATGTCACTCGCCACCCTTTTTGCACGTCGGTTTACGAACTGTGAGATTATTTTGCTTGGTGTGAATGTGCGGCGGCGAATAAGGAAAAGTGGTGGACTCTGGTCTTTTAGATGGAGATGCTTCATTAAAGACTGTTTATGCTCTTCTGCCTCTCGGTTCTCCAGCTGTGCTGTTCTCTTACTTCTTTCCTTTCCTGTAGCGGTGATAATGCAAGAGAGGGTGCTTATGATCACACACACAGACAGACAGCCACACACACATGCACCCTGCGCACTTTCAGGACTCAGTCATTATTATGTAATTGGATTTTAACTCCCAATTCAAAGTAGTGCATTTGTTATGCGTGAGATCATGTCGAACCCCAGACATGATCATGAGAAGATGTTCTTTTTTTGCTTTGTTTTTTTGTGGCAGTTGTTTGGGAGTGCTTTCCACATCCTAATTGTGGTACCATCACACAAAGCCGGCCTGTGTGACAGAGGGCAGCCAGCTAACGCGAATCAGATGACTGGGCCACGATGTGAGGTCAGCCTGCCAGTTTTGGCCGGCAGCTCTCAGTCCAAGTCCCATGCTGGAGGCAATTAGCAGTCGGAGAGGTGTGTGACAGGAGAGTCTGCGAATTCCACAGAGCAAAAGCTTCTTTTTTTTCCCTGTGTTGTTGCAACATTGCAATGGCCGTGCAAGTGGTTGGCAATCACTTCATCTAAGGCTTGATAACATGTCATAAAATGTGATTCAGGCACTACAAGTTATTGTGCTTGCTATCTCAGATTTGTTTACAGTTAGGATGATATGTTTGATTCTTCCATAAATGCGTAATCCAGTTGATGCACCAAACATAGCTTTGAATCAAAATATGGTTTAATCCAGTTTGCCGAGCGTGTCATTCTATAAGTGTATCATGACAACAGATAAAATCCTCAAGCCGTCTGTAATTGTTCCACACACCCAAACTTCCCTGCCACATTATACAAGAAGAGCTACGTTAAAGAGCTTCTGGTGGGGAGCAGGAAGCAGCTCATCATTTATTCTCCTCCGAGGAGATTGCTCCTTAGGAGAAAGCCACCCACCCGGTTTAGAAAACACGCAAATTGATGGCCGATGATTAGTTTGCTTGTTTACTGTGGTGTGCAGATACGCTTCAGCGTGAGAGCTCAGCTGGTGGCTCTTGTTGATTGTCGCCTGCTCTCGAGCGCTCCGGAACAAAGCCGAGCTTGACTTCTACATATTGTGCGGGACAGTCAATGTTTGTATGCAGTAACAGTAGGATCCTCCTTTTAAATGTTTTTTTCCCTCCTAGCCTGAGGTGCTGTATCTGCTTCCATTCATGTGCAAATGTTTCTGCGCATATGATTGCCCGTTCGCTTACTGCCTTCAGACGCAAGTTCGGAGTCGTATGAGGGATGGAAGTGTGAGAAAATCAGATTTTATTTTTACAGCTTTAAATGTTTAATTAGAGCAAAAAGGAAGCGATTGACAAATATGACATGCTGATAATTAGGGGGGAAATACAACAGAGGGAAAATGGAGGAAGAAAATAGAATGACTGAAATGACAAAACATAGAAGGAGAGACACTGAGCAATTGTTTATGCCCCGGTATTTTGCACACTAGTTAATTCTGGGTGACTAAACCTCTTATGCAATGTTCATTCACCTGCCAGACTGTTGCTCTTAAAATTTTCTCCTGGACTGAATAAAAATAGGATCAAAATAATTCAAGGGGGAGTAACTGCTAACATCCAGATGCAGCAGTTACTACCCCCTCAATTATGATACATGTATAAAATGTCTGTGATTGAAACGTCTTTCCAGTTTCAGTATCTTTCCATTTTTGCTTCCTGTCTCTTTATATAGTTTTCAAAGCGCTCTGTCGCTGTGTAAGCACTCTATCATAGTGCAGATTGTCTTTGTGATGTCCATTGATTCACTAAGAGCTGATGAAGTGGAGCAGAGCATTCGATCAGACACATGTATGGTGGGGGGGCGGGCAGGAATATAGCGCTACAACCTGGGGCTACTGCTCGAATGGGAGCGGGGTCAAGAGGTTTGGACCACCGCTGGTTTAGAAATGGGGGAGGGAAACGCATTTGGTCACCGACATGGTAGGGGCAGGTGTTTGTTCACACTGTCCATAAATGTAAATAGTAATCTTAGTGTTTCAGTGTGTAACGTTACTTTCCACAAAGCCTCAAATCTCCAGATTTGAGTTCTTTTTATCTTTTTCTGAAATTTGAAAAATGAGTTTGGTTATTAAAGAGCATTTCAAAAATGTATATCAACAAAGCTGTTTGGGATTTTAGTATACACCGATCAGACATAACATAGTGACTCTTGACAGGTGAAGTGAATAACACTGATCATCTTTTCATCATGGAAACTGTTACTGGGTGGGATATTTTAGGGAACCTGTAAACATTTTGCGCTCAGAGTTGATGTGTTAGAAGCAGGAAAAAAAGGGGCGAGCATAAGGATTTGAGCAAGTCTGACGAGGTCCAAATTGTGATGGCTACTGTAGATGACGGGGTCAGAACATCTCCACTGAAGCTCGTGTGGGGAAGGAACAGTGGTGAACCACTAACAGGGTCATGGGTGGCTTAGGCTCACTGATGCACGTGGGTAGCGAAGGCTTGTCTGTGCAGCCCGATACAAGAGACGAGCTACTGTAGCTCAGATTGCTGAAAAGGTTCATTCTGGTTCTTATAGAAAGGTGTCAGAATACAGAGTACAGTTTGTTGTGTATGAGGCTGCTTCGTCGCACACCAGTCAGGGTGCCCGACCTCTGTCCACGTTGAGACACGACTCCATCGTCCTTTTGTCCATTTTAATAGCTTCAGTTCAGTTGTGGAGCTTACACTGAAGCGTAGCACGCCATAGTTAACATACATTTTCTCTTCTCACACGTGAGTTTCTACTACTCACTCGCGCTCACTGATGACATCATGACCCAGTGTGATTTTGGCAATAGTGAAACTAGAATAACGCACAGAAAATGTCCAAAACACAATAAAATTAGAATAATCCTTACAGCACTGAACCACAAAGCAATTGAAGAAGGTGGCCTGGTCTGATGACATTTTCATGATTTCTTTTACATCACATGGGGATGACCAGGTGCAAGTGCATCACTTACCTGGGGAAACGCCTAGTATCCGGATCCAATATGGGAAGAAGGAAAACCCAAGGAGGAGCTGTGATGCTTTGGGCAATGTTCTGCTGGGAAAACTTGCCATCTATATTGATGCTAGTTTGACACGTACCATTTACCGAAGCACTGCTGCAGACCAGGAATGAGTTTGAGGTGTTGACTTGGCCAAAGATCCATGGTGGCCCATCCTCGACTTACAGGAGTTGGATCTGTTGCTAACATCTTGGTGCCAGATACCACAGCACACCTTCAGGGGTCTAGTGGAGTCCATGTATCGATGGGTCAGCGCTGTTTTGGCAGCAAAAGGGGAACCAACACAGTATTAGACAGGTGGTCATAACAACTGTTATGAGTACAGCTTTCCTAAAGTGTCTAGAACTGGCATCTAAACAGCGTAACATGCTTAAAGTGCATCCATTTTTTTTAAATATAAAGTACATAGCATTTAGCCTTGTTTTAGTCAAAGTGATTAATCTGAAAAGGATCTGGGGCTTAAAAATAAGAGAGACGATGTGGCCTTGCAAAAAACCCCAACAAAACTGTCCCATTTCAGACGGCTTGTTCGTTCAGTGAGTTAAGTGCGTTGTCACTCCTGGTGCACATCAGCAAATGGGAGGCTGGTGTATTGCTCCCGTCAGTGCTCACCGCTGTGAATGAAAGATGGCAGACTGGGGTGAATGAAAGGCGTTCGGCAACATTATTCTGCATCTCCTCGACTTTGCCTGGGAGGAGATGAAAGAGGAACATATGCTCGTGATGAGGCAATGTTGCGCATTGTCAATAATTCAATCACTCATGCGCTCTCGTGCCCCGAAGGCCACAGTGCAAAGTCAATAGGAACAACGGGAGAGGAGAGCTCTCAAGCATCAGACCTACAGGTCTCTTTCTGTGCGTCTGCTCTCATGCTTTTTTTTTTTTAAAATCTATGTCTTTATGTATTTCTTCTACCCAAACAAACACACTGCCGCTGATGTTAATGCTGCGTCTCGGTTCTGTTTGTGCGTCTGTTTCTCAGCAGTAAGCTGCTTTGCAGAAATGAAATGGAAGGCAAGCTGTACACGGGGAAATGAATAAAGAAGCCAAGGCTGGGAATTGTAATACCACCTTGTACCTTTTCCTTTCTCTTCCTGTGCCTATGTCTGCAGGAGAGGGAGACACTGTCTTTGAATTACCTTCATGTCTTAACAGCGCTTTAGCCAAAACTGACGAAAACACATTGATTTTTGTTCCCCTCTGACTACATTTGGACATTGACATCACAGTGACGAGGGATTTACACGCACTCCCGAAACACACACAGGGTATGTGGTGCGCTTATTAACTGTTGTTGACTCTAGAATAGGGAGTGGATGATGCAGATAAAACCTCCAGATAGGGTTTAGTGTTTAGATAAGACTAATATTCTGTGTATCATTTACTATCAACAAATTCAGCGAAAAGATCCAGTGCAAGTCATTTATCTTGCTAGTGTATGTTGTGAAGCCAAAGGGAAATACAGTATGTGCATGACTTCACGCAGCCATTGGTGTTATTAGTCAGCAGTTATTAGTGTTATTATGCCCTGTGTCTGTACATACTAACAGTTTTAGTACTGTGTGTCTGAAAATACTGTCTGATATTTGGTTGGGGTGTGTGGTGGTGATGGTGGGAGGGACCTGCAGTTTTATTCTTTCAGGAAATTACTTGAATTTAAGACTCGGGGGGGGGGGCAAGACAATGCAGTCTTTTATTTGACTAATTGATTTGTCAAGGTTCTTTATGACATGATGCAAAAATCTTCTAAATCCAATTTATCTAAATCTAATATTGGTATTTAGTTGTCGTGATCTCCATTAGGCCTGCAGCACAGCTAATCTTTTTTCCTCCCACTTTTAAAAATACACAGACATATCAAAACAAGACATGCAAATCTGAGCATTTGAAGGCAAATAATCCAGTTTGCAATGTAATTTTATTTTTGTTGTAAGGTAAAGACCCTACAACAGTACAGAGAAAACCCCAACTGTTAGAGGGCCCCCCTGCTGTATGAGCAAGCACTTGGCGATATTGGGAAGGAAAAAAAACATTTTTAACAGGGGGGGAACAGAACAAGGCTAAGGGAGGGGCAGCTGTCTGCTGTGAGGAAATGGGGGTAAGAGGAAGGAGAGAGAAAAAAAGACACACTGTCAAAGAGAGCCAGAGATTAATAATAACTAATGATTAATTGCAGAGTGTGTCTGAACACAGAAAGTGAAAAGAGGTGGAGAAGAAAGACTCAGTGCATCATGGGAAGCCCAGAGCAACCTAGGACTACTGTAGAAGTAATGAATGTGTGAAAGGAAAGCTTTTAATTTATTTCTTACAAATAGACAGGGTGTCTGCCTCTCTAATCCAAACTGGGAGCTGATTCCACAGACGAGGGATCTGAAAGCTGAAGCTCTGCCTCCCATTCTACTTTTAAGTACTCTAGAAACCACAAGTAAGCCTGCAGTCTCAGAGTGATGTGCTCTATTGGAGTGATGTAGCATTATGAAGTCTTTAAGAGCTTGCATGTGAGGAGACGGGTTTTAAATTTGATTCTGGATTTGACTGGGAGCCAGTATAGAGAAGCCAATATGGGAGAAATATGCTGTCTTTCTAGTCCCATTTCAGTCCCACATATTAAAATATTGAAGTAAAACATCAATGACTCTTTCAACTAAGCTTCCACCAGAAAGTATGAGCTACTTTATCTCTATAACATTGAATTACACTGTGTTCTGCACCTCTCCTTGGCCTCCTATCTTGTTAGTCCATCCATCTTTTTCTTTTCATCTGCACTCATCTTTCCTGCTCCCTATCTTTCAAGATGTCTCCAGATTTCTCCATCCACCTCTGTCTCTCCACCATGCAGACTTGTGGAAGCTTGCCTGGAATGTACTGTATCCACAGACTATTTTTACTCTTCTTCTTCTCCGTCTTCTCTCTCCCCCTCTGTATTTATCTCTGTGCATGCAGGTGTTCCTCCTCTAAGCAGGTCAGTGGTTAGTGGGGGAAGAAAAGCACCAAAGAGGCGAGGCTTCTCAGGGAATACCTGCAAAGCAGGCAGCTAGCCAACACAGCCCTGCCTTCACTTGTGATCTCATCCCTTTGCATTGTTGGTCGCTGCAGTCAGCTCCTGACCTTGCACATATCCGCCAACATGCTCGCTGGCACGAGTCTACGTGGATTTTTCGTTGCAAAACGGCATCGGACAGACAGATGCAAATACGCCTTCTCTGTACATCGTAATTCAATTATAAATATTCAGAATGCTAAAAAAACCCAAAAACCTGTGCAGTCAGATGACTCACCGAATACAGAGGATCATTGTTCAGAATGTTTTCCCCTCCAATGAATAATGAAGATTCATTAGAATTTTCCGGATCCGTCCTTCTCGTGCTACTGTGATTACAAATGAGCTTCAATGGGTACAACTTCCTTTTCCTTGTCCCACATTTTATTATTTATTTATATCTCCAAACAAACCAATAAGGTATGATATTATCGCGGCCTAGACCAGAGGAATGAGGAAATCCCCCGAGTGTTTAGTCTCCCAGCTTTGCCCCGGCTTTGTAAGTTAACCTTTACCCGGCCGCTCTCCAAAACACCAAGGCATGCAAGTGTGTTTACTCTAGATAAGAGCAAACAACTCCAAATCATTAAATGAAGGGGGGGACAAGTACGTTCAACCTAGGCCAGTTTCACCTTTCAAATGTTGTTTAAACTGTTTGAAAGCTGAGCAATCGGTGCAGCTAGAATGGGCTTTCTGCTGTTCAGTTCACAGCGAATTGAGCCATACAGTAGGTGATTGCTACCAGCTCCTATGTCGTCCTCGCTTGACTCTTGGAATGATTGAGGTATAATATTCCTCAGTCATTCAGAATCATTCTAACTCATTTAAACTAGTGTATGCCAAAGTTTTCAAATTATTGTTTTGGTAGAAATGACAGACATTTCTGGGTTTTCTTGTTCTGTTTTGTAACTCGGGCATCAGTTTGAATTGAGGTGTTTTTGACAGCCTGTCTCAGCAGCCATGTCTTCCGTCACCAGGTCACCAACTATGTGGAAAATGGGAGGGGGAGTGGAAGCAAAAAACAAGCGACACATCTGGCAGCGTGTCCATTTCCTAAACTTGGTTGGCCTCATTTTCTTCTTCTTCTTGTCTCGCTCTGTTCTTTTTTTTGTGTGGACCTTCTTCTCTCATTCTTTTTTTTTCTTCTCCTTTTTCCTTGAGTCCTACTCGCTAGCCAAGGAACCAGGATTTTCCCACAGAACATGGTACTGAAGGCTGAGCCATTGTTTCCTGCTACAGGGAACGAGAGAGGGGGGTGGGTGGTGGTGGAGCTGGGGTGGGGGTTGACTTCCTGGCTGCCAGTACAAGGCCTATGTCAGTGTGAGAAAAAGCAGAGGAGACTGATCTGATGACTTTGAAAGTGTGTGTGTCCCAGAGAACGAGCACAGCTAGATTAACTTCTTTTTTTAAAAGTTGGAACTAAATGACTTGTTGGTTTAACTTGGTGGTTAAAGGCAGCACCCATATATGAATACACAATCCTGGATAAGTTAAAGTGACCTCAAAGCATTATATCAAAGCCCCTTGAACTTTTCATGCTGTTACTTGTGCTTTATTTTATGCCAGTGTAATTTCAAAGTGCAGTGTGGGCAGGCCTGTCCTAAATAACAGCGCTGTCTTTTTAAATGGGATGTGGAGATGGGTGTGTGTTAGTAGCAGCAGACATCCTTAGGGAGCGGTGTGGTGTAACTCAGAGGGCAGAGTCTCCAGCCACGTTCCCAGAGACTCAAAAATAGTCAAGGAAAACGCAGGGACGGTTCACTAGCGAGGAATGCAATCCAACGTAGAGTTGTGTGTTTGGGGGAATCCGGCTCCGAGAGGTCCTGCTGGAGAATGTTTCACCTATTTAGTAAATCGTAAGTGTCACTTTTGTTTTAATGCTGTGTCCAGGGGAACGACTGCTGCTGTGGATAGCTACAGCACAGCTGCACTCTGTGGTTTCTGGAGACCTCTGTTGTTGCATCCGTCTCAAGGGTTCACTGTACAGTGTGGCTTCCGTTCAACTAGTTTTTAGTACATAAATGACAAAGTGTTTTCCTTATGAAATGATTTGTAAAAGGAAAAAGAAGGAGTAAAAGTGCAATACATCTGAACAGTCGGACAGGAAGGTGGCTAGAGGAAAAAAAGAAAGACAGGTTTAGACTTGGAGATGAAAACTATTCAATGCCAGAGGCAAATCTTGGCTTTAGATTGCAAATAAGATCTCTGTATTGACAGCACGCTCTGAAGTTTAGAGCCAATTATGTGTGAAAATAACTATCTAACTCTGATATGAATAAAAATGCAGCTATGAAGGGGGGGGGGGGGGGGGGGGGGGATGCTATATGCAGCGATCGTAAGCTACTTGTTGTTTTCCCATCTCAGTTTTGCCGTATTGTGTGGGAAGAAAAGTCTCTGCCCTTTTCTCCTCGTAAACTCCGGTGTTCGCCTGCTTCGTTGTCCAAAAGCCACTGGGGTGTTTGCATATTCAGGTCAAGAAGTGAAAAACACACTTCCTCATCTCCTCTGCTCATTTGCATGTTTTGTTTTTTTTTTGGTTTGTTTTTTTAATCCATGTTCCCTGAGCACTTAGCAGTTATGCAAGAGTTCAAGAGAGAAGCTTTGTTGCTTCTTACTAATTTGTGTTTCTTTCTCAGCGTAAAATGCTCACACGTGAATCCAGCACATGAGCACAGATGCTCACACTGTTTCCGTGACCTTGGCATACCTTAGGTATTCTCAGCCTGAGTCATACCCGCTAGTATGTGACAGTCCTGATCCTAATAGTCTATTAATGTCACTGTGGAGGTTTGTTGTTAGAGCCTATATGTTGAACTTCCCCAGGTGATAAGATTAAATAAAAAAAATCAATAATGGCTAATGAACAAAAAAAAATGGGTGATGTTTAATGGAAAGTGTGTTTGTCTGTCTGATGATAAACTTTAAAACAATCCAGTTGTATTTGTATAGCGCGTGTAACAGTTGCCTCAAGGTGCTTTTTATTGATTTAACTGACATTCAGTTGTGGACTGAATTTAACCCCTGCTGGATTCACAATCCAATTTAAAACCTTCTTCTCACATACACGCTGTTTAATAATCAAGCCCCAACTTAAATACCTTATAGTGCCAACAGGGCACTTCTTTCTCAGACTGCAGGCTTACTTGTGGTTCCTAGGCTATTTAAAAGTAGAATGGGAGGCAGGGTTTCAGCTTTGAGGCGCCTCTTCTGTGGAACCGCCTCCCAGTTTGGATCCAGAGACCGGATCTCTCAGCGTGACCTTGGTCTTGTCTCCTTTCCATCACTTCCAACCGCTCACACCACATGGCTGCCCCTCCCTGAGCCTGGTTTTGCTGAAGGTTTCTTCCTGTTAAAAAGGGGTTTTTCCTTTCCACTGTCGCCAAGTTCTTGCTCACAGGGGCTCGTCCTGTTGTTCAGGATTTTCTTTCTATGATTCATATTGTATGGGGAAAAATAAGACACTGATAACACCTTATTGATCATAATAAATCATTAGGATATTTTTTCCCCTTCTTTTCATCACATGAAGTGCATTGATGCGGTGCTCATAATTCATTGGTGGTCAATACTGTGACCCTTGCCCTTTAGCTTTGATTTAAAGAGTCACCAATAAGTATAACCTTTGACCTTACTATAAAATCTCTTGGCTTGATTGCCTCACGCCTGATGTAATTATGAGTACAGCTATGGATCCACAGTCGGTTTCCCCGTCCTGAAGAAACTGTACAATATGTTTTGATAGACCCTTTTTCTGACCCTTTACTGACCTGGGTTAGAAAAATGAAACGTGTAAGAGGGATTTACCACATGCTATGACATCACCGCCAATGACAACCAAACAGTCCTCGCAGATCATCATTCAGTCATTCTGTATGCAGCCATTGTCTTTGCAGCCAGCTGTCCTGTTCTCTTTCACTCAGCGCACCAGCTCCAAGCCAAAAGCTCGGCCCCCACACCAATTCAGCGCTTCAGCAGTCCTCATTGGCCTCCTGCTGCGAGTGTCCTGGCAGATGTTACACTGAATTACCTCCCAGTCTCGCAGGGAGACTGCACACTCACTGTAATCAAGCTGTGTGTGTGTGTGTGTGTGTGTGTGTGTGTGTGTGTGTGTGTGTGTGTGCACGAGTGTTACAAGACAGGCTCAGCGGCTGCCTTAGCTCTCTCCAACAGTTGCTCCTCAACCACCTGATCTCAGCTACCAGCCAATGCTTTCCACATTGTAATGTGTCTGCCAGCACTCTGAGTCAGACATCCCTACAGATGCCTAAAAGGGGGGAGGGGGGGTGGGGGTGGGCTCAAGGAGCTGATCATTTAGGAGATACTGAATACTAGAGCTAGGTCCCTCCTTTCCTGTGTGTATTTGTCCCTTTTGTGTGGAAAGGGGTGTGCATGTCTTTCTGTGTCTCATTCGCTCCTTTAAAAGCTTCCTTCCTCTATGTATATGAAAGTCCCTCTTGTGTGGCGCTATTTCTTCTCTACTATACTCTAAGCCAATGTGTGGTCCACGTACAGCTCTAACTGGTTCTTATTATTCCTCGCAAAAAACGTTCATGCCAGCGCTCGTTCTTTTATTCCCTGGGTCAGTATTCCCACTTCCCAGTGTGATTTCTCATTTGTCTTGTGTGCTATTAAGACCACTGGCAGCGCAGAAGCCTAAAGTGTCAAAACCGCCATCAAGAATAGGTACCACGAAGTGCTAACATGCTAGTTTTGGACTGACGTCTGTGTTACCCCCGTTTACATGTGCATGAATGTTTTTTACGGCTTTCGCTGTCAACGTCGCGACTCTCGCAGCCACGCCATTTAGCCACTCGGGGAACTCAACCACGTCACAGATGGATGAGCTTTTAATTAAGAGTTGAAGCTCAGATATTATGTGCAAATGTCCTCCCGCAAACCCAATTGTAAGTGGACCGTCTCTTTCAGCGCCACATCACAAATTCATTTCATCGGCAACCTCGTCTTCATCTCAAGAGATCGGTTTTTCACCGTGTGTCAGGCTTCAGCTCTGGATGAGGTTTGCTCTGTTGCTCTGTTGACTGGATCCGCCGGCTGGCCTGATTGCTGTTTGGTCTCCGAGGCCTGTAGCCACATGTCAGCGGTGCAGCTCACACATCCACTGTTCTGCACCAGCAGCATCTGACAAGATCCCTTTTGTCTCCTTTTCTTTGACTGCTATTCTTTCCTGCTCTTACTATGGGCCAGATTTTTTTTTCTTTTTTTGTTTAGTGTATATTCTCTTGCTACCCATCACCCAACTGTTCCGATGACAGTCGACAGATGGCTGGTTGATGCAGGAAAACGTACATGTTCATGGTTTACCCAAAATGCTGTTCTGTCGCTGAATAAAATGTGAAACGAGGACACGAATGCAAAAAAAGAAAAGAAAAAAGAATTCTGACAGTGAGTGTTGTGAGATTTATTTTTTTTCCTCAACATTACTCCCTGAGTCCGTATTGCCTCATTATTCAGGCTGAGCTCTGAGAGAGACTCCCCACGTCTGCCTGGATCAAACGAGCGATCGGACTCATGACAGAGTTTTCTGCAGCCAGTGTGACAGACACTTTTTTGTTCCACTGGTCCTTTCCACTGAGTCAGCGCCAAAGCAGTGGGAATAATGGACACTTCATTGTATGAGGCTTGATGCATGAATAATGGTCTGTTTGTCTGCTTTCCTGTTCATGTAGTGCACGTGTTTCATAATCAAGCTAGAACAATTACTCTGTGTGTGTTTATGTGTGTGCGTGTGTTTGTGCAGCATGTGTTTGTTAAGTGTGATGCTCTCCTCTTTGATGCTTTGAGTTAGGGGCCCAGGTGCTTGCAGAGTAGTTGCTGCCGGCTGCCTGGATCTTTTTTTTTTTTTTTTTTTGCTTTGAGGACCATCTATGAGCCAGGCCAGCTGCAGAAGCTGGAGAATGCTTCAGGCGCAAATGTGATGAAAAGTCACTGTGTTGGACATTGCTTTAGGTATAGTGTTACAAAGAACTGGTTTAAGCATTGTGTTGCAGTTTCTAACCCCAAATGTCTTTGACTGGTTTCACAGCAAAAGAGCACTACATCAGTGGCCTTGGGGCACGAACCAGTTTGTTTTTTTGTTAGGAGGAATAGGCAACCGACTTTTAACCCAGAAGGTAAATGGTACATTTACAAAAACAAAACAAAAAGAAACAAAAAAAGCAACATTTTACAACTTCAACCTATGGGGCGATCGTGGCTCAAGAGTTGAGAGTTCGCCTTGTAATCGGAAGGTTGCCGGTTCGAGCCCGGCTTGGACAGTCTCGGTCATTGTGTCCTTGGGCAAGACACTTCACCCGTTGCCTACTGGTGGTGGTCAGAGGGCCCGGTGGCGCCAGTGTCCGGCAGCCTCGCCTCTGTCAGTGCGCCCCAGGGTGGCTGTGGCTACAATGTAGCTTGCCATCACCTGTGTGTGAATGGGTGGATGACTGGATATGTAAAGCGCTTTGGGGTCCTTAGGGACTAGTAAAGCGCTATACAAATACAGGCCATTTACCATATAATTCAATAAGTGTGGCTCATACCTGCTTTCTAACTGCAGGCACATCGAGCAGCATCTCGAATAGCTCTGACAGCTACACTCATGCTGGATGCAAAGCCTTCGCTCATCAGAATAGAAAAATCATATCACGAGAACGGACACAATGGAATCTACTGCTCGGGATTGACGCTGCAAAACTACCTTTTTATATTTGTTTGTAATTCATTTATGGATAATGAATGACCATAATGACCCTAACCCTAACCCCTTATGGATAATCTTAGACCCCCTTATGGACTTTTTTTTTTCTCGATCCTGTAGCCAATCGATCGGTTATAGAGCAGGCAGTCCAACAGTATTGATGTTTGTTCTTAATACAGAGAGTTTCTCTTTTTTTGCTGACAGTATTTATAGTTGCACAAAGGCACACATCGTAGTTAAAGTGATAATAGGCAACTTTTCAACCGTCTGTACCCTCTGTGCTCCTGCTGTAAAAGTTGAATCGCTTTCCAACTTTCCATCAGAAACCATACACAGATATTTTAAACTTGTATGCATTTCTCTCCTGAATTCTTTTTAACTTTATGTGTCTTTGCCTCTTTTTTAAGTTTGGCTAGATAATGTCTCACAATTACTTTGGAATAAAATAAGTTCATCTCGCTTCTGAAAGAATGAGTTAGATGGCATCAAAAATTTAGCAAGTACTAATTTGTCATCCTTTGTCTTTGATTGGCTGTGGTTGCTAATATGTTGTCTCTTGTGTGCTTAGTAGAGAGGACGATTAACAACTAACTGTCGTGCCAGCATGCAAATTGGAAGAGTATCGATTGTTGTGAATGTTGGACTAACTAAATGCTGTGTAAACACTGGACGTGGGGGTGGTATCCACAGTAACCGCCAAAATCAAGAAGACTTAACACCCTGCCTGGGTTTATTGTTTTTCGTCATGTTGGAAGGGTTAACTTTGCTCTTTTGGCTCGTTCTGGTTGTTGGTTATTGGAACGACAACACAAAGAGGGCATTTATTTCCCATGTGGAGATTAGCACTAATTCACGTGCACGTTAATGTGTTTTTGTTGTAGTTCATATGATTGTAGTGAAACAAAGCAAACTCTTGTAGTAGCTCAGTGGGATGTGGATTTTGAGAGTGCTGTTTCTTTGCGTCGCACTCCATTAATTCAGCCATCTCGAGCTCCCAGTACAAACATACTCCCTTGCGGTGTAGCCAGTGCAGTGTTATGCGTCTAAGTACACTGACGCCTATAAGCGCCTGATGTTTCAGACTGTATCGGAGCCCAGACAGCCTATCTGATGAACTCTCTTTACAGGATGCAGACACAAAGCGCACTGGGTGAAGCCCAGACACACTCAGGATCCATTACTCTGCCGAGGTTCAATGGAAACTCAGTTAGGAGTCAGTATTAGGGCTGGCAGAGCAGAACACAGTCTGTCTAGTTCTCACAGTGGGCTGATGGGATTTGGCCTGATGCAGCAGCATAAATTCCTAAATAGTGAATGTACAGCTACACTACCAGGTTTCTGGGATTATAAAAAAAGAAATTTAAACAGTCCTTCAGAGACAATTACGTACTGGAAGAGCAGCAGCTTTGCTTTCCCACACAGCGCTCGCCGATCGAAGAATATTTTCACCAGTCTCTATCCCTCCTTGGTTTTTTTTTTGTTTTTTGGGGGGGCTATTTTAAATGTGCGGAACAACCACCCGGATTGTTGTTGTTGTTGATACATTTTGCTCTGCAGTCAGAAAAAGGATTCTGCAATTTGGCTGAAGTGGAAAAGCTGAGAAAAGAAAAAGGTGCAGGTAGAAGCTGGTTTAACAGTAACGGTAGGAAAAAAACTGTCTCTCATCCAAGACAAAAACATAAAGGATCAAAATGGGTTTAAATGAACATGTAAAGTCTGCAGTTTGAATCCAGACGGGAGACTCTGGTTCATGTTGGCAACATCTCGAAACTTTAGCATCTAATAAAAACCCAACAGGGGGCCGTCATGCCTTCCATCACATAAGAGGTACTTGGTTGATTAAAAATGCAATCCTCTTTTGTCGATGTGAATGTATTTATTATCCTGGCTACTTGTCCGGGACTACAGTTACATTTCTTGGGGGTTGCGCATCAGGTTACGTGCAAGGTTATGGCTTAGGGGTTAAAAGGGGTTTCCAGTTATGTCATAGCTTACAACATGCATTTCCCCACAGAAGTCTAAATCAAGCGTTACACGAGCACGTATTTCTGCATATTTATTTTCTTGCGTTATGAGCCACTGGTTTGAAATATCTGTAATATTTAAAAAGAAAGCCAGAAGAACACAGTGAGTGAAACAAATCTGAAGCACAACTTAGAGAAAGCGCTGGAAAGATATGTGTCAGGTAGTCGATGTGAAACGTGGACCCCCACCTAAACAGATGAAGGGAAGCGTAGATACAAGTTACTGAAGGATTGCCAAGGACAAAGAAGGACGTTTTCTTATAATGGCTGAAGCTGAGGGTGGTAGGAATGAAAAGGAGAAAGCACCATGTCCTGCTTGTATTGCAGGTTGTCATTTGCAGGAGGTTGGCATAAAGGCTTTGTCAGATGTAGACGTTATGAACAGGATTCAGACGTCAGACACTCTTTTACTGTCGTTATGGTGAAGCGGCCCACAATAGGCTGTAAATTACACGTCGCGGCACAGTTTAATACAGTGCCACACAGATGACAGGCAGCATATTTATTTATCAATTCATACTTTCACAGTCTGGCACAATTCTCGCTGACACTAATGTTCTTCTAATACAATATGCTGAGAGGAAAAAAAAAAAGAGTCATTATGTAAGAATGAAATGGATGCCTTTTAGGGGACGCAGTGCATTCTTTCTGAGGCAGTTCTTCTGTACTTTAGTCAAATTCTGGATCATTCTTTTACAGATTAAATGCTCACGCTCCCTGTTCACCTCTGCCTCAGTATGAGAAATGCACGTGCTACGAGTTCATTAAAGCAGCGCTCTGACGGATTGTTTTCCTGCAGTTAGTTCCCTTAGAATCATCCGTGCAGCTTTAGGAGTTTGAACTGTGGTCCGTGGACATTCCCTTCCTGTTTCTGACGGAACGTCCCACCAAAAAAAAAAAAGCAAGAGAAAAAAAATCCCCATTTCCCCTCCTTTCTGATTATTTTACTTGCTCTCTGTTCTGCCCAGTACCCTGTCAGCCAATCACAAAGCAGAGGAAGGTGCAAAGTCACTTCCTCTCCAGCTGTGCTGGGGGAGTAAGAGCTTCTAAAACTGGATTTTCATATTCAGAGCTATCCTTAAGGCTTTTTTTCCTCTCCTTTTTTCTGTATTTTGCACCTTGTTGTATTCTTTTCTTCTATTTCACAGGATGGCATTTTCCTCTGTACACTTGTGTATGTGTGCGTGTGTGTGCGTTTGTTATTAAGTAAAAAAAAAAAGGTGGGAAAAAGCACAGTGTCCAGGTCATTATCCACTTCACATTGCACAGAGGATTTGGCAACAAAGCTGACTGACTCTACAAAGGGCCGCACGCAATCACTAATCTGTCATTACGGCTGCTGCATTTTTCCTGAAAAGCTCTTCCTCTACTCCGCTGAAAATATGTACAGTATACACACACACACACACGCGCGCACACATGCATGGGATTAGTGTGTAAGCCGTCCATAGAGGGCACTGTTAAAAGACTGTTCTCACTCATTACATGAGCAATTGAACCCTTGTCTTCATCTTCCTCTCGAGTATTGGAGCATCAGGGGCTGATGTTATGTAGCGTGCCTGTTGCTGCGTGCAGCCCTCACTGATGTTACAGTATTTAACTTTTCATCCTCTTCCAGCTGCGATGCGGTGGGGATCGTAGGGTTAGTGGTTAAAGGAAACACGCGAGCGCTAAGTGCTTGTTTTTGACTCTGGATGATGTTGGTTGACTTCATGATGTGGAAATCTCAAATTAATGTTGCTCACCAGCATATATACACGGCGTAGAGACACATTTGCTCGTCATAAGTGACACTCAATCCAACTCTTCTGTAAAGACAAAGTAGGGCAACATCAAACACAGCAAACAGTGGAAAGCTCTTTACTTTGTCTCTTAATCTTCTTTGGCTAAAAAAAAAAAAAATGCCTGTGAATTGTGGGCTTAGGGGCCGTCTTTGACAAACTATTGAACGTTTCTCTAAGGGCACTCTGAGCCAGAGAATGCTGTTGTGTTTTGGGTCCTAAATGCAAAAAAGCATCTATGAAGCGGGTTTATAGCGGTGGAAGATGATTGCATCACGGATGTCTGAACATTAATGATAATCTGTAAAATGCTTAACTTCCTATTTATGGTGGTTCTGCTGCATTAGTTGGCAGAACAGCTTGAGTCAATCCTCCGAGCTCGTTTCATTAATTCATTGATGCTCCAACTTGTAAATGAGGAGCCACAAAGCATCTGCTATCGCCGTGCTTAGAAGTGGCTGCGTGAATGTGTCGATATAAGCGCAGCGTGCGAACTCGTCGGCTGACTCGAAGGCAAGTGGAGCATCCTCTCCTCGTCCTCCTCGCGCTCGCTTCCTTCGCGCTTGCTGTTATGGGCGGCCCATATGCTTCCTCTCTCGCTCCTGCCCGTCAAACTCGGCAGGGTGATTCAGTTTTCTCTTCTTCTTTCTCCGCTTTTAGATCTCATCTGATGCCAAGGCTGAAGGAGTCCCGCTCCCATGAATCACTGCTCAGCCCCAGCAGCGCTGTGGAAGCCCTGGACCTAAGTATGGAGGACGAGGTTATCATCAAGCCCGTTCACAGCAGCATCCTCGGGCAAGACTACTGCTTTGAGGTGAGAGGATGTCGGGGGGACGGGGGGGCTATATGCATCCACACACAGCCTATATGCTGCTTTGCTTGTGAAATAAAATAATTCAATAGTTAATGTACTTACTACAACTACACACATAGCTGACAGTCATCAACTGTATCTGAATTTGACATCCAGATGCTGGCAGCCATCAAAGCTGAGCTTACAGGAAAAGTCAGTTTTTGGATTTACAGTTTGTTCTGCAGCTTTTCTGCATGCGCAGCAGAATCCCAGAATAAGCTAACAGCTGAAATATTCATTAATTTTAATGAGCCTGCCTTTATTTGTAGTTCGAGTGAAGTAACGACTCTGTGTTGTTTTCCCAGTTACCACAACACGCCATTTTGGGTTTGCTATAACCCTTAACTGGCTTTTTCTCAACTCAAAGTAGGACTTTTTTTTTGCTGAGTATTTCCTTAATCTGCCCCTCGCCCCCAAGATTTTAGTTTCAGATCACATAAGAAAAACTAAAGCTGGAAAGAAGAATCTGGAACTGCTTGGTACATTTTTTTAATATTATTCTAGCAACAACACTAGCTGAAGCTCCTGGGCATTCAGTGCCATCTGTCATATCTACACAATAATAATACTCAAAAGCTGAGAAAAAGCTAATTAAAACTAATGGTCACAACAAATCTTTAGTATTGCTATTTATCCAGGAGCCCCCCTGTGCCATAGTTTACTAATTCACAAATTTTAATCATTAGTTTGGGAAATAGAGTCCGTAGGACAATATTAGTTATTTGCAAATATATTGGTGTCATCATTTGGCAACCCGTCTTTGAAACGCCACAAACGCAACAAGCAGTTGATTCCAGCAGAATCGAGCAGAGCGTGAACAAGTAAGACAAAATAAAATGACATTATTTTTAAACTGCATTCCCATATTATCTTGAGAAAGACTCATAAGTAACTAAAGATAACAAATGTAATGGAAATCTGTTCATGATTCATAATATCAGCCGATATATTGGAGTTCTAAGTCCCCAAATATTGGTGTTGGTATCTGTCTTAAAAAGCCTATATCATTCAGCCTCTAGCAGGAATATTTTTGGAACCAGCGAGTCCTCTAATCCCCTGTCTTTGCTGTAAATCTCCTTCTTTATGAGCTGCTGATGACCAGTCGCAATCAAAAGTCATGATAGAGCCAACTTCTCTTTATTGTGGAACACACAATGTTGTGATTAACTCTTGATGACTTTTCTCTAGTTACAGAAAATCAATGGAAGTACAGTGGGCAGTTTCTTTAATTACTACATGAAATTTGATGTCTTGTAATTATTGTTGTTGGAGCAGAGAAATTCAAAACAAATTATGACAGACTTTGTCTTTAATCACTGCATTAAGGGCTGAATTGTCAAGAAGGGAGCTTCTTGGAGGGAAGCGACCCAATACTATCCTAAACTTTCTGCCCTGTGCTCTGTTCACCATTCATCCTGCTGTGCTTATTTTAAACCATCCAGTTTCAAAAACAGCTCTCACATAAGGAGACTGAAGATGCTCCTACCATTCTTTTGCTGTCTGTGGTATTTATGAGCAAAGTTTTAGTGAAACCTTCACTGTTCTATTTTTTTTCTGACAGTATCACCAAAGCATTTTAAATTTTCCCTTCTCTCTGTGGTAGGTCACTACCTCCACAGGAAGCAAATGTTTCTCATGCCGTTCAGCAGCCGAAAGAGACAAATGGATGGAGAATCTGAGGAGGGCTGTACAACCAAACAAGGTGAGTATGAAAAAACACACAGTGGGTGTGAAGTATTCAGTGGTAATATGTTCATACACAAGTGTCTCAATTCCAAACACTTTGAAACAGTGATGAGGACAGAGCCATACAGAGTTTACACTGTGTTGCAACTCACGCAGCAAGAATCCGATGTGTGCACGTCAGGTTTGATGAAGAAGGCATACAGGCAACATGTAAAGAGCTTTTTATGTTTCAGTACCATCTGGGATCCTGACAAACAGCTGTGACAAGGGGAAGGTGGCAAACATTTTAAGCCAGGGAAATAGTCCTGCTCACTCAGCCTCTTCACTCTTTCATCCGTCATTATTTAGCAAATTACTCATTAATTAGATGTGGAGAAGTGGCGGCGTTGGGGGTGTGGAGGGGTTCTTAAATAGCTCTGGAATGTTCCTTGTCTTAGCCCTTTTGATATGTGTGTTTTGAGTGGATGAAATGCATTTTTTTAGCAAATGTTTTTAAAAATTAAACTTTATTTCGTAATTTTTCTCTAAAGCACTTTAAATATATCTACTACCACTAATCCACCACTACTATGATATTACCTATACCAGGTTAGACAGTCAAGAAAACTATGGCGTTTTTAAGATCATACATCTCGGTGAAAAAGCAGTTTCAGTTTTGGTTACATAAAGGCTACTGCACACAGTTTGCACTCGGATCTTTCTGCCAGAATGGCTTCCTAATGATCACAGTCACTAAGGAAGGCAGTGGCTGGAGACTGCAGCAGGAGCACAATTATAGTGACTGTGAACAAGGAACTTGAGATTGAGCTGCCTTTGAAAGGTTGAGACCAGGTTTGTGACCGCTTGCAGCCAGTTGCCATCTTCAAAGCAACTTTGAGGCACCAAGATGGTGACGAAAACGCAATAAAAAAGACAGTCTGCAATCAGTTTGCAATTAAATTGGGTCAAGTTTGCAATTAGTCTGTAATTCGGTGCGCGCTCTTTATGATAATGAGGTGATTAACTGAGATAAACAAGGTGAAAACTGGAAATCCTTTGTCGTCTACAAACAGAGAAATTCCCATTGGCTACTTACATTCAGAATACTGCCAAAGCCTCATAGATTTGAAGAGTAAAATTGCGAGTGAAAGTTGGTTGTCCAGAGGTTGAGGGCGTTGCACACTCAGCCTAAGGTCAACCACTTGCAATCAGTTGTAGAAAGCAAAAACATTCAGTGCACTCACTGGGCAAACACCAATTGTGTGATTGTTTTCTTTCTAAACCTAAGTATTTTTATCAAGGCTAACCGAACTGCAGTTGAAGAATGAAAACGCTTTTAAAGAGCAAACAGCAGCATATTTAATTACCCTTTTAATTTCCTGCTTGGTTACGTCAAATGGTAGAACTGTGCTTTAATTATCATGTGCGCAGTGACTCAGCACATGAATCACGCAAGTCAAGATATTTGCCGTCTGTTGGAGAGATTAATAAGGAAGTTAAGTGCTCATCATTTGGAGGGTTTATTCTCTAGATTTGTGGGGGACGGACCTGGAAAGGAACACAAGTGCGATCCCTTGACATTCCTTGAAGGTTTATGTAAGACTGTGACATAACCAGGCAATATGTAGAAGAGCACGATGATATTTTGATAGAGACATATGTATGTTTTTCAGTTACAAATAGAAGCAAGTTAAAAAGCCTTGGGGAGGAAAAAAAAAAAGGCCCGTCTTTTCTTTGTAGGTGTCTGTAACTCAGCTTAGTGCCTCAAATTTCAGCTCCCCGTTTCATGTAGCTGCACTTAAATGAATGGCGGAGACATCAAAAATAAGATGAAGAGCAACAGAAACACGAAGCGTAAACGAAATTTAACTGCACCATTAAAAAAAATGTGAAACGTATTCAGATACCGGTGAGTTCTGAGCACTCCAGAGATCTAAAGTAGTTCTCGTGATTGTAAGACGCTCTGCCACTTCTTTTTCTTTTTTTTTCCTCTTTTTTTAAAAATAATGTAATTCTTATCTCCTCTCTTCTTTTTGGGAGGTAGTTTTCAAAGGCAGTGTGAATAATGGGCCAAAAATATGCCCGCTCTTGGCAAAATCAATTGATGACATAAGAATGGGTTAGCACTCTGTGAAATAATGTAGGATATTTCTTAGCTCTTTAATGATCGGGAATGGAAGGGAGAAAGGGAAGTTTTTAAATTGCTTCAGTGAAATGTTTGAAATACTGCCGAGGTTGTTTTTGACTCTTAAAGCGGTGAGACTTCCCTGTCGGGGTCTGATCTCGAATTTTATCAGTTTGCTTTTCCAACTATGTGGTTTGTTTAGTGGATTTGTTCACTGCCTTTTTTTATTCAGTAAATTATGTTTATCATGTTGCTTTTCAAAATTTGATCAAACTACTTCCTGTCATCTTCCGTCTCCAGGACAACAGCCGACGGGTCGAGAACATGCTGAGGCTGTGGATCATCGAAGCCAAGGATCTGCCGGCCAAAAAGAAATACTACTGTGAGCTCTGCCTCGACGACTCGCTCTACGCCCGCACCACCTGCAAGCTCAAGACCGACAACGTCTTCTGGGGAGAGCACTTTGAGTTCAGCAACCTTCCCGCCGTCAAGACCATCACAGCCCACCTCTACAAAGACACAGACAAGAAGAAAAAGAAAGACAAAAACAACTACATCGGACTCATCAACATCCCCGTCGCAGCTGTCACCGGGCGACAGTTTGTGGAGAAATGGTATCCCGTCAGCACCCCGAACCCGCCCAAGGGCAAGACGTCTGGTCCCATGATTAGAATTAAGGCACGCTATCAGAGCATGAACATCCTTCCCATGGAGATGTACAAAGAATTTGCAGAGTACACTACCAATAACTACATGCTACTGTGCTCTGTGCTTGAGCCTGGGATTAGCGTCAAGAACAAGGAGGAGATGGCGTGCGCGCTGGTTCACATTCTGCAGAGCACTGGCAAGGCCAAGGTTGGTAGCAAAGATCCTTTATTTCAGATGTTTCCACGTACCTTGCCATGAGGTAATGACAAGACATTATGAAAGCTCACAGGGGTTAACTGTTCCTCCGCTGCCTGCTCATCTTGTGAACTGTTGACCCTCTCCTCTGCTGTAATGCAGAGCAGACAAAGACCAGACAGACAAGTGATTTCCTCTCGCTGCACCAGCCTGTATTACAGTTTTAACTCAAGCTAATCCCTCGCACATATCCCCCCGCAGCGCTCCGCAGCATACCGATGCAGGACCGAGCACTGCTTGTCTGTAGCACTCCAAGCACAGGGATAGATTAGCTCACCACAGTGGTAGCTAAGCCTCCCATGACAGCAGGTCGTTGGGACTCAAATAATCTTCCATCCGTCTAAAATAGCTGCCTTTGACTTTTCTTTGACGGCACAATATTTGTGTTTTCCGTGGGTAAAACATGATGCTATTTTGACCTTACATACTGTAGCTATGAAAAAAGTGGAAATTTGTGTCAAAATCAAGTTTTATGAGCACATATTGTTCTGATACAGTATGTGGAGAAAAGCAGTAGGTTGTAGGTTTTGCTCAAACATTTGTGAAATAATGGGTCCTTCGTTGTGCGTGGTGCTGTAGTAAAACGCTACCGTCTGGTAACAGCACAGCTAAATATTCCATGATTAACTAGTAGTGGGATTTATGCTATATGGAATTGTTTGGGAACCACAGCGAAGTGACAGATCACGTAAAATGACAGAGCCTGGTTGTCAAGTGCTGAGGTGCATACTAGATAAGGCCCTGATGCTTTCAAAGCTCATTAACATTAGCACAAAAACTGTGTGCTGGGAGCTTTCGGCCCTTCTCCCTCCTCTAACCCCTCAGGTGGAGCAGATGGCCGCCTCTCCCCTGAGCCTGGTTTTACTGGAGGTTTCTTCCTGTTAAAAGGGGTGTTTTTCTTTGCCACTGTTGCCAAGTGCATGATCGTAGGGGGTCATCTGATAGTTGGGGATTTCTCTCTGTTATTGTTTATATATAAAGTACCATGAGGTGAATGGTAAATGGCCTGTATTTGTATAGCGCTTTACTTAGTCCCTAACTAAGTAACTGGTGATAGCAAGCTACATTGTAGCCACCCTGGGGCGCAATGATGGAGGCGAGGCTGCCGGACACTGGTGCCACCGGGCCCTCTGACCACCACCAGTAGGCAACGGGTGAAGTGTCTTGCCCAAGGACACAACGACCGAGACTGTCCGAGCCGGCGTTCGAACCGGCGACCTTCCGATTACAAGACGTACTGCCAACTCTTGAGCCACGATATTGTTGTTTTGATTTCACACTATATGAAATGAACTGAATTGAATTGAAGTTGTGTCTTTCAAAGGCTCCCGTAGGTGCGCTATGTATCAATGTCTATCACATCAGCATCACTTCGTCTTTTCTTCCTCGTCAGTTTCCAGCCACAGTTTCTGTTTCTGTTTAGTTTGCTTGTCAGTTTCTCATCAGCAAAGCTTTGGACTTTCTTTGACTTTATCCCGGCTCAGTGGGGCGATGAACGATTAGCGCTTAAGAAGTGATGTCAGTACACAATGTACTGCCACTGTGCTGGTTTTAGGCTCAGCACTGATAGCTGCTGATTGATGGGTGGGGGTGAGGCCGCCCCTAGTCCCCGCAGAGATGCCTACTTCCTTAATTACTTTCAATTAATCCCAGACTTCTGAGGAAAACACTGGTACTCTTAGTTCTTTCTCACCTCCTCCCCGGTCTTACTTCCCTGCTGCTAGATGCACATATGCTGGAGCTGGCAGCAAGAAGTGCTACTCCCAAATGCTCATCTTAAAAGAGAGACACAGATAATTTCCCGAATACATCTGTGTTTCAAGAAAAGTCCTTTTAAATGTAGCCTTGCATGCTACATACTGACGCCTTTAGAAGAAGAGGCAAAGAACAGTCTGCGGTTTGATGCGAGCACAGAGTTAATGATAGCTGCTCTTAAAATGCGGAGTGTTTGTTGTGTTAACTACTGCAGCTTCTTTCTTTCTGTCAAGGCTTCAAGACATTGTAAAGTGGTCTGACATTTTTAGGCGGCTTACTCACAAAAGTCTGTTGGGTTTTTTTTTCCCTTTAGCCTTGATAAATCAGAGATGGAGCAGTCACATCTCGCCAAACAGCACCCTGTATTTCCAACAAATCACTTATTCTAAAATACTTTTAAGCCTAATGATGATGTTCTGTGCTGCTGAACACATGCTTTAAATGGAGACGTTTCTGCGTGCGTTGTAGAGTTTGTTCAATTTGGCGATTAAGTGTTTTTCATGTCTTGCCAACTTACTTACAGTCTTCCTGAGAATTGGTGAGATATATTTAGGAATCGAGCAATTTATTTGTGCTGAGATAGACTCTGGGAAATCATGTAGGCTCGGCTTTCTGCAATTGTTTAATAAAGCCTTTGGTTATTTACTTCCCTCGGTATTATTGTGTAGTCTTCTAACTAGCCAAGCTCAAGTCAAATCCATGAGTCATTTTTCTCTAATTCAGTCTGCACCAGACTGGATTTTGGCAGCGTGGAAAAATGGAGACGATGCATTGCCGTAGCATTGGACGCTGACAAAAAAACACAGCACCCAGTGGAGTTGAAGTGGAGGTGAAAGTCTCTTTGTGGTCCTGCTGATGTGTGTTGTCTTTAATCTCCCATGCACAGGTCAAAACCAGCTTCTAAGTGGACCTGGAGTTGTTAGATGCAGATTTCAGGCTGCCGCAGTCATCAGTATGCAACACTCCTCGACTTCTGTTTCATCTTGTGACATTTTATCGCCCATCACCAACTAATTAAGCCCTGCATATTCCGCTCTGTTGCACTCCTTTTCTCTTGCCCCCCCTCCCACTTCCATCTTTGTCTCCCTTCATCTCTCTTTCATGCTTCGTAGCATCTCGAGGCCAAAGGTCTCTGGAGAGATGTCATTACTGATGCTGTATTGATGTCTCGATGCATCGGTGAGCATAGGCACACCCTGCTTATAAGAGATTATGCACACACCGTTGTGTGATCACAAGAATTTAGCAGGCAGTTTATTCACTGTGTTCATGACCATTATGCCCAGGTCAGACTACATATATTTATTCGCACTTCAAAATAATGCTTACTTATCTTATATTGAGCCTCGTTGTAACCGATTGTCCTAAAGAAGCTGTCTTAAGGGGAAGGGAGCTAAAAAGTTCCCTTCCCCTTAAGACCATCCTCACTTTCCAGCTTTGTTCTGATTGGCTGACCCTTCACAAATAGAAAGCTTGAGTCACAGATGGGTAGGGGGACAGCGTTCACAGCTAGAGCTGTGTGCCTAAGATGACCATGTTAGGGCTATCCCTCCAAAATGCCAAATGTAGAAAAACTGCTTGAAATTTAGCATGTAAAAGTCATATTCTTTTCACTGCAATTCGGGGATTAGTATAATAATTGTGTGAGAAATCCAGTTCTCAGTCTGCAGGTTTTTGGTGCTGTTAGGGCTCGACATTGGGTCCATTCTTACCCTGTGGGAAATGGTGTTTTGTCTGTACACCCAAGCAACACCATTTGAAGTTCCCCAATGACAATAACAAGCCATCTGCTGTATTGGAATTGCCCGGAGAAGTTCACCTTCCCTTTTTTAAAAAAAAAGAAAATGTGGAAATATCCACTGCTGGCATTATTGATCACGTCCTCTTGATACTTCGGCCCTCGGGAAGATTATGTTCTAATTTTGTTGCCGCTCATCTTAGCTGGCTGTGCGAAGCGGCGATAAGGATTATTCATTTTTATGATAACTGGCCAGAGGGCGGGGGCGTTCCAGTTATTATGCCGTAGCGTTTTATGTCACAGCTCCTCGAGGTAAACTAACGGTCCTGCTTAAGAAATATGTGGGCTCTCCTCTGTGCATTCTGTTAGTAAATTGGTAAGTCAGCCCACAGCACAGCCTCACTTGTGTTAAGCGTTTTATTAATGTATTTTGCACTGTCATCAGCAGGTAGCGATGCTCATTGCGCAGCTGTGGCACACAGGCACAGTCGGCTTGCGCAAACACAATATAGTGTGACAAATGATTTACCAACATAACATAAAGGGCTCGGGTAGTTTTTGTATTCCTTTGGGCTTTTTCATTGTGGCTCGGAATGAATCGGTTGTCCCTTGATGGGGCCGGTGAGCATTCAGAACATGATGGCGGCTTGTCAGTGGATACCCTCCCCATTAACAGGAATAATGTGATTAGTGTATAATACACACAAGAGGGCACACTGAGGACAATCTCCTAATGCTATAGTGTGCTGGCCCCTTCAGCACACTGGAAATAACTGTAAAGCACGTCAGTGTCCTTGCTCCTCTCAGCGTCTCTTGTGTATTTGCGATATAGATGCGGCACATCATACCGTTTGACTTTATAATCATTCCGCCATGATTTTTATTGACCTTCCCCTGACAGCGTGGGGTGACACAAGCGGTGAAAGCATTTGAGCAGCATTTTCTCCAACAGGAGGAGAAAACTAAATAAGGGAGATGAAGCCGGAGCATACAGAGTTGTTTTGTTTCACCTTGTAGCAACACTGTTTTTGACTGTGGAGCCAGACAGCAGCAGGGAGGGAAAACATTCAGCTCTACAGCGATGCTCGGCACACATTGATCTTGGAAGTCTTTTGACATATCTGCTCGCACTAAAAATATCTGCAGTCTCACTCTCTTCTGCTCTCTCTGCTCTCGCTGGCTGTTTTTTTTTTTTTTTTTTTTTAATTGTTAATTTCCTTGCTTTTACTTGCATAGCATGCATGCATGCATGTGCAGCGAAAGGCATACCAATAAACAGCACGAACACGGTGCTGAAACAGGAAAAAATATGAAATTTTGAAATGTAATATATATGCAAGTTCTGTTTGATGTTGCCCAGCTTTAGCAACATGCTGAGCCTCACTCAAAGTGAGCTTCAGTTCGACTAGCTAGGCCATCTCAATTTTGTGTCACCTTTGATCTTCGAGTTCCCTGTCCCCTCAGCGAAAGTGCCTCCATTTGCTGCACTTGCAGGGAAGAAAGTCGATGGTCATGAAGCTAAAAAATAAATAAGAATGTGGTTCAGTCTCTTTTGACATAGAAAGATGTGACTCTAGTTTTGGTGGTTGCTCCAGACTTAAATACTTCAACATGTAATGGAGGGATTTCTAACATGGGTGTTCATCCTCCAACATGTATTAATCTTCTGAAGAAATTTTCATTTTGGGATTAATAAGATATAGATTGTACAAAGGTCACGATTTAATTGAATTAAATTAGAATCTAATGCTAATTACCAAATGTTTTTATGCTAATGCAATAATCATGGTCACTGTGATACTTGGCAAACATCAGCATTCTTGTACATCAGTGTGAATATTAGCATACCGAGAGTTGGCTCAAAGCGCTGCTGCACCGGGTGCATTTTCACAGACACTCTAACAAGATGTTGACTTTTAATTTTGCCTTTAAACAAACCTTCAGTGAGTTAATATTAATCTTAGTGGGGTATGTGTTCTGTGTTGTTTACACCAAAAAATAAAAAAAAACACCCGCAGTAGAAACAGGCAGGAATGACTCATCAACATCTAATGACTTAATATGAGCCTTGTGATCAAGGTCTACCTCCTTTGTGGGTATAACGCTTTAGGACCACACGATGCATCCCTGCAGAAATAAAAACAGGGGTTAGATCCAGAGCTGTTCTGTTAACATGTTTCTGCAGCTGATGACATTAGCTGTAAAAACCTGGTCAAATCTATCATCGTAATGATTATCTGCACCAGCAGCTAAATCAGGAGGGTTGCAGGCTTTCCGAGTTTTGTGTGCAATGACAAACGTCTGTGCCTACGGGAGGAACCGCTTCCATTTCCGTCCAGCCTCTGGTCCTCTCTGTCAACCCAATGTGACCCTCACAGGAAAAGCTGCAGGGCTACAGTGCTGTAATACTATCCACCAGAGCCCACAGGGGGGAAAGACCAGAGAGGGCAGCAAGTGATGGAAAGATGAGATGGCTCATTGGTCAAAATGTTAATGTTGATGATTTTTGCACCCAAATGTATTGTTTTATTGTTTTTAACCTAATGTTTAGCTACCACCTTGTAGTGTGGGGGACATTACTCCTTACTTTTCTGAATAGTAATGCAGTACGCAACTTAATTACTCACCAAACAAAGTAATTGATTACACCACTCGTTCCATTACTTTCTTGTTACGCCATCAAATGACCTAAAATGCACAGTCTCATAATTACCATTTAACAATATAAACCTTAGACCACACTCCAATACAAATCCCTATCCTAATGAGGACCAACTGCATCTTTCTTGTGGTCTTTAGGTGTGAACACAAAGCACAGATGAAAACAACCAAAAGAGGCTTCAAAGTTATCGCCATAGTGCTCGTCACTGCCTTGATGCCTTGCTGAGTTACATTACTGTTACTGAAAAATAGAATGTGATTACATCAATTATGTTACTTTGTAACGTGTTACAACCAATGCTGCTGTCTTGTAGTTTACATACTGGTACAGTATTGGTATAGCAATAGTTAAAGTTTTTCTTCTCCCTGCTCTCACCTTCAACCGTTCATGGTAGATGCCCCTCCCTGAGCCTGGTTTCTTCCTGTCAAAAGGGAGTTTTTCCTTCTCTTTGTTGCCAAGCGGCTGTTCATAGGTGGTGGAGGGGAGGCAGTTGTTTTGATTTAGGGCTACATGAATAAGAGTGAAATGAATTGAACCACCAACAAGTAACTTCTATGTTATGTGATTTCCAATAAGTCCGAGTAGCTCCTCAGTCTGTGAATCTAGCTCTGCTAAATATTGTTTTTAGTCACGGGAGAGGGAGACAAATGAATAAACAAAAAGCATTTATGCCGAATTGAAACCTTCATCCATGCTCTGTTGGACATCGGTGGAATCAAATTCGAAGCACCGTGAAAGAAAAGAATAAGCACTGCTATGAATTAATTTCAGTAGTTTGAATTCTGTCACGTACATTTTCTACACCCAACACAGCGCAGTGTGCATTTATTCTAGCCACTGAATGTGAGGTAAATTGATCTGTCAGTATGAGAGACACATATAGACAGTTTTAAAGGGAAAGAGTTCAGAAGAGCATGTCGTTACCGAACATCTTTTTTTCCTCTTTTTCTCTTCTCCTGCCCCATTACTTCCTTTTAAGGTATTTTATTGCTCTCACTGTTGGATGTCTTCTTTATATTGCCATAGAAACACAAAAAAATCTCTGAGCCAGTGCAAAACATAAACATGACCCCTTTTTTGTGTGCTTCTCCTCTCTCCCTCTTTTCAAGTCTCAGTGTTTGCCTTGCAAAGCACAGCAGTTGGAAAGTGTGCCATTTAAAATATCAGTGCTTCTTGTTGTCTTTGTCATTGTCAGAGGCTCTTGCAGTGAGAGCCCTGATTGTTATCGTGCAGATTATCACGTCTCTTCGGGCCTCAAAGGCCGTGTGTTTGGATTTCAGCTCCAAAGCACGTGCAGACACTTGCAGAGGAACATCACTGAATATAGATGTGACACCGCTTTAATGGCAAAGTAAACCAATACGTAGGGAACTTCAACTTTCTCAACAGGAGTTTGTTCCCTACTATTTATTAGATCTAATGAGCCTTGCTGCACTGCCTAGCCTCCCTCTGACCCTATAGTAATATCACCCTCCTTTCTCTGCGCTCGGTGTGTTGGGCTTTTTTGAAGCATGGCCTTCTTGATGAGATGTGGCAGTGATATAGGGAGCGTTCTAGTTCTCCTTATTAGCACTGAAGCGGAGGGAAGGGGCGGGGGCATAGGCAGCAGGATTGAGGGCGTCAGAGAAAAGGCTGGAGGGAAAAGGAAGGCACTCCAGACACTTTTTAGGACACGATTGCTCAGACCATTTAGATGCTAGTGGTTATGTATTACACTAAATTATGGTCTGCGTATAATAACTCAGCGCTGTTCTGTTTGAATTTAAAGTCCGCGCAGTCATTTGTTTTTACAATATGCAGGTATTGTAGAAATACCACTAGACAAGACTTAAAAAGTCAATCCACTGAACACCTTTTCGCACTGACCTTCATAGTCCACAGAGGATAAATCTCGGTGACTTTCACAATACCCTTGTTTATCCTCTTGTGCCACCCAGTGGTTAGTTTTTGTTGTCCATTTTTCAGAAAATACTTGCAAAATTATTTCATTTCCCATCATCCTCTTCTGCACTAGTTTTCATACCCCCGTTCTTCGACTGTCTTTTATTAGTTTCTTCGGTTGAGTTGATTTGTTTTTGGTTAATAATAAAATACAAATATGTGACTACGTACACCCGATGGCCACTTTATTAGATACACCTTGCTAGTACCTTTAGCCTTCAGAGCTCCCTTAATTTTTCATAATGTAGATTCAAAAAGGCTGATATTCCTCAGAGACTTTGGTCCTTATGGATAAAATGGCATGATTACACTCTGCAGATTGGTCAGCTACACAGTCATTATGGAAATCTACTCTTCTACCCCATCCCAAAGGTGCCTTATTGGATTGAGATCTGGTGGCTGTGAAGGTCAGTGAACTCAAAATAATGTTCAGAAAACAAGCTTGAGATGATCTGAGCTTTGTGACATGGTACGTTTCTTGCTTGAAGCAACCATCAGAAGTACACTGGGATCAAATCGATAGACATGGCTGGAAACAATACTTGCTTGTTTTCATGTTGCTTACACCGATTTTGAACCTACCATCCAAACGTCACAGCAGAAACTGAGACTCAT